>NW_020621381.1:1693737-2293737 GCF_003573695.1 Papaver somniferum | reverse complement strand
GAGTTTTAGATAGGATTTTGTAAATGAAATTACAGAGTCCTATGGGTCTATACTGGTTAACCAACGCAGCTAGAGGGACTTTAGGGATAAGAGCAATGTTAGTATGGTTGAACACTTTACCAATATGCCATGTTCTGAAGCAGGTTTGGGTCATATCAATGACTGCTTCTCCAAAAATATCCCAATTTTTTTGATAAAATAGGCCTGTAAAACCATCAGGTCCAGGGGATTTTTTTTCCCCATTTGAAAGAAAGCATTTTTAATTTCCTCAGCTGTAAGAGGTAGGTTTAAAGTATCATTATCATTAGCAGAGAATTTAACATGCAAACCATTCAAAATCTCATCCTGGAAATGTTGTGGTTGGGAAGAGTAAAGATTTTTGACATAATCTATGAAAGAATTACTAATAATATCTCTATCAGTTATAATAGTATTGGAGGAATCCTTGATCCAACTGATAGCATTTCTTTTTCTCCTGAAAAGAGTGACTCTATGGAAATATGGTGTGTTTATGTCACCTTCCATAAGCCACACCTCTATAGACTTGTTTTCCAATAAAGTTCTTCCAGAGTGTAAAGATACTCTAGTCTGGCTTTAAGTCTAGGAGTAGTGTTAGTATCAATAGGATCAGAAATCTGCAAATCTAACAACTCTTTCCTAGTGGTAGATATATCAGATTGAATATTACCAAAATAAGATTTGTTCCAGTCTCTAAGACCTTTTTTGGTACTAAGAAGTTTATCTCTTAGTTTGTAGGATGGAGATCCTATAACATTAACAGACCAGGAATTAGATATAATGTCCCTGCAGGTGGGATCCTCAATCCACATAGCCATGAAATGAAAAAATCTAGGCATACAAATATCCTCATAATTGAATCCTATATGCATGGGGCAGTGATCAGAAGAATCCCTAGGAAGGTTATTAACACAAAAATCATGGCAAAGATCTTCAGCAATTTGGTTTAGAAAGCATCTGTCTAACCTTTCAAGAATTAAATCAGGACCTTGTTGCATATTGGACCAAGTGAATCTAGGACCAGAAAATCCAGGATCATGCAGGTTAAAAACTAAACAGAAATTTCTAAGATGTTCAAAATCAGAATCATTTACTTCAAGGCCCTCATTCTTATCTTCAGTTCCTAGAAGGGTGTTAAAGTATCCTATGAAGAAAACAGGGTCATCTATGGGAGCATTAGGTTGTAAGCACTGTTGTTTCCAAAAGGAATGTCTTAGACTACTATTAGGTTCCCCATAAGCAAAGTGAATGTGACAGTTTTTTGAGTGGATGATGTCAGTTGAAGTAACATAGATGCCCCTCAAGCTGGATGAGATAACATTCAGGTGAATTTCCTTTTTCCAATCCAAAACAAGGCCACCACTTCTACCCACACTAGGGACATTGAAAGTGCAAGGAAAGCCCATATTTTTAAGTTTCCTAGCCGCCATGTCTTTACCCGTTTTTGTCTCAGAGAGAAAGATGATATCAGGGTTAAAATTCCTACATAGCAAACTAAGTTCTTTGTTTGCATATTTTTTTCCTAAGCCTCTAATATTCCAAGCAACCACGTTGATGTTGTTAACAGGAAATTGGTTTATAGTAGTATTGGTGTTATCAGATAAAGGGTTTGAGGGGATTGAGTTTACCTGAGTGGTAGAATCGGATCCACCACCAAGAGAAGTACTGGTACCATCACCACTCTGAGAAGTATGTTGGGAGGAATCGAGACTAGAACTAGCAGCATTGAGAGGAGAATTATTGCAGACACCTTTGTTGCTTGGGGAGTTGTCAGCAGGTACGTTATAGATTCCAAAGGAGTTAAAGACTGGTTGTGTATTGAGAGAACATGTAGAAAGGTCGATGGCTATCAAATCCCCCAATATGGTAATTGGGGGACACAGTTAAGCATAATCAGGTTCAGTAGAGGTTTGTTCTTTAGGGATAACTACTATACTAGCCAAATTAGAATTAGCTCTGGTACGTTTCCTTAAATCATCCCTGGGGTTAATTTTTCTTTTGATATTTTCTAGAGAATCTTGTTCAGCTGAGTTAATTGTACCTCTAGTGATGATTGGATTGGTATTTGGGATAACAACAGTTTTGAACCTTCTTGATAAGTTCGTAGTACGAATTGGACCATTAGGGGTAGACTCAGAGCCCGAAATAGAGGCAGCCACAGTAATATTTTGAGTGGTAACTTGCTTGAGAACAATTGGCAGGCCATTCTCCAAATGAGTCGAGTGTTGCTGAACAGGACCAACATCAAAAATCTTCAAAGTGGTGGATCTGTTAACAAAAGGACCCATCTGAAAAGTGTTTGATAAGCTCTTCTGAATAGTATTTTCCATTCTTTGATCGATAGCTTGTGCTTTTCCTTTGTTGCACACTTTAATAGCAGATGATTCAATTTGTGTTTCTGGTATTATCTCAGTTTGTTGCATGATAGTATCAGTGATGGCAGCATAGGAAGCGTCATCTTTCTTGATTGCAGTAGGCATCATTAGCTTTGAAACAGTTGGGAGAACATACTTACTGCAGGAAGCATCAAGTTCTTTGATCTTTTTCTGCTTCAACTTCCAAGCAGGACCATTTTGGTCTTTATGATCAAGGATACGACAGGAGGTACATAAATACCTTGGAACTATAATATGACGACATTCAATCAGGAAAGGTTCATTTATACCACTTGTAAAGAGAGGAATTCCCGATGGTAAGGCTTTCTGCACTGGTATTCTAATGCACACCTTGACATCTTCTTGAGAGGATGTTTACCAAAAGGATTTTGAGCTTCAATTAGTTCCCCCATACTGAGAGTGAGTTTATGTAAATCCTCAAATTCGGTGCATTCATTTGAGATATTGCACAATATGAACCAAATGATTTCTTCATCAAACAAGAGTTGATGGTTTGCAGGCCATCCATTAATCGGTACCACTTTCAACACCATTAGATAACCGCAGCCAAACCAAGGTTTTTGGGAATTGATTTTGTTGAAATCCTCTTCAGATAAGTAACGGATAAGAACTTTGTTTCGCTGACACTTAAAGGTGGTAATGGTTGGATGTTGAGCTAAAGGACAGTTATTGCAGATATAAAACCTGATTGAAGATGTTGGAATAAAAGTTTCACAGCAAATATATCCTGCCATTCACCATTTCCAATTACTATCAGCTTCAGCAAGAACAACTTTTTTATCGATAAAACTGGTTTAGCAAGTGTAGATGGTAAAGTTATTTTCTCATCCATTTGAGTAGAAAGGGTTTGAATCTCTTGATTCAAGTTTTGAGAGTTCACAGATGAGTTTGGAGGTTCCACAATGTAAGAGAATTGGATATATATGAATATGGATTGATGAAGGTTAGTATTCCAAGTAACTAATATAAAATACAGTTGTAGAGAAAAGAATCTTTTGTTGGTACTATGTTGATACTGATTACAGATAATGTGGATGAAGGAGAGACAGGGTGGGTTTGTTTGTTTATGGATTTGAACCTTAAAAAAGGGATGAGAAAATTGGTGACTATGAACTGGAAAGATTTCAGGAGAAATTTGGTGTAAGATAGTTGTTGTTGCACTGCAAATCTTTCTTTCGGGGATAGGGTTAACATATGGAATGTCACTTTCGTATCCTTTCTTTCGGGGATAGGGTTAACATAGGGTATTCACGTGAGTATTATGGACAAACCCAATAATAAATTGTTGGGTTTCATGAGGTAGTTTATGTTGGTAATGTCTGACGTAGTTTGAGGTTGTTGGGTATTTATTGGGTTTGTCTTTTCTCTGGTAGATATTTTTGTAGTGGTACAAACCGCCAAACGTGATAATGGTGGTTCAAAGATATTCCTTAATAGCTAAATGACAATCCCAAATCGAAAATAAATTGATAATCTTTAAATTAAGGTTTTTAATTTTATATTTGGAAAATAAAAACTAGTAATGTGCATTTACTAATTGGAGATTTTCTTAGAGATTTTGGCCAATATTTGGACAAAGCATTTCTAGGAATTATGGAAACCGAATTTGGAATTTATTGCATATCTTGAGAATATTTTCGGTTTAAGAAATTCCTTGGTGTACAAGCTTCCTTGGTCTATAAATATCAAAGTTTGCATTTCGAGCAAACTAATCCTCAGAGCCAACAAAACTACCTAGTTGTGTTGTTACTGGTGGAGCCGCCTATTTGGAGAGGAAAGTAACCTAATTAGGAGAAATCTCTTTCGGCCGCTCAGTTTAAAGACTTTTTTGGGATTGAGAAGCTCTATTAGTACCGTTGGTGGGAAACTAGATAATTACGGTTTATCTTTTGTTTTTGATTGATTTGATTAACTAACGGTTGTTTAACTTTTATTGCACCTATTTTGTTTATGCTTGAGAATCTTGTCTTCTGATATAAGATTCACTCAAACTAGATCGAAGTTTCAACGGGGATGTTTAGATCTAAAGATGTCTTGTCATAATCCGTTGTTAACAGACTCCGTTCTGTGTGTGATTGATCACAAGAGATTCAAGTTGATTGTGTGCAGGTGTTTATTGAAGATCTAAGAAGATTTGAAGACAAAGAAAATATATGATTTGGGGTCATAATTTTTGGTGTGCACAATACTTGTTTCGGGCAAAGAGGATCCAACTACAATCGGTTTATCCTTGTGGTAGATTGGATTGATTAGTTGAGTAGATCGGCATCAGTACAATTTTTTGTGATTAAAAGTATTGATTGCAAAATCCTTACAATTATTTTGGTAGTTGTTATTGGATAAATCTAAGGACCTGAAAAAGGAGTTTATTGGGATAAACGGAAGAGCCTTTTGTCGAACTCATATCACTTGGTTGAAAAGAGTTGTTAACGAACATATTTGTTGTTCCTTTACTGTTTGGAATACGAACCAAAGGAATTGTTCCAAGTAATGACTTATTACAAGTTGGAGGCGTGGGAATACAGACGAAACTAGGTGAACTATCGGTTTAGTTGCTTGGTCTCAACTATACGAAGTTGGTTTTATTTGGTATAGCGGCTTAATCCTGAGAGTATTCAATTCTGGACAAGGTCCTGGAGTTTTTCTGCATTTGCGGTTTCCTCGTTAACAAAATATTGTTGTGTCTTTTACTTTTCTACTTCCAAAATCATAACTGTTTTATTTTAATTCGAAGTGAAATACAGAAACGTTAATTCCTAGTTACTTGATAGTAATCCTATTGTGTTTGGTTGAGTCCGAACCATTTATCAAATAAACATACTTTGTTGTTGTATTGTCTCGATCTTGTATCCATAGTCAATTACACAAGTTATATTTTTGTCGTATTGTCTCGATCTCGTATCCATAGACGATCACACGAAGTGTGAACCGATTAGTTGTATTGTCTCGACTCGGTCTATAGACAATCGCTTTCGGAGAAAGGACTTATAGGTGGAAAAGTTTTAGTTTGAGGTATATTTGGGTACCCTCGTCTTTTCAATTGGTATCATAGCAGGAAAACACGAAAGATCTAACAATCTGTGTTTGGTGCGATCCAACCTATAAGACCGGAATCTAAATATGGTTTTCATGGAACCTGAGAATTATTCAGGCATCTACGAATCAATATCTGAAAACGATCATGAATTCATCACCAGAGATTCTACTAGGCAAGTTAATCTTGTTAATGTTGTAGAAACCGATGACAACTAGAAAATTTATCTAGAAGAAAGGATGGATGAAATTTCCAATAATGATGACTCGGATTTTGAACGAGAAGTAGAAGAGGATATCTCAGAATACTCTAAACTACTGAATCCTTTAAAAAATAAAAAACTGAGATCTTTAGATTTCGTTGGTCTTATGACTCCTCTTTGTCGTGAGAACAAGAAATTGAAGAAGGTTTTTCAAGGATATTATATTGGTTACCAAATTGGTGTTTCTCTTCTTAAAGATCGTACATACGAGCTAAATTCTAAGAATTTAGAATGTGAAAATCTTCGAAGAGATCTCTTTTTTTCGAAAAAGAAACTTGTTGAATCTGAAGCAAGGGTTAATTCTTAACCAAAGAGTTTTGAAGATAAATGAGGTGTATATCTCTCACGAGAAAAACATCTTAAGTCTGATCTAGCTGGTGCTCTTGATAAAATCAAGACATTGGAAGAAGAAATTTTGGACCTTAAAAAGTTCAATGTCAGCTCAAACAATTTAACCTTAATGTTAGAAGCAAGTAGAAATCATCGTGATACACGAGGATTGGGATATAAGGGAATAGATGCTTCAAATATTAACAAAGAGGTAAAATTTGTTAAAGCTACCAATTCTTCTCAACCACAGGCTTCCACTGTTGTCAAAAATGATACTATTTCTTGTAAAGAAGTAAAGCCAGTCAATCCTAAGAATTGTGTTCAACCAGAAGCAATCAAATAGACCACTTTTTCTAATGCCAAGAAAGCAACAACGTTGAACAAGGATAAGAAGAATAAGAAAACTCGTCGAGCTCCAACACAAGAGGATCCACAAAAAGGTAACACTAAAACTCATACTTCATATGTTTATACTAAGCATTGTTATTATTGTGGTGATAAAGGTCACTTGCAATGGGGATACAAAGTTCATAAGATGCGAGATGCACTTTCTTTTGTATCAAAATAATTGGCTAAGATTGATCCCCAAAGGAACTCGGATTGATATTTTCCAAAGTTTAGGCAAAAGAATTATTATAATGACAGTTCAAATATTTCCTATCGCTCAACAAGTTCATCTTATAAAAGACCCGAATATAGAAAGAGAGATGACTTTGTAAATTCTAAGACAAGATCTGATGTTCCAAATTGGAGAAAAGTTGTTTCGCAAAATATCCAAAAGGACAATGGTTCTAATGGCATGAAAGAGAAAGCTGCTCCTGCGAAACCCAGCCCTAAATGGGTCCGAAAGTCCTTCATAGCCAAGAAGGGACCAAAAGTTAGTCACAAGAATGACTCTCAGCTGTTAATTGTTGGTGACAATAATTACAAGAGTTTTCTTGAAAGACTAAAGAGAGACATCATGTCTGAAATCTCTTATACTAGTGAACGTTGTGATAATGACACTCCTCATCACAAGTCAAATGAGAAAAACAAAAGATGGAACAAAAGAAAACAAACCAAGCAAGAGGTCAATAATGATGATTTTGTCTTAGTCACTCGTGACGAACAAGACAAGGATCAACTCAACACAACCTAGTTGTGTTAGAATGTGCATGCTCACCTTGGTGCTCAATCTTTTTAAAGGTGAGGAAGCACATGAAAACTGAGCACATGATCTCTCAGTTATTATATGACTAATTAACATCTTTAGGGAGATTTCTTTTCTTCTATACTCATACCTTATCTATCTATATTTGAGCTTTTTATAGAAACGGTAATTTTGAGTTTATGATGTTGATATCTACTGATCATATATGTGTAGCTCTTGTTTTTATGATTGAAACGAGGCAAAAATCACCAAATTCGAACATTGTATGCAAAAGTTATGTCAAAAACAGTTAGGTGTTGTGATCCATCACAAGTAACTATTGTAACCGATCCTAGTGATTGGAGTAATTGGTTCATACGAAGGAGTGTAAAACTGTTTTGCCCATAACCTCTTCGTCCGAACTCGGAATAACCTCGTTCTTTTTGCGTTGGTTTCGTAATTCTATTTCCTACAAGATTGAGGTAATTTCAATACTTGATTTTATGTTGAATATTTATGGTGTATTGCATTTCAGTTTATGGGATGTCTGATTTCGGTTTTTATAACCTTAATATTCGATCTCATAGGTGTGAACCCTTATGGTTTGGGTAACTTTTTGATTTAGCAGGATTAAGTTCTAGCCCATGTTGGTAGGCTATATCAAAGGATCATGAGGGGTTCTGATTGAAACAACATGTGAAAAAGTCACAATATGTTGAATCATTTGGTTTAGCATAAAAGCATATGTGTTTCGGGTAGGGCTGTCAATGGGTCCGTGTCCTCCGGGGTATCACTAGACCCGGACCCGTACCCTACTTATAAAGGTCGTTTTCAGGTCCGGTTCCTAAATTTGTAGACCCAGAACTGGACCCGTTTCAAGTCCCAGGTACCCGCCGGTTCCGGGTACCCTTCCCCTATTAAAAAAACTATAAAGAAAATCTTAAAAACTTAATTTCTTTCTTTTTTTAACTCGAATCTATATTATTTTTATAAAAATTTATTATTATTTCTTTATTAATGTGCTAAATAAATATTAAATGTAAGGAAAAAATGAAAAATGAAAAAAAAAATCAAATCCAAAACTAGAAAAATACCTATAATTTTGCTAAAAAGATGAATAAAATGATAAATAACAGGCTACCCGTCGGGTATTACCCGTTTGGTCCCGCTAACATTCGGGTCCAATCGGGTAATTACCCGTCGGATCCTAAATTTCTAATGGGTCCAACTCTAGGACCCAGAACCGGACCCGAATCTAGCGGGTCTGGTTCCGGTTCCGGGTAATGGGTACTCATTGACAGCCCTAGTTTTGGGGTTTTCAACTGTTAGTTAAAACCGTTTTTCAACCTTTCTCTGGTAAAGGTTGGTTGTTGTTATTCTTTTTGTCTTGCATAAGGATGACAACATAATGATATTTCGGTATCAATCCTCCCTGGAAAGAAGATGCAAACTTTAATGGAGAAGAGGATGCGAAATTTGAGGTAATGACTTTGTTAGTTAATCGTTTTCCTGTTTAAGAAAAGCCTGATTTTATTGCATATGTGTATTGCTTTTGCTTAACAAAATTTCGGTAAAATTGATGTTTTATTCCATTATTTATGTATGGATGTGTGTGTGATTCAATTGTTTCCGGTTAAGAAAAACTATTGTTATCTTGCTTTATTGTTTCTATCAGTCGTTTAGGCTTACAAAAATTCGGTGCAATTGCGGTGCTTTAATGTCTATGTTGTTTCAATTGCTTCCAGTTGAGGTAAATAATTATGCAAGTTGATTTATTTGGTTTGTATGAATTGTTTTTTAATAAAATAGTTTTCGGGATGAATTGCTTAGTCCAATTCGATTCCGGATAAGAGAAACTAAGTTAATTCTGATCTTAGTTAGACTTATCAAAGTGGAGGTTTCGGTTATTCAAGTCTAATCGAATGCCTTGACAAGAAATTCTAGTTAACTTACCTAGTACTTATCTTGTTTAAAATTGAAAGGTCTAAGTTATATGGATAATTAGAGCCTGATGAGAAAAATAGAGCTATCTTTATTTTGGTCTTATCGAACAAGCGATTGTATGGTAAAATCGGGTTAGCAAAGGAACTAAGGTGCTTAGTCGATTTTTGGTTTGCTAAACTAATTAGGGAAAATTGCTTCGGGAAATTGTTTCCTTGGTAACATATCAAAAAAAAATTACTTTGTAGTTTCGGTTTTGATATTGGTTATAAAAAATGGTGTGTGGAACCCTCGTGCTTAACTCTTATAGGTTTTGCAAGTCTTGTAAGATTTGTAAGATCCTTTCGGTTTGCTTTTTTATTTGCTCGTACCTTTGTCATTTTGTGACAAAAAGGGGGAGAAATATATGGAGTAAACAAGTGATATTGGTATTGATTTATATTGATTGATATCACCAAGGGAAAGGACAATGGTGCTTAAACGTTATATCTAACGAAAGAGTAAAGCATAGACTAAGGGGGGGTAGCATACCATATGATAATGGAAATAGCAAAGACGTGCGGAGTTAAAATCTACCTATCTTACCTTTAGTGGGAGTATTAAATTTGTTACTATAATGTCAACAACGGCATTTAAAGGATTGAATGTATACAGGTTATTGTGTTGTTGACTTTGGGAACCAAGCGTATGTGTAATGAATTCTTGTAATTTGTTTATCCATATGATGTAAGAGTTTTTTCACTAAAATTGACAAAGGGGGAGATTGTTAGAGCATAGATCGGTTCAACTCACCAACCGTTGGTATGTCAAGTTTGGTTGTCATATTTTAGTGAACCAAAACTCATTTAAAGAGTCGCTTGATTATGTACTAGATTCAACTTCGTATAGGTTAGCTTGAAAGTATTAGAATATGAAACATTACAAGTATTATGTGAAGACTTGAAGAATGTGAATAAGTACAAAGCTACAAAGACGACATCATCCTTCCACTTGAGGTTAGTAATATTTGACTTGAATTGTTTCATTCCCTAACGTATCTTTCAAGTCGTGCATATTGAAAACATAACTGCGAAGCTATGAATGATTATACTCTAGTTAGACGTAGTATTAAGGAATACAATACGAAGTATAACGCTTATCTTTTGAACTTCGTAAATAAGACATTGACATAATCGTTTGAATGTTATTGTGATTATGTATGTGTATGAGGTGAAGATTTCATCTTAGGAAACAATGTTTTACATTCGTTTAAAGGAAGTAAATTCATGAACTTGTTTTGTGAATCGAAAGGGAAATCGCTAGGATTATTGGTATTGTTATTCATTGCATATATTTTTAAATACCAATATGTGTGATTAGTATAACCACTCATGACTTGATTATGTTCTTGGTAAAATTATTCACAAGGCCTGACTTTTGTATTGGTATGACTTTTAATAGTGAAACCGATCTTAAGTAATCACCTGAGATGGTATGATCGATTTAGTATTATTGGTATGACCAACTCTAGGAAAAGGGGAGGCGATCCTAGTAAGAGGTGCAACCGATCACAAGAGGGGAATAAATCCTTTTAAGAGGTGCAACAAGTTTCTATATATTGGGAACCGATCCTATGAACATGTGGAACACGTTTTTAGAAATTGGGAACCGATTCCATGGATATGTGCAACAAATACAAGTTAGATACCATATATATGTGGGAACCGATATTAGTACCTAGTCAACCAAGTTTTGGTAACTAGTGTGACTAATTCTAGTACCCACATGGAGGTAGAACCGAAACTTGTTTTGGTAGAACCTGAAATCCATGTTTGGTGATTTGATAGGATAATTAATTACATAGTTCTTGGAAGTTAGATGAACCAATTCTAAACTTGTTTGGAAGTGTGGCAGATCAATTCCAAGATTGTAAGTATGAAAAAGGACTTACAAAGTAAATATGTCGACATACTTTGAACATGTGCAGTAACGCTTATGTTTTATTGTTCAAAGATATTCCTTAATAGCTAAAGGACAATCCCGGATCGAAAATAAATTGAGAATCTTTTAATTAAGGTTTTTAATTTTATTTTTCAATGTGCATTTACTAATTGGAAATTTTCTTAGAGATTTTCGTCAATATTTGGACAAGGCAGTTCCAGGAATTATGGAAACCAAATTTGGAATTTATTGCATATCTTGAGAATATTTTCGATTTTGGAAATTCCTTGGTGCCCAGCAAAACTACCTAGTGTTGTTGTTACTGGTGGAGCCGCATATTCGGAGAGGAAAGTAACCTAATTAGGCGAAATCTCTTACGACCGCTCGGTTTAAAGACTTCTTTGGGATTGAGAAGCTCTATTAGTACCGTCGGTGGGAAACTAGATAATTGCGGTTTATCTTTTGTGTTCGATTGATTTGATTGACTAACGGTTGTTAAACTTTGATTGCACCTAGTTTGTTTATGCTTGAGAATATTTTCTTCTGATATAAGATTCACCCAAACTAGATCGAAGTTTCGACGGGGATCTTTAGACTGTTTGTAGATCTAAAGACGTCTTGTGATAATCCATTGTTAACAGACTTCGTTCTGTGTGTGATTGATAAAGAGATTAAAGTTGATTGTGTGCATGTGTTTATTAAATATCTAAGAATATTTGAAGACGAAGAAGATTTCTGATTTGGGTTCATAATCTCTGGTGTGCGCAATACTTGTTTCGGGTAAAGAGGATCCAACCATAATCGGTTTATCCGTGTGGTAGATTTGATTGATTAGTTGAGTAGAGCGGCATCAATACAATTCTTTGTGATTAAAAGTATTGATTGAAAAATCTTGACAATTAATTTGGTAGTTGTTATTGGATAGATCTAAAGACCTGAAAAATGAGTTTATTGGGATAAATGAAAGAGCCTTTTGTCGAACTCATATCACTTGGTTGAAAAGAGTTGTTACAGAACAAATTTGTTGTTCCTTTTGTTGATGGTGGTTTTTAGTTCAGGGATAAGGTTGTAAATTTCCCGCATTTAATATGTTGTCACTTTGCAAAGAGACAGAGCCACGTAATAGTGATGAGTGTTTAACCTCTTCACTGGCGCATTTATTGACCAATTCAATATATTCACATGAAATTTACCCAGAATGGTGCATGTAGAAACAATCCCAGATGTTCTGTAAATTTCGGCGCCCTGCCTATATTATTCATTAATATAAGACTCACTGAACACTTTTCTGTATCCAACACACTTATTTTTTGCTGATGATGTTTTCTTATTCTGCAATGGAGCTAAGAAGACTTTGCTTTGTCTATTCAAGCTAATTGAAAAATATAAACACTCCTCTGGTCAGATGATTAACAAAGCCAAAAGCAAGTGTTTTATTGATGGTACCAATTCAACCAGAAAACAACAAATCAGCAGCATAATTGGTATGGACATATCTAATTTTCCTGATAAGTATCTTGGTATCATTCTAGCTCCAGGAAGGGTAACTACTGAAATGGTCTGGCCAATGGTTCTTATGCTTCAGAGCAAACTTGCAGCTTGGAAAGGAAGATTACTATCTTTTCATGACAGACTGATTCTTGTTAAAACAGTTTTGTGCAGCTACCCTCTTTATAATATGGCAGTTTACAAATGGCCATCTTCAGTTATTAAGATATGTGAAAAACTAATAAGGAACTTTTTATGGTCAGGTGATGGAGAGACTAGGAAGTAGAAAACTTTATCTTGGAAGAAGATCTGTGTGCCATACAGTGAAGGTGGCTTGGGTATTAGAAGGCTAGAAGTTCTTAACAAAATTTTGCTGATGAAAATGATGCGGAAATTGATATACTCATCAGATGAATGGGCTTTGTTTTTTACAGCTAAGTTCAAAGATAAATATGGTATATGGTTTTCAAAATGGAAATTATCATCAGTAAGAGCAGGTTTGCAATGGGCTTGGCTTACTTTACAAGAAGACATCTCTTGGAGGGTTGGAAATGGAGCTAGCATCTCAGTTTGGTTTGATAACTGGTATGGATCATCCCCACTTATTAATGAAATTGGTTATACTGATTTCATTCATAACAATATGCAGTTAAAAGTTCAGAACTTAATCAGTAACAACCAATGGAACATACATCCTCAGTTGCAGCATTTGTTACAGTTTGATAATTTGCCTCAGATCCACAATGGAAGTGATTCCATAATATGGAACCTTCACAGTAGTGGAATGTTCAATAATGCAAAGGCTGTGGAGAAAATAAGACACAAGGAGGACAAGGTAGAATGGTCTTCTTATATATGGAGAAAATCTTTGCACCCAACTATTGCCAGCAACATTTGGAAACTTCTGCAGGGAGTTTATGTGAATGATGACATTAAAAGAAAACAGGGATATGATATGCCTTCTAGATGCTGTATCTGCAAATCAGAGCAGGATTTTATGGAGCACACACTATGGCTTTGTGAATTCAATGTACAGGTTTGGAATTGGCTTGGTAACATGTTTCAATTTCCCAGACCATACTATTTTTCAGATGTTTTTTCTGCAGCAAAACAATACAGTCCTATCATTGATGAAGTATGGATAGTCTCTTCTTGCACTGTCATTAAGGAATTATGGTTTCAAAGAAACAGAGTTTTCTTTGCAGGTGGTGATATTAACTTTCATGGTTTCAATAAAAGGGTAATGAAGATTATTCAAGATCATGGAATTAGAATAAGAGGGGTCAGGTGGAACAATAGCTATGAAAACCAAATTCTTAGTCACCTTAAAATTGATTCTTAAGTGTCCTTTCCTTTGTAATATTTTTGCCTTGTCCATTATGTTATAGTAACTTTTGTATCCTTTTAGTTTTTCAATTTTGAATAAAAAGAGTGATTGAGCAAAAAAAAAAAAAAAGAAAAAAAAAAGAAAAAAAAAAGAAAAAGAAAAATAACACTTTTCTGTGTTATGTTCCCCGGCTGAACCCTTAATACTGATATGACATGACAATTAATGTTCACTCGCAGCAGAGTAGTATGAATTTCTCGAAGTATCGAGGTTAAGGTCTTTGCATAAAAGAACTCTACAAAAAAGCATATTGCTCTCCGACAATAAATTTAAAGAACTCTATACATATTTCAATCAATTTTGCGATAACTCACGAAAATATCCTAACCCAATTAATTTGCAACATTTGGGTTTTACGCCCCGCGCAGTATATCAGACCTTGTTGGTCGAGACTAAACCTAGGCAATTGATCCGCCATGGATTAGTAAGTTCGAAATCCTACCCAAAATCAGAAAACAAGAAATGAAGAGGAACTGCGGCAAATAGGAGCAACGACAAAAGAGGTGTGGACACTCCACATAGCCGGACAATCCGCTCCAACAGGCACCGCCTATGCCGCTGGGCACGCTCCATGTTGCTCTTTCCGTCCCTTTTTCTCATCGACCAATCAAGTCGGTCTAAATGCGCCGCACGCATATTTTAAAGACGGGATGTGGCCGGACATGCTCCATGTTGCTATTGCCGGTGCCTGACCAATCACGTCGCTCTAAACCCTCCACACGCACACCCGAACTGTTGCTACGCCCATGCTTGGCCGACTCCTCTTATATTAACCAATCAGGTTGCTCTAAAATTGCCATAATGTTAAAAAGGGGAAACTGCGCCAGATGGTCACAAAGAAAATTAGATTTCCAAAAACTCTCCAACATGCCATACGTTTCACGTTGCGCCAATAAGTTGAGCGGCATGCCAACATGCCACTCCGCCACACCAAACATGCCACTTTGTGGCAGCATGCCAACCTGCCGTATATAACGCCCTACGTGCTAACCTACCTCATGTTCGTGGTCAACACCATGATGTGCTTAAATTAAGGTTTTCTAGTCAGAAGCACGACTCTGCTTTAGACTCATTAACCAAAACCATAATATCCAATTGTGGCTCAAATCACGCCACTTTGGGCCCCACAACATGCCACGAGCCATGCGGGACCCAGAAAACCCTAGGAATTGCACCATATCATAGACACTCATAGCAACTCTTGCTCCTGTGGTCGTTTCCACATAATTTCCTTATTACAGTTCCTTTGGCATGACTATGGCGCCGTTGGCACAAAAAGCGTCACCTTGCCGCGGACGCATGCCACACGCACTAATTAGGGTTTCGGCATGCCAAACCCTAATTTAGGCGAAGTTGCTACGCCAACCAAGCCTAATAACGTTACCTAGAGCATTGGGATTGATGTGGAAACTAGAACTAATGTTTCCAAGACATATTCGGGTCTAACACCAATGTGCCAAAATCTAGCGGCCATGGCTACGCCAGGCGCTACTTGCACCACTGTGCCACTAGCATGTGCAAACTATGCCAACCACGCCATTGTTCCATTATCAGATGCCCACAGAATGTGACCATAATCAATGGCCACCCTTTCTCATGGGTCACAATTTTAGCCGTCTAAATTCGCCACAGAATTGACAGGCCTGTGGCAAGTCTTAGGCGACCATCCAAGACAAGCCTAATAGTATGACATGTTATTCTCCTGCGGCAAGTCTCCTGACTTTGACTTTCCACACATATCAATCTGCTACACGTTTTCCATGAAAGCATTCGATACTTCAAACATGTCACAAACTGGGGGATACTCATCAGGGTATTCTTCTGGCGGTTTACAGCGTGCGGCGTGCAACACGCCCATTATAAGAAAGTGTCAGAAAGCATGGCATTTAGTGGCGGCAAGAAGTAGTGGGTGTAAAATAACCCGTCTCCTTCATGATAGGAACGTGGTTTTCTGGAATTTACACACGACCCCACTTCTCCATCACCCGATCATTCCCACTTTCTACGAGATCAGGGTGCGTTCATATGACTTGTATAAATAGGTTCTACCTATTTTAAACCAGACGACAACAGTTTGGTTAACGACAACACAATATCCAGAAAATACCAAAGAACTGATAGCTTACATCCCGCAAGCCTGTTCCAAATTCTGATACAAGTCATAAAAAAGCCACACCTTTTGAATAAACCATTCTGATCTCAACACCTTCTTTGCTTCCCTCCCTAAGACCAACCCTTCTCCTTCACTTTGTGACCGAAGCAAGACTGGAACGACCATTTCTTGGTTTAGGCCAGGATTACTCCTGTGAAGTGCATTCGTTTAAGGTTTAGATTTTTTTCTCATCCATACACCCACATTTACCAAAACCAGCAGAAACAGTTTTTACCCATAAACACCTTAACTGTTTGGAATACGACCCAAAGGAATTGTTCCAAGTACGTGACTTATTACAAGTTGGAGGTGTGGGAATACAGACGGAACTAGGTGAACTATAGGTTTAGTTGCTTGGTCTCAACTATACAAAGTTGGTTTGATTTTGTATAGCGGATTAATCATGAGAGTATTCAATTCTGGACAAGGTCCCGGGGTTTTTCTGCATTTGCGGTTTCCTCGTTAACAAAATCTTGCCGTGTCTTTTACTTTTCTACTTCCAAAATCATAATTGTTTTATTATAATTAGAAGTAAAATACACATACGTTAATTCCTATTTACTTGATAGTAATCCTATTGTGTTTGGTTGAGTCCGAACCATTTATCAAGTAAACATACTTCGTTGTTGTATTGTATCGATCTTGTATCCATAGTCAATCATACAAGTTATCTTGTAGTCGTATTGTCTCGATCTCGTATCCATAGACGATCACACGAAGTGTGAAACGATTAGTTGTATTGTCTCGACTCGGTCTATAGACAATCGCTTTCGGAGAAAGGACTTATAGGTGGAAAATTTTTAGATTGAGGTATACTTGGGTACCCTCATCTTTTCAGTTGTCAACAATTCTTTCAATTTATCAAAGGCATCATTGCACTCCTTGTTGAGGTCAAAAATAACCTCCTTTTGCAATAATTTGCACATCGGCATTGAGATTTTGGAGAAATCTTTGATAAACCGCCTATAAAAACCTGCATGACCAAGAAAAGAACGAATCTTCCTCACCGAAGTTGGATATTATAAATTTTTTATTAAGTCTATCTTTTATTTGTCAACTTCAAGCCCTCGAGAGGACACAATGTGACCGAGAACTATTCCATGGTTTACCATAAAGTGACATTTCTCCCAATTTAAAAAAAGATTAGTATCTCTGCATCTTTTAAGCACCAGTTCAAGATTTTGTAAACAAATATCAAATGAATCGCCATAAACACTGAAATCATCCATAAATACCTCAATGATGTGTTCCACGTAGTCAGAGAATTTTCTAACCATACACCTATGAAAAGTGGCAGGCGCATTGCAAAGACCAAACGACATCCGTATATAGGCAAACGTACCAAAAGGTCAAGTAAAAGTAGTTTTCTCTTGATCCTCCAGTACAATAACAATATGATTGTATCCCGAATAACCATCCAAAAATCAATAATGTGAATGTCCTGCTAACCTCTATAACATCTGATCAATGAAAGGTAAAGGAAAGTAATCCTTTCGGGTTGCTGTATTAAGATTTTTGTAGTCTATGCATACTCTCCATCCAGTTTGAACTCTTGTAGGAACAAGTTCATCATCTTGATTTCTATCAACTGTAACACCTGATTTCTTAGGCACCACCTGAACCGGGCTAACCCATTTGTTGTCAGAAATTGGGTAAATCACCCCCACACTTAGCAATTTAAGGATATCTTTCTTCACGATCTCCATCATTGAGGGGTTAAGCCTACGCTGAGCATCACGTACATGCTTAAAATCATCTTCCATTAGGATTCTATGCATGCACATGGATGTACGAATGCCTTTGATATCAGCAATTGTCCAACCAATAGCCGTTTTGTGCTCTTTCAGAACCCTAAGGATATGTTCTTGTTGTATTGGGGTGAAGTTCTTTGCAATAATTACAGGAAGTTATTCTTTATCACCCAAGTACGCGTACTTTAAGTGGTCTGGAAGTGGCTTTAATTCTAGTTTCGGTGCCTGCACAATAGAAGGTAAAGGAACCTCATTAGTTATAGGCAACGAAATATAAGAAATATTATCCGTTTTTGCTTCTTGTAGTGTTGTTAATGAACCACGCATTTCCACCAGTTCTTTGTCTATCTCAACGTCCAGGTTCGGATGTCCATGAACGTCCAAATCAATTCTATTCCGTAGCACAATTCCAAGTTCATCTTCACTATTCAAATCAAACATTTGTTGTGCTAACGAACCAATAACATCAATGGAGAAAGCTGAGTGAACATCACTAGGATAGCGCATGGTTTCAAAAATATTGAACCGTATAATCTCCTTATCAAATTCCATAGTGAGTTCACCACTATCAACATCAATCTTCGTCTTTGAAGTTTTCATGAACAGTCTCCCAAGAAGTAACGAAGTAGATGAAAAATTATCTCCATTGTGCATATTGTCACACCTTCAAACACCCCAGATATTTTCTGTGAAAGTGTATGGTACGTATGATCTCTATACCTTGGTAACTATTACTATAAAGGAGGAATTCAGAACAATAATAGACGAGAAACTTAGAAAACAGAACACAAGTCGTAATTCGAAGAAAATATCTTCTCTAGATTATGAACAAGAAAACGATTACAATTCTCTCTTTGTTACGCTCATAATCTTCTCTAACATTGGATTAACCTTAAACTGTTTCCTAATCTTGCACAAGTATTGCTCCAAGATTTCTCTAGGTTTTCTGAGCCTAGTATATGTGTCTTAGCTAATAGAAAAATCCCTCTATATATAGCCTTCATCGTACTCAGCCGACCAAGGACTTCTATTAGGAATCCATTTCCTAAACTAAGAGTATTTCCTAAAACAAAACTCTTCCCTAACTAGGAATTCTGCCTAGAATAGGATTCTTCCCTCAAATTAGCTTGAGGTAAACTAATTTCCCTAAAAGAGTATGGATACACCTGTATCATGGGTCCCCCCTTTAAGAACTTGAACTCCTGTGAGAGTTAAAAATGAAGGTTAGGGAACTCGAGAGTCCCTTTTTCCTTGTTAAACCAGTTGTCCTTGCTAGGAACTTGACCTTTACATCCGATTAGAAAAGCTTCTTTCTCTCCTTATCGCGTTTTAGTCACTCTTCGCTCCAATATGCAGTCTTCCTTGAGTGGTTCCTCTCTATCAAACCATAAGTATTCTACTCGTGGTACGATCATAGTGTCATCGCCATCATCATCTAGTAATGGTGGTTCAAACAACTTCAAGTATTCAGCATTTATGACCGAGTACATTCCTAGATAAGGTGGCAGATCCAAACGAAAGGCATTGTCACCAATCTGATTGAAAATACGAAATGGTCCATATATCAATGGCTTCAACTTCTTACCTTCCCCCTTCAGTCGTTCCTTACCTAATTTTAACCGTACCAAGTCACTAATACCGAAATTACAAGGCACAAGGTGCTTGTCATGCTTTTTTTTTATTTGGCTTGTGACTTCTTTAATTGTGCTTCAACAGTTGCATGAATCTGAGACATCTTCTCCAAGATCTTTTGTGCCTTTTGCCATTCACTTCCTTCCTTCCCCCAATGAGGTATCTCGAAAGGAGATTTTCCTGAAGAACTGTGAACTGCTCTATTGAAAGAAAACTGTAGATATGGTAAACTCGCATCCCAACTTTTAGGATGCTTAGAATTATATCCCCTTAACATGTGAACCATAGTCCTGTTGACCACTTCTGTTTTTCTGTCTGTTTGTGGATGAAAAGTTGTACTCTTCTTCAACCTAGTGTCCATCATCTTCCATAATGAATCCCAAAAGTGACTAAGGAATCGATTATCCCTATTAGAAATAATCGAAGTAGGTAACCAAAAATGCTTCCACACATGCTCAAAGAAGAGCTTTGCTGCACCGTCTCCCGTTGCTGTCTTTGTACATGGAATTAATGCGATCATCTTGCTGAATTGGTCGACCACAACGAACAAGTTATCATAACCAGACTTGGTCTTTCGTAACCCACCAAGAAAATCCCTAAAGATACTCTCCTAAGGTCTTGATGGTACTGGTAATGGTATATATAATCCACATTTTCTGTTGGAAGGTTTAGATGTGATACACAACTTACACCCTATAGCTAACTTAGCCACATCTTCTTGCATCTTCGGCCAAAAGACATAATGCCGGAGGTTAAGTAGAGTTTTATTCATTCCAAAGTGTCCAGCAACTCGGGAAGTGTGTGCCTCTCTCAACCACTGTAAAAGATCTCCATCTTCTAGTATGCAAAGTAACTGACCTTTGTATAACAATCCATCTTGGAGTTCAAACTCACCTTTCAAACCACTCTCGACACCTTCTAATACCTTCTTGAAGTCTTTGTTGGATGTGTATGACTCTGCATACTCTTGAGGAACAATGGGCTGAATTCTCATGGCCACCATTAATGCTCGTACTGGAGGTCGAGATAACATATCTACCAACTTGTTTGTTACTCCCTTCTTGTACCTAATGAGAATGTTGAAAATCAACAATTAAGACATCCACTTCATGTGTCGGGATTGTTGTAGTTTTTTCTGTGCGTGTAGATACTCCAATGGTTTGTGATCTGAATGTACCACTACCTATTTACCTAAGAGGTACACTCGCCAATGCTTGATACATTGATATAAAGCATAAAATTCTTTGTCATAAGTTGCTTAGTTCTTAATAGCACCTGAGAACAACTCTGAATGGTACTCCACTAGTTTACCATCCTGCAACAACACTCCTCCCAATGCATAGTTAGAAGCGTCGGTCTCAACTTCAAAAGTACGCTGTAAGTAAGGCAATGCCAACACTGGTGCTTCTGAAATATTCCTTTTTAGTAACTGAAAAGCTTCTTCATGGGTTTGGTGCCATTCAAACTTTTCCTTAGCTCCCATCAAACCATGTAATGGTCCTGCAATATTCGAAAAATGCCGGATAAACTTACACAAGTAGGTGCAATCCCCTAAGAAACTCCTGATTTCAGTTATGGTACTAGGTCTAGGACACTTAGTGATCACCTCAACCTTCCTTGGATAAATCTTCCGTTGTCCACCACCAACAATGAATCCGAGATATACCAACTCCTCCTTTACAAACTCACACTTCTTTACGTTCAACTTCAGCTGGCCTTCATGTAACACTTTAAACACCTTCTCAACGTTAACGTGATTCTCTTCCTAAGTTCTGTTGTATATTAGGATATCATCTAAGTAAACAATCACAAAATCTTCTATAAAAGGTCGTAACAAATCATTCATCAAACGCATAAATGTCGCTGGAGCGTTACACAAATCTAAAGGCATCACCAACCATTCTAACAAGCCTTGTTTGGTTTTGAAAGAAGTCTTCCATGTATAATCTTCTCGGACTCTCATCTGGTGGTATCCGAATTTGAAATCCAACTTTGTAAAGACTCGAGCTTTTTCCAATTGATCCATCATGTCGTCTATCCTAGGTAGAGGGTAACGATTCTTGATAGTGATCTTGTTAAATGCTCTATAATCAATACACATACGCCGACCTCCATCTTTCTTTGGTACCAACAATACTGCTGATCCACAAGTTAAAGAACTTGGCACTATCATTCCTAATTTTAGAAGCTCCTGGACTTGTTTCTTGATCTCAGCAGATTCCTCGATGGTTGTGCGATAAAGACCCACATTAGGCAGGGAACTCTCCCCGGTTAACATGATTTCGTGCTCCACACTCCTCTTTGGCGGTAATCCCGTGACATTTGAAAATAAATCCTTATACTTCAACCTTACTTCGTCAATATATGACTCATTTAGAGCAAATTTGAACGTGCACTGTTGTGAAACTTGTAAGCCTCCTTCCTTTTGAAGCCATCCTAAAGGGTATGGTTTTGGATGTTTGTTAGTCTTCAATCCTAACTTCTGCACCAAAGAATTTGAGAGTAAATTTTTCTGACTTCCCAGGTCATTAACAACATCAACTAGTGATGTTTGTACTTGCATCTTCACTGTGAAGAGTCGCTCCCTAAGATCATCTTTTGAAGGTCGTTCTTTTGCCCCTGTCATAAGAGAAAGCTTTGAATTGGGTTTCGTTAGTCCGTGGACTTCTTTTGGAGTTTGAGCGACTAGTGCTGCCTTCTTGGCTTCTTTCCTCCGTAACCTTTTAGGCTTTAAATGAGGGTTCTTAACCCAACACTTGTCGATAACGTGGCCGGTTTTCTTAAAATGGATGGGAGTCAAACTTTCCTTGTCACTAGACTTACGTTCTTCTTTTCTCCTTTCACCTCCTTTCATAGTGGTACCTCCAGATTTCACCGTAGTATTTCCCTTTGAATCAGATTTCTTAAGCCTGCCTTCAATGCCATTAGCTTTTATACTTGCTTCGGAGATAGTATCCACCGAAAACATATTCAACTCCTTCCGTATATACTCATGGAACCCGGAAATATATTTCTTATAGATAACATAATCTCTCAAGTCTAAATTCAAAATCATAGCTTGATTCTGAAATTCCGAAGTATATTCTTGCACGGTTTGGTTGTAAGTCTGCTTCAAGTTGTACCACTTTAACCATCTCTCCTCAAGGTAGCCAACCGGATAAAACTATTTTCTTACAACTGCCTTGAATCTTTTCCACGACAATACTCCCTTACCTAGGTTTTGTCTTTGATAAGCTTTCCACCAGGTTATAGCATGCTTTTGTAGCTTCAATGCAGCGAAAGCAATCTTTTCCTTTGAACCATATTCAAAGAAAGAAAAATATGTCTCTAGACGTTCAATCCAATCATCCGATTTTTAAACATTGACACTTCCATCGTAAAGTGGAATGTCAACACGACAATCAATTTTCAGATTCTTACCATGAGGTTTAGTTGATGTAGGACTTTTAAGAAACTCACTTTTCTTCTTTTCGTCATCCTCATCTTCTTCCTCTTCTTCTACTTCTTCTGAATCGTCTTCTTCAGAATCATCTTTTTCGAAGCTTCAGGTGATGGTGTAATCTTTTTCTTCGTCTTCGTCTTGGGTGTATGAGTATGAATACATTCACTCATCTCCTGAAGGGTAACTTGAATCGACTTCATGTCTGTTTGCAGTGTAGCCACCTTTTCTTTCATAGTTTGTGGTTCTCCTTCCTTAGGATCATCATCTGACTTTGTCATCCCTGATCTCCTTGTTTTCTTAACATCTTATAGCTTCTCGAGTACCTCACCAAGATTTATTTACCCTAAAAACTAACCTTGCTCATGATGCCAACTTGGTACGTATGATCTCTATACCTTGATAACTATTACTATAAAGGCGGAATTCAGAATAACAATAGACGAGAAACTTAGAAAACAGAACACAAGTAGTAATTCGAAGAAAATATCTTCTCTAGATTATGAACAAAAAAACGATTACAATTCTCTCTTTGTTACGCTCACAATCTTCTCTAACAGTGGATTTAATCTTAAACTGTTTGCTAATCTTGCACAAGTATTGCTCCAAGCTTTCTCTAGGTTTTCTGAGCCTAGTATCTGTGTCTTAGCTAATATCCAAAGACCTCTATATATAGCCTTCATCGTACTCGGTCGACCAAGGACTTCTATTAGGAATTTATTTCCTAAACTAAGAGTATTTCCTAAAACAAAACTCTTCTTTAACTAGGAATTCTGCCTAGAATAGGATTTTTCCCTCATCTTAGCTTGAGGTCAACTCAGTTCCCTAAAAGAGTACGGATACACTTGTATCAGTGTAACCCGGCAGCACAGTAGTTCTGTGAATAAATCTTCACCCACCTGCACTTCAGCCTTATAAGTTTCCACCAATTGCAAACATCCAACTCTTCAGGTTAACTGCGGAAGTCTTTTTAGCCTTCTTTCACTTCACTTAAACTTCTCAAATGCACCCCATAATGCATTCAACACATTTCCATACTTTTCTAACAACAATTAGTCAACCAAGAACACTTAGAACATGACACAATTAAATCTTTTATTGCATCAAAGGGAAGAAATACAAAACTTTCCCACTTAGGGACTTACACAGACTTGTTCACCTTGAACCAATCCTTAGCCTTACAAAAAATCTCCTATTTTGAGTCTCTCACTCACATATCCAAGCCTGAATTTTCCATGCCTTAGGACTATTTATACAGCATCTTTACTTGGCCAAACCGTGCACAACCGTTGCACACGCATGGGACAACCATATGTCCCATGGAGAAGTTTTGTAATCGCCAATAACTGTGCTCACTGGACAGTTCTCTTCAAACTCGCGCCAATCATCCAACACTTGTTCTCTTGCAGTTAGGAACCGTCTCCCACGCTTATAAACTCCTTTATAACCATTCTACTTCATCACATGTCATTGGCATGCTTGTGAAGCTCGTAACCAACTTGTAACCGTCACTTGAGTTGTATTGCACACCTGTTGCGCTTTACTGAATTTATCCTTGCTCCTTTGCTCATCCGCCTTAGCCCTGCCAATTTCTTGCTTTAAGCTGATGCACAAACCATACTTGTGCTTTAATCATTAAGGCCAACTTCTTAAACTCACTCTAGTTACTCATGCGTCATACATGCTTCACTTCGCCAATTTTGCTTGACAATAGCAATGCAAATCTTGCATTACTAGCTTGTTTGCATTGTCCAAGATTTATCCATGCATGGAACTAATGCATAGACTAATCCTTTTTATTCTACCTTCTTGCATCATCCTTAAGTTTGGACCAACTCAATTCCACGGATATGCCTAAATGCCAACATCGCATGTTGCATGTTGCATCTTGCCACTTTGGCTTTGTCTTTCCTTTCCCTCAATGAAGCTTCATTGTGTCGGCCAATAAGCTTCATTACTTAGCCAGATGTCTTTACAGTGTAGCACTTCCTTTGAGCTTCACTAGCCCTGCAGGGTGCCACTATCTTAGTGCTTGACAGTCTATACAGTATACCGCTATTATGGCTTCACAATCTTTGCATTGCACCGTTATGGATGGATACTGACTTGGCCTGCAACTCTGTAACACACAATCATTGTGCGACACTTGCATCCATGTCATAGACCTCCCCCATCTAATCCGTTCAACGCCCTCGTTGAACGCGACCCAGTATGAACACCATACTTGTTTTAACTTCGCTTCATGTGCTTTCAGAACCTTTTCTGAAATTCGGCAGTACTCTTTTGGCTAAACCCTAAGCCAATGGACCTCATCCGATTGCATCTGCATCACTTAGATTTACTGCTTTGTCATTGATCTCATATATTTGAGCCACTTCTCGGCGTCGAGCTCTACGCTTACACATATACTCAAATTATGCATCAAACCCAAATGCAAACATGAAATTCTTCTTAGCCAACTCCCTTTAGGCCTGAATTTCGCCTTGAATCATTTACTCCTAAGTGTACGCGCATAATGATTCATCTTAATCTGATCACTACGACCATTTCCATAGTCTTTCGCCTCCCGACTTTTCCTTTTGCGTCTAACTCAACATGACAAGGACTTATAAACGACTAGGCTTCATTTTCAATCATTTTTGTCGGCACCTTCTTTGAACTGTAGTTCTCCATGCCCCTCGTTAAGCATGTCACAAAGTGCATAGGGGTTCTCTTCGCATAAGACACCCGAATTCAACACTTCATGCCTTGCAAAACTCTGATTATGCAAGCATCATTCAAGAACTCATTTCTCTGAATGTGGCCACTAAGTATAAACTCTTTATACTTATGCAATTTTGCATACCCGAACTAGAATGACAAGTTTTCTTCGATTAACAAGCTAAAACCAAAACTATTGAGTTGCACAGCCCATCTACGCAACTGTGACTGACTATATTTTTGGACATAACATAGCTAGCCTGTTAGCTGTCCATGCGCCATGCCCTCAAAGCCAATATGTCTCCAAATACTTCTTTGAACTGCATTGCTTTTTGCCTGGAAAGTGTGTGTCTTTCGCCAAGTCCATGAGTCTACCCAACTCATGCTTGCTGATGAAATGATTTCTAACTTGCAGTATTGCTTACACTGTCGCCGCCCATCTGCTGTCGTGCCATTTTACAATCTCTAATCAGCAAAATCATTTTTGCATCAACTAGGACCCTTGTCCTATGCTTTTATTATTAGCTTTCAACTTGTCTCGTCATTGCAAAGTTAGGCTAAGTATGCAACTGCAGCATCTTCCCATGAACTAGCTTTACATCGTAAAAAAATAGGAAAGACTTTATAAACGAAAACACCTTCATTCATTACTGCTCTTACATAACAAAACCATGTACCATTACATGATTTATCCACTAATCACTTTTGGAAAGCTAAAACTTCATTAAAAAAAGCAACTTGCTTACACCAAAGCAAAGTATATACAAACTTGAAGACTCAAATAAAAGTCTGTACAACCAAACTCTACACACAGAGTTTGCAACAACCAACAACTAAAGCTACATAAAACAAGGCCAGAAACACTCTTCTTTTGGCGTCAAAGTGTTTCCAATGGAGACATCAACACTTACTCTTGTTCTTATCTTAGTTTCTTTTGTTGAAGTGAGCGACTACTTCCCTGCGAGGTCTCTTCATCGAACTTTCACTTCGGCCTTCACGAGTCTTGCTAGAATGATTCCCATAATCATCCCCAACTGATGCATTAAGTTGCGCTTTGAGTGGACAGCTTCTAACGAAGTGTAAACCTTTGCAAATGAAACATCCCCTATACTTCCGGGCTGAAGGGAATAATTCATCTTCCTTCGGCTCATGCTGGCACTTACTGCCTACATATTTTTCATTCCTTTTGGCCTCACCTTCACAGCTTTGCACATCTTCAGTTGTTGTGCAACTGGTAAGCCCTCTTACCACTTGAATAACCATCTGGATACTCTGGATTTTGCGTTTCTTGAGTTCAGCAATCACACTCGAACTCGCGCCATCCAGAAAATAGAACATCTGATCTTCTTCACTCATACCACACACTTCTTGCACCAATGCGAGGAAGTTTTCAGCATAGGCCTATGGTGTACCAATCATCTTTACCCTACGCAAACTCTCTCTTGCGTACCAAACACCATTACTTGGCCAGAACTGACATCTCAGTCCATCTTTCATGTCATTCCATGACATAGGATTGGCATAACCAACAGCTTCATCTTCTTGCAGAATAGTTCTCCACCAAACCTTTGCATCACCATCAAGTTAATTGCCTGCGAGAGTTACCTTTTGTCTTTCCCAAGTTCCATTCGCCTCAAAGTATGCCTCAACGTCATACAAGAAATTCTCAATTTCTCTAGCATTTCTGGAACATGCGTAAACTCTTGGCTCGGAGGCTCGATTTGATCTTTCTCCATACACGTTTTCCCCTACAAACATGCTGTTACTGATTATCCCGCGAATACCTGCCACTTCATCTGACATTTTCTTCGCATGTCTTGTTAATATGGTCTTTATGTCACTGAATTGCACCTTCAATTCAGTCACTTCAGCATTGGTTTCGCAATTCAAAAGGGTTGCATCAGACACCTTGTCTTCCACTGCACCCACCCTTTCATCGAATTCTTTGAACCAATATGTCGTTCTTCCTTCAAGTAAATATAGCATGCCCTTATCTTCATAAACAAAAGGATTTTCAAGGACATCACAGCCCATGTCTATGGTCAGATCCCCAAGATCACCATACTCCTCAAGCTGATCAAACATACCCGGTAGTTCATCGTCGATCATCATGCCGTAAGAACTCATTTATAATACAAAACTCTGAAAATAATGCGCCACTGACTTTCTCACAGGAAAATAGCTTCAGAGAGAAAGAAGCACCAGCGTATTATCCAACAAATACACTTGAATTGTGTACCAAACAGAACTCTGATACCCGAATTGTTACACCTTCAAACACCCCAGATATTTTCCGCGAAAGTGTAACTCGACATCACAATGGTTCTGTGACTAAAGCTTCACCCACCTGCACTTCATCCTTATAAGTTTGCACCTATGCAAACATCCAACTCTTCAGTTTAACATCGGAAGTTTTTTAGCCTTCTTTCACTTGACTTAAACTTCTCAAATGCACCTCATAATGCATTCAACACATTATCATACTTTACTAACAGCAATCAGTCAACCAAGAACAGTTAGAACATGACACAATCAACTCTTTTATTGCATCAAAGAGAAGAAATACAAAAGTTGCTCACTTAGGGGCTTACACAGACTTTTTCACCTTGAACAAATCCTTAGCCTTACAAAAACTCTCATATTTTGAGTCTCTCACTCACATATGCAAGCCTGCCGAATTTTCCATGCCTTAGGACTATTTATAAAACATATTTACTTGGACAAACCGTGCACAACCGTTGCACACGCATGGGATAGCCATCTGTCCCATGGAGCAGTTCTGTAACCGCCAATAACTGTGGTAACTGGCCAGTTCTCTTCCATCTCGTGCCAATCATCCATCACATGTTCTATTGCAGTTAGGAACCGTCTCCCACGCTTATCAACTCCTTTATAACCGTTCTACTTCATCACGTGTCATTGGCATGCTTGTGAATCTCGTAACCAAGTTGTAACCGTCACTTGAGCTGTATTGCACAACTGTTGCGCTTTACTGAATTTAGCCTTGCACATTTGCTCAGCCGCCTTGGCCCTGCCAATTTCTTTCTCTAAGATAATGCACGGACCATCCTTGTGCTTTAATCATTACGGCCAACTCCTTAAACTCACTCTAGTTACTCATGTGTGCTTCACTTCGCCAATTTTTCTTCACAATAGAAATACAACTCTTGCATTACTAGCTTGTTTGCATTGTCAAAGATTTGGCCCTGCATGGAACTAATGCATAGACGTATCCTTAGTCTATTCTACCTTCTTGCATCATCCTTGATTTTGGGCCAACTCAATTCCACGGATATGCCTAAATGCCAACATCGCATGTTGCATGTTGCATCTTGCCACTTTGGCTTTGTCTTGCCTTTACCTCAATGAAGCTTCATTGTGTAGGCCAATAAGCTTCATTACTTAGCTAAATGTCTTTACAGTGTAGCACTAACTTTGCACTTTACTGGCCCTGCAGGGTGCCACTATCTTAGTGCTTGACGGTCTATACAGTATACTGTTATTATGGCTTCGCAATCTTTGCATTGCACCGTTATGGCTAGATACTGGCTTGGCGTGCAACTCTGTAACGTGCAATCATTGTGCGACAATTGTATCCATGTCATACATATCCATAATGTAGAAGTCAACCAAAAAGATTAACTGATTCACTTGTACTAACATGTTCTCCACGACTCCCTTAGGATATATATTGGACTTGTTAGCCAATTGAATAATGATCTTTTCCTCTTTTAAAGGTCCGAGATTCGAAGAATCATAAACATCATCTGACATAACACTTATGGATGCTTCCAAATCAAGCAAAACACGCTCAAATCATCGATTACCAATGGTAACGGGTATTCTGAAACCGCCAGTATCTTCCCACTTTGTAGGCATCTTCTTAAGTAACATAGTTGTAGCACTTTCGCCCACTTGAGTGATTTCATTAGCAATCAACCTATCTTTCCTTGTACACAAATCCTTCAAAACCCAAAATACCCGGGTACGGTTCTGATGGCCTCAATAAATGGAATGTTGATGTGTATCTTGCTGAAAATATCCATGATATCCTTGTATTGAGCTGGCTTCTTCGACTTGGAAAAACGACTAGGGAAAGGAAGTGGTATGGTAAAAGTGGGAACCGTGTCCTTAGGCTGGCCGTTTGAGGTTGGGTTTTCCTTTGGGATGGTTTCCTCCTCTACTTCCTTTTCGATGTTGTTACTAACTTCTTTTTGTTGATGTGGCTCTTCAGTTTGTCTCCCACTTCTTAAAGTTACTGCATTAACGTGCTCTCTTGGGTTCACAAAATGTTGTGATGGCAACTTTGTTGATGCTTTTGCTTCTAACTTACTCATTGTTGTATCCAATTGCCCCATTTGAGTTTGCAGTCCTTTAATAGCGTTATCATTCTTTTGTTGATTCTGTTGAAACATAAATGTGAGACCTTGCATCATGGTGATCATTTTCTCTGAGGTGTACTCCTTTTGAGCTAGAGGTTGTGGTTGGAAAGTATGTGATTGTTGAAAACCACCTTGTCTAACATAAGGATTAGGAGCTGCTGCTTGCTTGTTAGCATAACTGAAATTAGGATGATCTTTCCAACCTGGATTATAAGTATTAGAGTAGGGATCATACCTTGGACTCTGAGTAGGAAATATAGCATTTACCTCGGCATCCTCTTCATATGAAGGAACAACTGCATATGTTTTATGTTGTACCATTTTTTCCATATTACCCATTCGTTGCTCCATGTGTGAAGAATCTCCCATCTTGCTAACTCTTCTAATTGTTAAGGAATCTCGAATGTAAAATTGTTGAGTATTTGAAGCCATGCTCTCAATCAAACTAGTAGCTTCCTCGATAGTTTTATTAGCCAATGCACCACTGCTAGCCGCATCAATCATGTGTTTCTCATGTGGTAGTAAACCCTCATAAAACTGTGTGATAATGATTTGCGGTGGTATTTGATGGTGTGGATAGATCGCAAATAATCTCTTGTATCTCTCCCGGTATTCATATAAAGATTATCCATTAATTTTCACAATGCCACTAATATCCTTACGAATAGATGCAGCTTTAGAAGCAGGAAAATACTTCTCTAAAAACAACCTTTTCATTCTGTTCCATGTGGTAATAATTCCAGGAGGGAGATAATATAACCATGATTCTGCTTGGTCCGTTAATGAAAACAAAAAAACTTGTAGAAAAGCTGTATCCTCATTATCATCGCTTTTTTTAATACTTCTTACTGTATTCTGAAACTGCTGCAGGTGTCGATTAGGATCTTCACCCGGTAGTACCTTGAACTTTGGAATCCAATGAAGAAGATTTGATTTAAGTTCCACTATGTCATTCAGAGTAATGCACAGTGGTTGAGAATCCAAACATGGGGATGTTAGATCTCTCAACGTCTTCCTCTCCGGAGGTGGAGGTGGTGCTCCGTCTACCATCTCTTCTGAAGGAGGTTCTTGTTGCAACTGCTGACGTGCTTGAAGTACCATTCCTTTATGAGTTTGAATAACGCACCTCTGGTATTCCCAGTCTTTCGGTGCCAGATATTAAGTACCTTAAACCACAAATCTAGAAAACAAAAATTAAAAACTAAAAAGAAAATTTAGAAACAAGAATAAAACCAATAAAAATAACAACTAAAGCTACCGACTGCTCCCCGGCAGCGGCACCAAAATTTGATGGGTGTCTTAGGCTCAATAAATTAATAATATTATTTTCACACAATTAACTGGTAATATAATGGAAGCAAGGATCGTTCCCACGAAGAGCAATGAGTTTTAGTTTTCAAAGTGTCAAAAATGGGGTTTTTGTTTTATAGATTGTGAACAAAATAAATAATAGAAGCAAATAAAATTGTATTGTAATCAATAGAGAGAGATATGATCGAGTAATCCTTCTTCGATAATAAACCTTCAATGAGTTATTATAGTTTCCTAGTCATCGCTAATCATAGACTATCACCAACCGTGGAATAACAACTAGATCAGTGTTATCCCCTAAATTCCTTATATCACTAGATACGGAAGTGCTCTCCTACCAGAGTCTATTCACCTAAACCACCTAGTAGTAGATCACTCAAGGTGTAATTTAGTCGAGTGCTTTATCTTTTGTGAATTTATAGGTTGATCCTACTAGTTAGACTCTTAGATCCAGGTCCACTTTTTAGTGTTGTTTATACACACAATCACTCCACAGAATCCCTCTGTAAGGTTTTGTGTTCTTTACTTATGTATAAGTTATTCGATGATTACTTATCTACTAACTCAATACTAGCAATAGATTGAATCAAAAAATCAATTTAATTGGCCACCTAAACAATCTATCAATCAATCATAAAATTCATTATAGTATAAACAAACGATAATCATATGCAGAACTTAAAAGTAGATTAATATATAACTCAAATCTTGTTTAAAACTTAGAATTTATCCTCAATCAATAGGTATTTAGCTACTCATGGATGTAGAAACATCCATGTTATACATATAAGAAATGTTTAGAGATATCGTTACAATTGAAGAACCGCTCTGAAACCCTAGATTTCGATCCGCGTGTGATTTCTTCTCTCCAAGCCTTAAAATTTCGTGATCCCTTGATGATCATTCATTCATGACCTAATACCTCCTTTTATAGGTTTCCATTGCTTGGCCTTCACGTATTTAGTTCGTTTCAAGAACCAGACCCGAAAATATGAAATAACGACCCCAAACGTGACCTTAGGCCTTCACAAGTATGCATACCCGTTTGCATACTTCTTAAGTATGCGTACCGGTATGCGTACCTCAAAATCCAGCAAAATTTTTCGGAATTAAGTATGCGTACCCGTTTGCATACTTGCTTGCCTTCGGTATTGGATAAAAAGCTTGTTTTCGCCACAACTTCTTCGTCCGAAATCGGAATGACCTCATTATTTTTGCATTCTTTTACAGTTTCAATTCTCTTCAAGATGATGATGAGAAATACTTAATCTGAATGAGTTAAGATTGGTCTTTCTCCCTTTTCTTTATTTTGAGCGTTTTGCTCCTTTTCGTCGCACTTCTTCCACTTCTCTTGGACTAGGGCACTTGGATACTTGGAATACTTCTCTTCCTAGATTTTTTCAGCACTTTATATCTCCTTTTTGTATGATTCACCTAATAGAGGCAAATAAGAGAAAACAAGAGTAAAAATATGCAAGAATAATAGCTCAAACAAGTATGGAATGGACACTAAAATCATATGAATTATGCACTTATCATACAACCGACAGTCAGAAACAGAAGAAGCCGCCGTAAAGGTCATTAAAGCATAGATACGGAAGAAGACGACGCCATAGGTTTAATCTTTTCTCTCTTGATTATCATTTTCATGCGTTTTAATAAACCTATAATCATGTATTGCTAGATTTTATAGCTAGGGTTTTTGGTGGAAACTAATTTGATTGCGCAGACTCAAATGTTAATTCTCCGTATAATATTTTGAATAACGATTTAAGTGTTTAGTAATTTTCTTCAATGTTTGCTTGATAAATTATTGCATAAATAGTTGAATTGCTTAAATATGCTTTCCGGTTGATGCGCCGTGCTTGGATTAGGTCTTTGATGGAGTATGCTTATAGATTGATATTTAATTCTTTGAAACTAGCTATATTGTTTATTTATACTTTTAAATTGATGTGCCATGCTTAGTAATATCTGATGGCATATGCTTTGCGATTGATAAATATATCTCTAGAACTATCAACTCAGAAGCGGAGAAAAAAAAAATGGTGAAACAATTTTATGGAGTATACGGTTTAAAAATCGAATATGAGTTTTGCATGATTAGATTGTTTGAAACCTGATTCCCTAGTTACCGTCTTTCTCATTACATTTAATTAATTCTTTTTATTTTCGTTCTTTTAATTCCTTAATTCTTTCAAAAAATCCAAAAACAACATTTTGGCTAGTCAGCCAGAATTATTGGTTACGGTATTTCCACCACTCCCTGTGGGTTCGACCCTTATTTTCCTCCGTCTACTAGTTAGACACCATGCGATTGAGGTTATATATATATAGGATTTTCCCAAAACCTATCAATTTTTGGCGCCGCTACCGGGGAGCGGCTGTGGAATATTGTAATTAGTATTTATGATTTTGTAATTATAGTTGGGTTTTTATTTTTATTTTTGCGCAGTATTTTTATTTTATTTTAGGATTTCTTTTTCCATTTGACTTGTTTGTGTTTTAGAATTTTATTCCAGGTACCTTTTTGAGGATGATGAGTGCTTCTCAGGAGACGTCATCTAAGATGACACTTGGAAAATATATGTGTAGAAGTTCACATTCTCAGGAGACGTCATCTGATATGACGCTTGGCGAATATATTATTGGTCACGACATAAGGAAGTTCTTGATCCACATATGGTAAGTGAACAATCACCTAAAGCGATATATGAGAAGTATTACAAAAACACACCGCTTAGTTTGGAACAAAGATTGAGAGTTCTTGAATGCCAAAGATTATATGATGATGATGATCAGTCTTGTAGTGACTCTCTGTTCCAAACAGAACATATAGATGACCTAGTGGATGATTTTCCTAATTCCGTAGATGAATATATCTCACAATATCATTCACCCGACTTAGAGGTTGTTTCTAAACCCTTAGACTTCCAAAAGTTACCTAATTTAGGGTTAGAATTATGTGCTTCTAAAATTTTGTTGGATTATTTTGCATCCAAATACCCAGATGGTTTGCCTATTCCTGAAATCATGCATGAACCAAATGATACTTCAAAAAGAAAGTGAAGTAAAAACCAAGTTTGGGGATAATTTTTTCTTTTTGATAGTTTCACTTTCTTCAACGTATCATAACATAAGTGCGGAGCTATCACTTGTAAATAATGTATTTTGGGTAGATCTCCAAATTTTGAGGTTATTAGTGTATGGGGATCATTTATGTACATTCCAGTAGGTATATCAATTATCAAATGTTCTTGTTTATTTTTATTTGTTTACTTTTTGCATATAATATGATGAATGTCCCATCTTAATTTTTACGTTTGATGACTCAATTATATTGAGGACAATGTAATGTTTAAGTGTGGGGGAGTGGGTAAGCATTTATATTTTTATAGGTTTTCACTTTCATGGAATTTTATTAAAAAAAATTACATGTTATGATCAGTTGTTGAGCGGGTCTTAAAAAAATTTGCATATTATGACAAGCTGTTGAGCGGGTCTGTAAAAAAAAATTGTTTACATATTATATGACCAGATGTTGAGCGAGTTTTTAAAAAAAATCCACTATATGATCAGCTGTTGAGTGGGTCTTTCCCTCTTGATATTTCGTCTAGTTGTTTAGCATACATCTATATACCAATGTTTAGTGGTTTCGACTAACTGTTTAGCATACATCTCTATACCACTGTTTAGTGGATCCGTCTCGTTGTTTAGCAGACATCTCCATATCTAGCTGTAGAGCGGATATATTTCTTATCTATCTGTTGTCGAACGGATGTTACTCTTCATATCCAGCTGTTGAGTAGATATTTTCTATGTTCTCAAGGACTAGCAAAATATAAGTGTGGGGTGTTGATAAGCACGCAAGTGTTACATTTTATACTCATATTTATATTAGATAGGACTCGATATTTTAATTAATGACACTATTTTAGTGCTTTTGTAGAAAGTATGAGTGAATCTTGTTTGTACCGTGTATAAAATACATTCGAGGCCCGCAAATCAATACAAGGAGCCATGCAAGGAGGGTTAATGCCAGGAGTTATGCATGGCAGATTAATTCCAGGAGGTTGCGTGTAGTATTAATTCCAGGAGGTTTCATGCAAGGGAAATAAATACGATTTATGTTTACCTCATAATGAGGGGAAGAGCCTATTTCAGAATTGTATAAATAGAAAGAATATAATCCCGATAGAGGGGGACGCGAGACAGAAAAAATCCAATGTAATTCTATTATCAATAAAAAATCACCCTAAGGGGAATTCGTCCGTGGATGTAGGCAAACCATGCCGAACCACGTAAAACCTGTGTCTACTCTCTTTATTCTTGTTTTATGTTTTTAACCATGTTTTCATCAACAACACCAAAATCATCGTGTTTAGTGCCCGAAAATATTTCTGGGTGCAAACATTGGCGCCGACTAAGGGGATTCGAGTAAAACGATCGTGTTTTACCACTGAGAGAAGTCCCGGAAAATTATGCATGAAATTCCATGCAAAAATCAGCAAAAGAAAAAAAAATAGGGTTCTTACGCAACTTTTACAAGGTTGAAGAAACCGTTGCGAGGATGAAGAAACCGTTACGAAGGTTGAAGCAACTGTTGCGAAACAGTTGAAGAAACCGTCACAAAGATGAAGAAACTGTTGCCAAACAGAAGCAGGAACCGTGGCAAAAAAGTTGCAGAAATTTTTGTGATTCTTCCTCATCCACCATCACGTACAGATCCAGATCCATCTAATCTGGTCCGTCAGATTCACAAGATCAAATCCGTACGATCTGTTCAGCTTACCGTACACCAGTGATCCAGTACTTCTCTGGAGCTGATTAAGCAGTGTACATTCAGCTCCACGTGTGTCCTCCACATCAGCAAAATGGCACAGTCACGACGCCATGTCAGCAAGATGCCACGTCATCTCCATATCAGTGACTTATATCGCTGACTGTACTCCCACGTCAAGTAGTAATCCGCCACGTCAGCATATGGACAACCATATCAACATTTCCACGTCAACAAATATCCAGTCAGCGATAACTTTCTTTGGTGGTTTATGCCACGTCAGCAACGTTTGGTTGCCACGTCAACATAAAATTCCAATCAACAGTTCCACGTCATCCTTCTGATCCAGTTATCACTGCCATGTGTGCAACAACACGCGCACTTTCTTCGAATCTTGTTTCGTAAATAACTTCTTCGTTTTAAGTCCGAATTGAGTGATTTTTAGCTCGTTAGAATCGTCTTTCAATTCCCTACAGCAAGGAAGCAAAAATTTCTGTGTTCGAGAAACTTTTATATGCACTTGGGGCAGCAACATGATCGAGTTCGAGATTCGTGGATAACGACATGATCGAGTTTGAGGTTCGTGGATAGCGACATGATCGAGTTCGAGATGAGGATTGCGTAGGCCCTTCAATATTTATCCTTGCATCACTTTGCAAGAACCTAAAGCCTCACCTTACACGTGAGCACATAAGTCTTGCTTTTATCACAAGCATTAAATCTCGTCTTGCACGCGAGTATGAAAGACTTGAATCTTGGCAAGCATAAAGTCTCGTCTGAACCACGAGCCCAATGTCCGATATTGGTCCAAAGACTCGTACTTAACACAAGCAACAACCATCCTGCCTGAGCAGCAAGCGCTAGGCTTGTTATGTTGCGAGCAAAAAGCCTTGCCCCAGCCGCAAGCACACACTACATTCTACTCAAGACTCGACTAGCTATCGAGCATCACAAGTCCACCACCTGGCAAAAAGTCTCTCCTAGAACGTGAGCAAATTTTATTGCAGGTTATCACAGCTGGGGTGTCTTTGTAATGTCTTTATTCACGCTTGGGGGCGACTGGCGAGTTACGTCATCGACGATCGACGCGAAGGAAAAACAAAATTCTTAACCCCTAACAAGTTGGAGGTTAAGAGGGGTCAATGTTTGTACCGTGTATAAAATACACGGGAGGCCCGTAAATCAATACAAGGAGCCATGCAAGGAGGGTTAGTGCCAGGAGTTATGCATGGAAGATTAATTCCAGGAGGTTGCATGCAGTATTAATTCCAAAAGGTTTCATGCAAGGGAAATAAATACAATTTATGTTTACCTCATAATGAGGGGAAGAGCCTATTTCATAATTGTATAAATAGAGAGAATATAATCATGATAGAGGGTGGCGATGGACAGAAAAATCCCATGTAATTCTATTATCAATAAAAAATCACTCCCTAAGGGGAATTCGTCCTTGGATGTAGGCAAACCATGCCAAACCACGTAAAACCTGTGTCTCATGTCTTTATTCTTGTTTCATATTTTTAACCTTGTTTTCATCAACAACACCAAAATCATCGTGTTTAGTGCCCGGAAATATTTCTGGGTGCAAACAAATCCGACCACCCGAAAAATAAGTAGCTGAATTGGAAGCAATAGATGTGTTTGCGACGAAAAGCACTGATACTACAGTTCATAGCACCAAGTCACTAGTGGGAATATATGTTGTTATGTTGGCAAGAGGTTTTAGAAGAAAGAGTATGCAGACGTGGCCACATCTACACCACATCCTATTTCTGAATAAGATCAAAAGACAAGAATACCCATTTCTTATTAGAAGAAAAAAGTCACACTTTTCGTTTTCTCCAAAGGGTCGAAGTTGAGATTCTGCTGGCTGCTGCCATGATGTCGTGGTTAGCAACTCTGGTTGGTTTTTGGTGATGAAGTAATGAGAAGCAGCAACCAGTGGTGATGCAAGTTTAAAGGAGGATAGTGACTGGTATTGTTTTCAACAGCAAGGACGTACATGAAGATGGAAGCTAGCTGTAAACATGGGAATTTGAGCATAACGCCGGGGTCACCATTAACAATACTGGGTCACTATTAGTGAAGCCGAGGTCGCCATGGACGGGGTTTCCATACGAGTAAGCTTCCCCAAAGGTGGGATGCCCCAAGAAAAAAGACCAGTGGATGCTTAAATAACCCCAGCTGTAATAGTACATGTACATGTGTACGACTAATATTAGGAGACTTACTATGAAAGATAGTGGAGTACACGTGTACGACACTTACATGTCAGGCTTTGCCTATAAAAAAAAAGAATCCTCCCAGAGAAAAAGAGAGTTTTTTAGAGAATGATATTGTGTATTGGGATAGTCTCCACATTACCCTATAATAATTTATGGGTATTTACATTTGGCGACTTCACTAGTAACTAATATTCAATATCAATATCGGACCCATCACTACCCGGAAAATATCTGGCCACTCCTACCTTATATCGGAAAATACTAATGTCGGCTCCTACCCTATATCGGAAAACACATCCAACCCTCTTATTTCACATATTTTCCCTAACCTAAATACCCGAAACTCCTCCAACTAACCAGCACCGCCATCATCATACTCCCTATTCTAATCGTTGACATCGAACATGGAACCCGATAACAACAAACAATTTTTCCACTTTCTCACCGGAAGTCTCCATTTCTACCTCAACTTCTCACAAAATTTTCATCTATAACACCTTCATGCTAGACACCTGCAGCTTGAAAAGCACTAACTGTCACCACCATGGAAAATTCGCGTCCACCATCAAACCATCGTCCCATCGTCATCTGTAGACGCCACCACCTTCCTTCATCAAATGCTGGAGTCAATAACATCATCATCAACATTAAACCCGGAAGGCCTAAATGTCAACAATGATAAGAAAATCATGTTTCTAGTTCACGTCTTCGGTAGAACCTTTGTTAACAACGAAGGAATTAGGTTTGGTCATTACATCAGGGCCTTGAACGAATTAGAAGACATGGTTATCATCAAATTCGAATTTGGGGCAAGGAGTTGCTGCCATGAATTTAAAGTTTAAGAAGAATAGATCCAAATTGATAGAATCGGAAACTGCTTGAGCCGAGAGTTCGCTGCCAACGATAAAGATTGAATGTGTATGCTTGTGCTGAATTCGTAGGGAAGGAGTTATTTTATGGAGTTCCAACACACAACAAGCACTTAGCTATCGTCAGTTCGCCAGATGTACTACAAGTGTTCGACAGAAAGCCTGAACAGTTAGGAAGACCAAGTGTTTGCAACAAGTTCACAGTGAAAAGCCTCTCAAATGCCCAACCATCCTTCACCTACAATGCAAATTAATGAAGGAAGTGAAGAACCGACAATGCACTACCAATAGAAGAAAACATCGAGAGCATCACAAATAGGGGAGGTGATGATACTTGTCAAATAGCACCATCGGCAATAATTTTATGTTTTTTCCACTGTAGCATTTTCCGGTGTAGCATTTTCCGCTGTAGCTTTGAGCAAGCTCATCTACCTTCATATCCGAAGACACTACTCCCAAATCGATCACCAATCACCTGAACCGATAAATGGCATCATCAACATTAAATACGAAGACGCAATCATCAACATTGATAAGAAATTCTTATTTTCTGTCCACGTCGTCAATAGAACCTCTGCTAACGGTGAAGGGATTGTATAATTACAAGCAACAAAGTTTTAACGGAAGACAAGTGATAGCAATTTCTTTATCAACCACGGAAGAATTATAATTAACAGGAAATGAGAAATGAAGAAGAGATTCAGATTGACCACCACTATGAGAGACAGCAAAGAGCACCAACCTGTGCACCCTCAATTCAGTCCATAACGGTACCTCCAAAAAGCGTCATCGAAGTATATGGAGAACAATTGGCGTGAAACATATGCATGGGTTCGTTTTTCTCTCCATCCCACCAGCTCCTCCAGGAAGAATCATCAAGTACAACTGCTACGCATTAAGCTATTATGTCGTCTCGCAAACATCTATGGGTATCGATTAACTCACTGCGTACAAATAAAAGATAAGTTTCCATTATCCTCCTTTAAACTCATTTCCCTCTAATTCAATTTCTTAACCAAAGTATTGGATTTATTTTTCAAACTTACATGGAAAATATCTCAGAACATCAGGTCTTGTAACGAAATGGACATCCATACGGTGGAGGATGTCAAACTCAAAGATAACTGGAGTCGCAAAAACATCGACTACCTCTCTGCCAAGGACACGGGAGTAAGGATGGTAGAATTCGTAGCTGACGACTAGTGTCAAGAACTGATGAAGAGAATGCAAGCCAAATATCATTTATCTCAGTCGCTGACGAACAATACTTGAATAATAGTAATATTATTTACAGTGGAGAACGTCACGACACATGAACACCTACCGTTTTTGTCCACATCTGATAACCCGAGCTATACGTTTACCATTCTCTCTCTCTCCATCTCTCTCATGCACACAGCCAACGCCAACAGCACACAAGACCTAAGCAAATAACAATTGGACAGAAGTCGGGTGATAGTAAAGAACCAAGTAGTCCAAGTATCCACCGCAAACGGAGATATTGCTACATCCTACAGTCAGCGAGCCCCAAGACTACTCTAAGCAAGAAGACAACTTTATTTTGAAAAAGGAGAGAGGGAAGAAATGATGAAAAGAGAAAATGCAGAAAACAAAGTCGATGACACCATTTTGCTAACTCGGACGATAATGCATGGAAGCAGACTTTGGCAATATGGGCAAAGACGAATACTCAAACCTCACCTAATTTCCGTCACTAGCTCAATTTTCATCCGGTCCGACCACATCATATCCCTGGCCATTTTCATCCTGCACACTTGTTACACTTCATGTATCCGAAACCTCCCCTAACAACAAACAACAATGTTCACACTTCATCTACACTTCATGAGTAGACGCCATCGATGCACAAAACATCAGACGTAAACATTTCACTACTGATACAGATAAGTGCTACCTTTTCTTAATATCTTAATCTTATCATAACCATCAATTGATTGTTTCAAAACAAACGCTTGTTTAAGACTCTTAAATTACATTTGTAACTAAATCTAATATGAAAATATCGATTGTAATTATTAAATCATGTTGTTGATGCCTTTTTAACACCTTTGGACTCTTGTTAGGACATCCGACATGAATAATTCCGAGACCTGAAGAAAGGAAAGCTAGCATTTTATGAGTGAAGGAATGCTAAAACTTCACTTAATTGCTGCCACCAGCTCAAATTTTGATAGTACCACCAGAGTGCCTTGTGCTAGAGCCACTTTTACCAACAAAAGATATGAGAAGCTATTGAGGATTTGAATCCGATAACATCCGCCGAAACCAAGCTCATACAAAAGATGTGAGTAGCTATTGAGGATTTGAATCCGATAACATCCACTGAAACCAAGCTCATACAAAAGATTTGAGCAGCTATTGAGGATTTGAATCCGATAACATACATAAAGATTAAACTCATACAAAAGATGCATACGACATAGGATATTGACTCAAATCTAATAAGTTGCCATGCCTTGAGGCTGCAATTTAAAACAAAATTCCATACCTTCGGAAGAACCTCTGTCAGCGTCTTCGGAAATTCATGTCTCTGGCAGTTCACTCTCATGACTTATAACAAAGACGACACACTGAAAACCAAGACAGATGACTGCGGGCTTTCTAGATGAAAGATTACTAGCTTCCACCTATCATAAGTACAACTACTGTTAACAGTTCTCACTGACTAAATGATCCGAAGCAGTGAAGAGTAGCTTCCTCGGGTTTCTCCATCCTTTCTTGCTGATCCAAACTCGTCATCACTGCCAACATTGGTGCCAGCAATACCATGATAGGCCAACATGCAAACCTTCACTATTAATCAATTACGAATGATGACAAACCACTACAGAATCATACCATCTTCTCGAGAATACCCATGCTCATATTCCTCTCGACTGCACAATCGAAACAAAATCACGATCACCTCCATCACGAGTAACAGCAGCAACCTATATAAACAAATTTCAACTCCACTAAATCAAAATAACCACCACCATCAGAGTCCACTCGCACTATCAAACTGTCACCCTCACCATCATCCGAGGGCACTACCATTGTTTCCCATTAGCCGCCTCATATTGCTTCACTCTCCTCCGACTTCCCAAAGCAATAATCCTCACCGAGAGAAAACAAACACTACAAAAAACAAGGCTTTTAGGGACGGCCACTTCTACAAAAAAACGTCCCTAGAGGTTAGTTGTTGGGACACTTTGCTTTAGCCGTCCCTAGAATTGTCCATTTGGGACGTACCACTCTGGCCGTCACTAGTTGTCCATTAATTGGGACGCATTATTTTAAGCCGTCCCAATAGATAGGTTTTTGACGGTTGTGATTGAGTAATCGGTAGTTTAATATCTTACGCCTGAAAACACAAGAAAACATTTTACTTTGTTGGTTATATCGACCTTCTTTCGTTTTCTCTTTACCTTCTTCCTCTTCTGCTGAAAAAATCTCGTTAAGCTAAACCTCCTCCTCCGTTCGTGATATTCTTTACACTAAGTTTGAGATCTCCGTCTAGTATAGTCGTCCCCAGGATAAAAGATTGCTTAACAAAAAATCTCGCTTCACTGTAAACGGAGGAGGTTCCTTCTAAGTTTAGCTTTATAACTTCAACTACATCCATTCTTGTTGAGATCTCAGAAACGATGCAAACTAGACGGAGATGCTAACCTAATATCCTAATATCCTAATTTTATCTCAAACTTGTAAAGTCTAAAGCAGCAATAGACGGAGATCTCAAATTCGTTCACAGTGAAGCGACACTTGATTCTCAGGTTGAATTTCTTCCTCTTTCTCTCTCAATCTTACGTTGATTTGATTTTAGGGTTTGCGAATTTTGTTTTGAAAATCTCACGTGGTTGTTTTTTGATTTTAGGGTTTGTGAATTACAAGAGAACACTTTCCGCGTCTTCATCGATTTTGGGTTTGCAAATTATAGATGCTCATCATGCAAACTTTGGGTAAGAATCTATCTCTCATTCCCTTTGAATTTTTTTTGGTTTGATGTTTGAAACGAAGAATTTAAGGTTGCGGTTAGGAAAATCGCAGTATCTAATATTTTGAGGTAAAATTTGTTATTTGTTTCAATTAGAGAATATTAGTTTTGAGTTGAATCTGCTATATATTTGGTTCAATTAGAGAATATTATTGATTGAGATTGATAATTTTGAGTTGAATCTGTTATTTTTTAGTTCAATTTTATTGATTGAGTTTGATAATTTTGAGTTAAATCTGTTGATAGGAGTAAGAGGATATTCAAATTTCACTATACAGGAATGAACAAAAAGTGTAAGCACCAGAAAAAAGTCCTTCGGCACAAGTTTACTCTAGATTTGAATCGTTTTACTACGTTGATAGTAATTTTTAAATCATCGGCGAGCAAACTTTGCATCCTTTATATTATTAATTGCTGAACTATATCTTTCAACCTTGCATCATTAGTACAGTTTCACGATTAGGATCTGTTTTTGTCGACTTTCGATGTAGCGGGTAAAATCCTATAAGCGGACCAGAGTACCATTCTTTCCAGTGAGTCAGATCAGGTACTCCTCAGTTTGTTGAAAATTAGATTTGATTCTGCGTTTCTTGTATTTCATTGTATGTACAGCACAGTGTGAATTGATCTATGATGTTAGCCGAGTATATTAGTCATCTAAAGCAAGAATGAAATCAATTTTTGACCCACAGCCGACTTCATGTTCCGTTAGAAAGCAAGTACCTCGAGTCGGTAATCTTGGACACATTACACGTATTTCTAATAGGCTTATTCAGCTGGGAAATGGAAACAGTCACATCCATGAATACATACAGGTTGGTGATAGTTCACATTGTCTATACTAAAAATTCAATTATTAGCTAATTTGCTTCTTTTTTTTTTGTTATTTGTGTATGTGATTTTGTTTGTCGATTTCGTTAATTATGGGGTATGATGTCTCTCTGAAACAGGGAATGCAACTGCTCTGTTACTCTTCTTGTCTCCACTGTAAGTTATCTCTCTCCATATGTTCTTTTGATCTTTTCCATTATAGAACTGAGAAATTTCATTCAGGTCTTACAGAATTTAGACATTAATGTCTTCTTTCAGATTCTAATTACAAATTTGGGGTTAATTATTTTTCATGCTTAGCTTAATTAGGTTTCTTGAATTATCTTCTTTCTTGTTTTACCGACACCAATGGTGATCGTTAATTACTCTTAGTAACTTAACAAATAATTTCAACCTATTTCTATTTCTTGATAATGACCATCATAATCTGCAGAGTGACATTTCGTAGAATCATAAAAACCAATCTGACTCAACAATCCTCTGGTGTTTCCTTACATCATGACCTTGTTCAATTTCCTTATCTCTCTGGATGGTATAAATCTCTACCTCTCTATCTCTCTATAACATGATTGCAGAGTTGGTTGTTCTAAATGTCTGTGTAGGTTGCAAATTGCATCTCATCTGTGTCAATAGGTAAAAACAACAGGGTGCAACTTAGAGATTTCCTTTGACCTTTGTATAAGATAATTTTTAGTAACCGACACTGATTTCAAAATTACTTGTCATAAGTGATTCGCTGCTAGTAATGTTGCTGTGAGGCAAAGAGTGGTCCTGCATCAAAAATTAGCATACTAAAATAGTTAACAATCTATCAGATGCCAAGGCTTTATGTACACCTTGTATGCTAAGGCTTTTGTATTGTCAATTATTGCTACTAGAACTAATAGTATGGTGTTTCCTTGCGTAGCTTGGTTCAATAAGTGACACAGATGTAGATCTATTAGGACACTGTTAAGAGACTATGAATTTTAGGACAGGAGTGTCTCTCTGTTAGAGTACAAATAGAATGGGATATCTTAAAATCTCTAATAAAAAACAGATCGAGAACCTAAATTACTATGGTGTGCGATAAGTGTAATTTTTCTCTTTTTCTGTTGTGAATTCATAAAGTGAAGTACTATGGTTTAAAAATTACTCGTACGAAATGATGACTTTTAGAGTTTTGATTTGCAGGTGAGAAGAAGCTATCGAAAGGTGATCGTTCCTGATAAGTAGAAAGAAGGTGCTATCCAAGAAACATCTCCTATCTAAGAAAAACAGATACATCATGTTATTTCCTTCCCTCCATCCATAACTCCTTGTATTATATATAAGCTGACTCTGCTCATATGGTATCTCTGAGTTTATTTAATCTAATCATACCTTATCTAATTTTTGATATATTGGTGAAGAACAGTAATCGAGTTTCCATCTCACGTTCTGTTATTACAGAGACTCCCAACTGCATCACTGCTAAAGATTGCTCAACTTATCCAGTTCAAACATTATAGTAAGAATTTTTGTTTGTGTTTTTTGTTCGTGTAAATTTGAATTAAAATCAATAAAATTTCCCTTCAATTTCTTCTAGGGGTTAAATTTTTGTGTTTGTACTGAATTGAAATTGATTGTAGATTCAGGTGAGTATGTTGTTCGAGAAGGAGAAATTAAGTATGGAATTTACTTCATCTGGCAAGGTGAGATAAGTTTGTGTGTCTTCTTGGTTTTATTTGAGAACTGTAGAATGAATTCGGGTTTTATACATATGGGCACGCTGATTTCTGGTTGGGACACTCCACTTTAGCCGGAAGGGTGAGATAAGTTTTCTCAGCTGGTGTCTTTTGTAGGCGGAAGTTCATTGTATGTCTGCTAATGTGGAGAGTTAGTGTTCTCTAATTCCATAGTTGCTTATGAAGTTTCTTGAAAATGTCGTGTTGGCTCTTGTAGATTTCTTGAGATGTGAGCATCGGGTGTTGAAGAAGGTATGCTTTCCTTACTAACAACTCTTATGTACTATTATATTTTTCTCACCTCTCAGTTGATATTTTTGTTAGTACTGTAGGAGGCAGCCTGGGGTTTATCCAACATAGCAGCAGGTACTCCTGCTCATAAGAAGTTGATATACTTTAGCGAGACATTTCCTTTGTTGCTACATCTTCTTTCTGCTTCTCATTCGACATAAGAAATGAGGTAGCGTATGCACTAGGTAACCTTTGTGTCCCCCCGGTTGAAGAAAATGGCCAACCAAATACCTGAGTCCTTTTGATAATTTACCCTCGCATTTTGTTTGCTTTGATCTTGTTTACTCGATCCTTAGTCCTTTTGTGTATAATATTGGAGTTCGATGTTAAGGTTTTCATTTTTGTCTTCGGTTTGCTTGAGAGATTGCACTCATGTTTGTTTGAGAGATGTGGATTCTTTATTTTACACTTTTGAACATTTAAGCGCACTAATTTATTTTTCTTTGAAACATGAGTTAGCGGATATAGAAAATAGGGCCAAACAAAAGATTCAACAGTGACACACTGGCGGCTCCAAGACACATATGAAATCCGACAAAGAGGTAAAGCTTCGAGTCATATCATTTTTTTGCAGTTGTATTACGAATTGACCTAACTTTTGAAATTGATTTACTTGTAGGGTCAAATGGAAATGCGGCAGGATACTGGCAGTTCAATGGAATTTCTGGTGCCATGTGCCAACGGTATGTGTCTTATCCCAAATATTCTAATTGAGGTGAGTTAGAACTCCTCCAAAGGCATATAACACAAACTGGAAATGCAAACCCATAAACTGAGTATTTATTCCTCTATCCCTGTCCCAATAGTATTTACCCTATTTGGTTTGTTCATTTCCATTTTCTCGTAAATAAGTTGTGTATGTAAGTTAAGATACTAATTATTTTCAGTAAATAATGCCTACGACAATCTGAGATGCTGATAATTTGGTTCTAAGAAATTTCTTGTTTTCAACTTTCCCTCTTACAGGGAGGCGAACTTATTTAGGTTAGATACTACGGTTTCGTTCTTCATGTATGTCGATCGATGACTTTGTTGCAGAATTTCGATGATGGTAGATGGTAGGAATTAAATGCTACGGAGAAATAAAGTTCGTTCTGGAGCAGAAGCAATCAAATACATTTCCAGTGCAGATGGTGCACCGTTTACGTCCAAGTTGTGTACAACTATGAACATCACCTGTTGATTGTTTTTGCGGAGTTTTTTCTTTTGTTGTATGAGACCTGTTATTCTAAATGTTTGAATCATTTTTGTGAAAAACTTGATTTCATGAATGAGAAAATACTGTGTGAATGAATGTTCATAAGGGTAAAGGGAAAGGCATCCTGCCAAAGAAACCAAGAAAGGTCTTACCAATTTTTTCAAACTTTAGCAACGCTTTTTTGGCGTTACTATTGGGTCACTGCTACTGTTGGAATTTTTCTCTAGGGACGGTTAGAAAAGTATTTGGGATGGATTCTAAAACCGTCCCTACAGCGTGAATCCGTCCCTAGAAGTATTGGTGACGGTTGAATTAAGCCGTCCCTGGAAGCCAAAGCCGTCTCTAGTAGTATTAGTGACGGTGGTTCAGGGGACGCTAAGAAAACCGTCCCTAAATACCTGTTGGGACGGCTTTTAGACTTTTGGGACAGTTTTATGACCGTCCCAAGAGGCCTTCTTTTTTGTAGTGAAAGAACTTCAACGGCATAGCTAATTCGGAACCAAAAACGAGGGGGTGATGAGAACCCTGCCAACATAGTGACGAACTGATGTCCTCACAATTCCACGAACAAGCTCCTAGATAGTCTCCAATTGATTTGCATCAACCACCTGTATAACTTATTTGCACTAATGAGACCTACTGATTACTGAAGCCCACCAGAAAGAACTGTACAAGGCGTATGTAACATGCCGAAGTAGAAGCACAAATCACAAGATCTGGACACGAGAAAGAGATTTGAAGTTGCTTGCAAGACTAAGCCTGCGGGAAAAGAAAACCAAAGAGATGAACGCCACAAGCCTTTGATTGGTTCAGCCTTGAAATCTCGGAAGGAGAAACCAATTGCGTGAAACAAGTTAACAAATCCGAAAAGAAAAGAAGGGGGAGGAGATGGAACCAATGATGTAGAGCAAGACACTGCCTCACCCATCCTTATGCCATTGTCTCAACTCTTCATAAAACCACTAGGACGTCATATTAATTCTAATGACACCGTCAACATCAACTTCGACAGTCTATGGCCCGGGCAAAGCAATCATTTCGAAAGATAAAACAAAGAATTAGCATCAAATATCAACAACTCCCTCGACGGAGCAATGAAACATGAGCTTGACATACACATCGAAGCATCTTCCCGTTATCATACAACAACCAAGAAAATCATGAAAATTGAACCCTACTGATGATACATAAAGAAGTGAATGAAAGACAAATGACACAAGATAAAACCGTGAAAGTGATAACACACCATTGTGAGAAGATACAAGGGGCTGAAGCAAAGAAGAAAACCCGAAGACGAGAACTAGAAAACAAAGATGCACCTCCTCAAGAGCATTGAATGCTGCCGAGACTGCAATATAACACGAAAAAGAAGTAATAGTGGGGGCTTCGGCTGATGTATATCTGAAGCTATCAACGATGTAGTCGAGAAGACGAAGAGACCAAGAGATTAAAGGTGTTAAACGCTTCCCGACGACATTCCCGCATGAGCTATGACGACCACTTCCCGAGGCAGAGCATCTACTGGAAATACAAAGAGCCAAAAAACTGTATAACCATGTGACTAAACAAACGGAGAATCTATGTCCGAGAAGATCAAGGAAATCAAAGACTCAAAGAGAAGCAAACTTCAATAAAGTAACTCTACATGGACTTGTCGCGTTGTACTTTTTTCACTTCGTTGAAGTTTTGTCCCATTGAGTTTTCCTTGACAATGTTTTAATGAGGCTACATAAGCGAGTCCGATTGTGCCCCAAGTCTTCTCAAAGGCTTGGTTCCGACCGATATACATCCAAATCCGAAGTCACGATCAACAAGGGCTCCAATTTAAAGCGAGAAGATGGATCTGAAGTCATGGTCAACAGGGGGCTCCAAGAAGGAAAGAAGATATGCTGAGACAAGGACTCATAGATAGGGTTGCACAAAACCGAACCAGAACCGAAAACCGAAACCGAACAATTTAAACCGAACAGAACCGAAACCATATCCAAATGGTTCATTTGTGGTTGTCAGTCCCAAAAAACCGACACTATTGGTTTCGGTTTAGGTTTCCTAAAAAAACCGAACCGAAAACCATATGGTTAACCGAATGTTACTGATCATAGGATTGAACTAATATTAGCCGTGGATGTTAGAGGGGAGCACTAAGCTCTTATATTTTTGTCGTCTTTAATTCTCTTTTGAACTAGTTTTGTTTTAATTAGTATATAGTTAAAAGATGTTTGGGGGTTTTCTTAGCTCGATACTGCGAACCTCTATTATTCTCATAGCAGAATGAATCTTTTCACACTGATGAATTGTAGTTAATGAATGGTTAGGACTCTTAAGAGGATTATTCGAGTTAAAGCCTTTTGATGTCATTTTAGTTGCTCGTCATTTATGTCTCTGATATGTTGCCAGCAAACTTTTCTGCCGCTTGTATTATTAGGTGTACTGTTTGTGTAAACTATAAAGCACTGACACATTATTGTTTATAAATCATTCGGTTAACCAAAAACCGTCTGGTTTTTAACAAAACCGAGTAGAAACCGAAACCAATGAAACCGAATAGGCTATATGGTTTTATTGGTTTTCATTATTGGAAAACCGAGTACTTTGGTTTCGATTTAGGTTTTGCCAAAAACCGATAAAAACTGAACCATGTGCAGCCCTACTCATAGACGTATTCCAAATACAAGCTATGACTGATTGCCAAGTCTACAAGACTTGAAAACACAGTCAGGGGGCTAATGTAAACATAAGAATTTGACCATGATCCGGGGTCACCATTAACAATACCGGGGTTACTATTAGTGAAGCCGAGGTCGCCATGGACGGGGTTGCCATACGAGTAAGCTGCCCCAAAGGTGGGATGCCTCAAGAAAGATAATCATTGGGTGCCTAAATAACCCCAGCTGTAATAGTACATGTGTACGGCTAATATTAGGAGACTTACTAAGAAAGATAGTGGAGTACACGTGTACGGTACTTACATGTCAGGCTTTGCCTATAAAAACGAGAGAATCCTCCCAGAGAAAGAGAGAGTTTTCCAGAGAATGGTATTGTGTATTGGGATTAGTCTCCACATTACCCTATAATAATTTAAGGGTATTTACACTAGCACTCAACATAATTAACTGAGGTTGATTAGTGGCTGAAATAAGGGAGATATTTTACAGCAACTGATAACAATTACCAGTGGTGATGTATAAACAGCTGCCGTTAGTGGTGGGTTTTATGTTCTCAAGCTGATGTTGGAGGCGAATGGTTAAGATATGATCTCGAGTCGTTGGAGTTTCTGGATATGAGAAGTTGAGATAAAACCAAAGGAATTGGGTTGTGGTTAGTTCAAATTGCAGCAGCCAAGTGGAGGTGTTTGTTGTATTGTACGGGACTGCCATCGGTTAATGGAGATGATGCTCAGTTGGTCAGTGAGAAGATGAAGATGGAGAAGAATATGGAGATGGCCAGGGGGAGATGGTTGTAATGGCTCTAAACTTGGAAGTCAGGCGATGATCATTGGATTGGGTCTTGGAATAATATGGTTCGATTGGGAATCTTTGGCAGGGGAGCTACAAAGTGTGTTTAAGAAAATCTCACAAACCCTTTTTGATATTGTATTCACTGATATAGTTTGGCTGATGCCATTACATTGGTTTATATATGCGATACACAGACGAGAGAAAGGAAAGCAGTAATACATAAGGAAAGGAAATTATCCTAGGCATAACTACAGGATCTTATTTACATACACTTTCTATATAAAAAGAGAGTTTCCTAGTTATCGAAAATACTACTCTTATATTACATTAATCTTCTAATATTTGACAGTTAATTGTCTGGATCTTCAATATCTTCTTGTAATTTCTTGTAGCATAGTTGTAGGACTTGCTTGATATAAGATATCTTTGTGTAGCACAGCTGCAGGACTTGCTTAATATGAGATGTACATGATTTGAGCCGTGCCTGGCAGCTTGTACATGTAAGAGTTTCAATACTCCCCCTCAAGTTGGAGTGGGTTGAAGAATTTCAATCACTCCTAACTTGCTTAGTATCCTGTTGAAAATATCAGCCCCTAGGGGCTTAGTAAACATATCTGCCAATTGATCGTTGGAACGGACAAAGGCAGGAGATAATAAAATGGATTGTATTTTCTCACGCACGAAATGTCAATAGATTTCAATGTGTTTTGTGCGTTCATGAAAAACAGGATTTTCGGCGATGTGCAAAGCAGCCTTATTATCACAAAACATGGACATAGGTTCCGGATGCTGAACACCTAAATCGTTAAGAAGATATTTTAACCACTGAAGTTCACAATAAAGAGTGGCCAAAGCTCGATATTCAGCTTCTGCCGAAGAGCGAGAAATTGTAGGTTGTTTATTAGATTTCCAAGAAATTGGGCTAGAGCCAAGAAGGGTATAATAACCAGTTGAAGATCGACGAGAAGTGGGACAACCACCCCAATCAGAATCACTATAACCACTTATATGAAGACTACTAGTGGCGGAAAGAAAAAGACCCTTACCGATTGAGCCTTTGAGATAACGAAGGACACGATTGGCTGCATCCATATGAGACGTGCGAGGAGACTGCATGAACTGACTAAGGTTGTTGACAGCATAAGTAATGTCCGGGAGCGTAACTGTAAGATATAACAAACATTCGATTAGACGACGATATGGTGTAGGATCAGAAAGAGGACTCACATCATCCGGACGTAGTTTCGATTTTTGTTCCATTGGAAAAGATGAAACTCTAGCAGCTGTCATCCCTGTATCCTTGAGTACATATTTGCGTTGATATAAAAAAATTCCCTTTTGGAAACGCGATACTTCGATTCCTAGAAAATATTGAAGTTTGCCCAAGTCTTTAATTGAAAAACATTGTTCCAAAAAAGATTTTAGATTATGATAGCATTATCATCATTTTCTGTGATAATAATGTCATCTACGTAAACTAAAAGGTAAAATACGTATATTACCTTCTTTGTAGATGAAAAGAGAATAGTCCGCCAAAGATTGAGTAAAACCACGCTTGAGTAATTGAGATGAATTTCTCAAACCATTGGCGAGAAGCTTGTTTAAGCCCATATACTGATTTATTTAGCTTCCAAACTCGAGTCTCCCCCTTTTTAGAAAATCCGGGTGGTAGTTTCATGTACACTTCTTCATGAGGTCACCTTGTAAGAAAGCATTATTGACATCCAGTTGATGTAATTCCGAATTCTGTATGGCTGCAAGAGATAAGAGGACTCTAACTGTGACAAGTTTCGCAACATGAGAAAATGTATTATGATAGTCGAGACCCTCAGTTTGATTATATACTTTGGCAACAAGGCGTGCCTTATAACGCTCTACAGAGCCATCGGCTTTAAACTTAATTTTATTAGCCCATTCACAGCTTATAGGAATTTTACCGGCTGGTAGATCACACCAAGTCATTGTGTCGTTATCAATAAAATAAGTAACTTCTTTAACCGTAGCTTCTTTCCATACGGGAGATTTCATAGCTTCCGAAAATGATCCGGGTTCTGTGGTATTTAAAACTGAAGCTAACAATGCTTGGTGATTGGGTGAAATTTTTTCAGAAAATGGGCTATATAGCCAAAAATGTAGTTTTCCTGGGTCAAATGGACGGGTAAGAATAGGGTCTGGGTGAGATGGATAGTTAAGAAAAGAAATTCAAACATACCATTATACCCCCTTTTCTCCATTATCTTTTCCGATTTCCCATTACAAACTCATTCTTCTTCCCCATCAAAACCAGATCCAAACTTTCTCCGAGTTCTCCATCATCGCCATCGACAAACAAGCCATCATCGTCACCACCAAAAACTCTAACACCACCATATGGTTATTACTCCTTCTCTTTCTCCGCCACCACCATCATCAACTATGACCACAACTACCATCTCCACCATCAACAATAACTACAACCACCACCATCGACATCTACAACAAGTACAACAAACACCACCACCTTCCTCCACCACCACAAACATCGACATCATCGTTTGCATTGATATCACCACCACCATAAAACAATGAATCTTGATATTCGACATCCACCACCACCCAATAAACTCTAGTTAGTTTCATCTTCACGAATCAACATCACCACCAAAAACCCTATCCAATTAATCGCTTAATCATCACCACAAACAGGATAATTACCATTTCTATCTATTAATTTTAGGTTTTCTTTGATTTATTTTTTGATGATTTTGAAATTGGTTTCATCTGCTTCTTAATTTCACCCTAGTTTCTCACATACTTAATTTTAAGGCGAATTTGCACATTACCCATTTAAAATTGGACGAAACTGAAATCATACATTTAAGTTCTATTAAATCTGGTCAAAGTTTTTGTAAACCTGAAATTTGTTGTGAAATTGGTGTGTATGCTGAGAAGTTGTATTGACTTGTTATTGGTGAACCATGTTACTATAAAATAGGATGAAATTAGTTTCGTCCAGGTTTAATATGCAGTTTCAGCAGGTTTAAACTCGGATGAAACTACTTTCATCCAGGTTTAATATGTGATATGTTGGTGTACCTAATTCTAATGATTAGGATGAAACTAAATTTGGTTCCATCCACATTTACACTAGGATGAAACTGGTTTCATCCCGTTTTAAATTGAGTTAAATTGAAATTTGTTTCCGTACAAGTTTAAAATAGGAGGAAACCAATTTCATCCTTTCTTAGATTGAATAGAATTTTGTTTTCATCTATGTTTGAACCAGGATGAAACAACTTTCATCTAATTCAACAGTGGATTGCATTTGGTTTCATCCATGTTTAAACTAGGATGATAATAGTTTCATCTAATGTTATGTTGGCTTGAATTTAGCTTTACCTATGTCTAATATAGGATGAAACTGGTATCATTGTGTGTTAGATCGGGTTGAGTTTAGTTTCACTCATTTTTAAACTCAGATGAAACCAATTTCATCCTTTCTTAGATTGAATAGAATTTTGTTTTCATCCATGTTTGAACCAAGATGAAACCACTTTCATCTAATTCAACAGTGGATTGAATTTGGTTTCACCCATGTTTAAACTAGGATGATAATAGTTTCATCTAATGTTACGTTGGCTTGAATTTATCTTCACCTATGTATAATATAGGATGAAACTGGTTTCATTGTGTGTTAGATCGGGTTGAGTTTAGTTTCACTCATTTTTAAACTCAGATGAAACTGGTTTCATCCAGTTTTATGTTTGGTGGAATTTCGTTTCGCCCATGTTTAAACCAGGATGAAACTGGTTTTATGATCCAGTGAAGACTATAGACCTATTATGATCTGTGAATACCCCAGAATGAATGAGCCAGAAACTTCTGATGTTTCCATAGATGTAGACTTTGAGATAAGCTCAGATTCTTAATCTAAGAAGAAAGGTAAATACTTTTGCTATGAACCACCTCTCTACGAAGAAACTGGACCCTGGATACCTGGATCAGTTCCACCCATGATGGTAAGTGGGCATGAATGTTATGGTACTGTTAGTGGATACATCCCTGAAGGGGACATGGGTTGGAGTCAGTGTGTGGGGGAGGATAAGGAGTTAACCATGTGGGATGTGGTACTTTAAATGTTGCTCGTGGCGCAAGGGAATGTTAAAGCTCTTGCTTCTGGCGATATTCACGGATGCACCATTTCATGGCTATAATGACATATTCTTGAGAAGGCTTGGAAGAAGATGGCTGAAACACTTACTCAAGCAGATTTTGGCAAAAAAACAGGAATTTATTAAAGTCGTGCCACTGAAATGGCCGCCTGACAGTTCTAGTCCCTCATGTATGTTTTGTAGTTTGATATTTCATGATCTTATGTGTCTGAGCATAATTGTAGGTTTTTTGGAGGGATATTTTGCGGTGAATGTTCTAAAGGAAGGAGTATGTTGCCTGGAAAATTTCGGACAGAGGATCCAGAACGAGTCTGCGATGTTTGCTGTGTACGTCTCGAATATGTGCAGTCGTACTTAATGGACCAAGTAAGTCGAGCAACGCAGTTTCCGACTCATGACGTAACATACCTCTGTTTTTTACTCTGTTTTGCTGTACTCTGGTTTTTTTTTGATGTACTATGTTTTACGTACTCTGTTTACGTACTCTGTTTTTTGCTCTGTTTTAAGTACTCTGTTTTGCTTGCAATTAATTCGTAAAAAAAAGTAATTAATTCTGTTTTTTTTTTGCTGTACTCTGTTTTTTTTGCAGATTACTCTGTTCTTCTCCAACCCAGTAAACATTTGAAGAAGATAGGGACATATTGGTCTGTTCCAATTAATTCATAAAAAATATTCTGGGTGAAATAAGCAAATTGGTTATTTAAATAGTATATTTCTGATTTTTGGCTATATAGACAGTATTTAAACCTAGAAATCTATTTCACCCAAACATTCTTACTTTAGGTTTTTTGACCAATTTTGTGAAAAACTTTCAATCGAAAGATAGTCAGCTAAAGGATACTGTGTGCGACTAGTAGAGGAAGCAAAAGGAATAGGCGTAGAAGAACAAACATAATCTTTTAAATGTGACGGAGGTCGTCGCTCTCGAATTGGTCGAGATGCATCAACGACAGTGGACTGATTATTATTATTAATAGATATAGGTGATGAGTTAGAGAAGTCATGATCATTATTGATAGAGATAGGTGATGAATTGGAGAAGGCATCAGGGGATAATTGGGATGACTGTACATGAGAACTTTCTGGAGATAATGATGATTGTCCATGCAATGTGTTGGGCATGGGAGATGAAATATCCATGTTGTTTGTAGACGATAAGTTTAGGTCTGAATGTGTTGGCGTCATTTCATTTAAGTGATTAGATGGAGCCAAATTAAGATCATATGTATAATCATCTTCCAACTGTAACGTAGGATGCAGTTTAAGAGAAGATTGTTTGATGAGTTGATAATCTTTGCACGGAAACTTATTTTCCTGAAATGTAACATCACGGGAAACAAATGTTTTATGAGATTCTAGATCATAGACACGGTACCCTTTCTGGCCATATGGATAGCCAATAAAAATGCAAGGCCTAGCACGTTGATCAAACTTGTGCTTAACGTTTATATTCCTAGCAAAACATAGACATCCAAATATCCTTAAATGTTGGTAAGAAGGAGGTGAGTTAAATAAGACTTCGTGAGGGGATTTGTTGTCTAACAAAGGAGTAGGCATTTTATTTACGAGATAGGCTGCAGTAAGAATACAGTCAGCCCAAAATTTCAATGGTAATTCAGTTTGAAACCGCAAGGCTCGTGCAACATCAAGTAAGTGGCGATGTTTACGTTCCACGACACTATTTTGTTGAGGAGTGGCTATACAACTACGTTGATGAATGACGCCATTGTCATGAAACCGTTGTTGCAGTTCCTTGGTGAGAAATTCAGATCCGTTGTCGGATCTAAATTTTTGAGTTGTGGAAGAAAAATCTTCCCATTCCCTGATGATAATACTGCAGGCTTAGTGCAAAACTGGTTTATGATATGATTTAAAAAATAAGAGAGATGTTTTTTAGTGTCTGATTTATTTGACATGAGATAAATCCAAGTGCATCTTGAATAATCATCCATAATTGTAAGAAAGTATCTATTTCCACATAAAGAAGATTCAGAAAAAGGATCCCAAATATCTGCATGAATTAACAGAATTTTTTTATTACTTCTCGATTTATTTGAAACATAAGGTAAACGTGCATGTTTAGCGCGTGGACATAATTCACATAAATGATTTTTAGTAGACCTTATACAACTAAACTTGCTTCCTAAAAAACGACAACGAGTATCAGACGGATGGCCTAATCTCCAGTGCCATAGATCAAAATATGAACGAGAAGTTGAAAAGCAGTAAGGTGTGGTGCGTAAAAAATATAAACCATTACGCAAATCACTCCGATCAATCGTCATTTTCTTTGACGTGTCCTGAAATACACATGAAGATGTATCAAAAACCACAGTACATCGGAGAGATTGAATGAGTTGACTTATCGACAAGAGATTAAATTTAAAACTTGGTATGTGATAAACATTATCAAGTATTAAATTGGGAGAAAAGGTTACTGTCCCAATATGAAGAATAAGAGATTGACTACCATCGGGAAATTGAACAAAAAAATTGGCAGGTGCATCAACATATTTGGTAAAACAGTGTAATGAATAACATATATGGAGTATTAAGTGTAGAAGTTTCAAGAGAAAACTTCCCTTTGCCATATGGTGGACTGTTTCGAATGAGCCCAACAACATATTATATAGGAATCAAAGAAGAAATATTGACCAGCTAATCATCTCTATAAAATGTACTCTTTATAGTTGGTCTTTTCACACTAAACTCTTTGAACGTTACTCTTTGAGTACTTTGATTTGTAACTGGGAGGCAGTAGTTGGAAATATCTATTCCACTTTCTCTTTGTAACCGTAAACTTCATCTCTTTTATGAAGCTTATTTTTAATTAATTTTATCCTTTCCTGTCAAAAAAAAAAAATAGACATATATAGTTTGTTGCACCACTATCTACAATCCAAGAAGAGATGCGAGAAACATTACCAGCAAAGTTAGCGGTTGCTACGTGATTTGAGGGACCAGCCGAAGGTGAAAGGAGTGAGAGCAGACGATTATATTGCTCATGAGTGATTATTGGTGCGGAAACGTTAGTGGTTCTTGGCGATTCATCCAAACCCGAACCACCATCTTGAGAAACAGAAAAGGCTGATTGATTTTCCCTTGGACGTTGATGATATTCATGCAGCTTATAACACTTATCTTTGATGTGTCCTACACGACCACAATAATCACAAGATGGTCGTCCTTTCTTGTTTGGAGGGTGACGAACATTTTGTTGAGCGTTAGGACTACGATCTTGCTTCCCAACTTGCAAGGCGGCTGATTCCACAACAGTTGTCGAAGACATATTAAGTTCCTGTTGATTTTCTTCCTGGCGAACCAGGGAATAGATCTTGCTAGTTGGTGGGAACGGATCCATCAAGAGAATCTGACTGCGGGTAGCAGAAAACCGGTCATGAAGACCCTGTAAAAACTTCATTACACGATCATGATGAAGCTTATTCACCAAAGATTTTCCATTGCCGCAGACGCATGGTTCAATAGGGGTTAGAGAACTAAGCTCATCCCACAACGATTTCAGCTGAGTATAATACTCAGAAACAGTAAGGCCATCTTGTTTTAAAGACATGATAGCCTTTTTGAGCTGAAATATTTTAGGGGCATTTGAATGTGAAAATCGTTCAAGGAGATCTTCCAAAATAGCACAGCATCATTGTTGTACAAAATACTAGCTTTAATATCAGGAGTTACGGAATTAAGAATCCAACTGCCAACCAAATCATTGCATCTTTCCCAAGGAATACAAGTCATTAGCTGATGTTGGTTTTTTGAGAGAACATCGACAAAACCAAATTTACCTTTTGTTCGCAAAGCCATGGTCATGCTTCGTACCCAACTGGAGAGTTTCCTAGTTATCGAAAAGAAAGCAGTAATACATAAGGAAAGGAAATTATCCTAGGCATAACTACAGGATCTTATTTACATATATTTTCTACATAAAAAGAGAGTTTCCTAGTTATCGAAAATACTACTCTTATACTACATTAATCTTCTAATATTTGACAGTTAATTGTCCAGATTTTCAATATCTTCTTGTAGCACAACTATAGGACTTGCTTGATATAAGATATCTTCAATATCTTTGTGTAGCACAGCTGTAGGACTTGCTTAATATGAGATGTACAGGATTTGAGCCGTGCCTGGCACCTTGTACATGTAAGAGTTTAATAGTGTTACGGGTTAAACTTTCCCTGTAATCAGACGGAAGTGGTCTCAGATGGTCGGAAATCAGTGAAGATGGTGATGTTGTGTTGCTACCATGGTTGCTGTGATTGTGCTCGAGAGATTATAGTTTCTTTTCGAATGCGAGATGCCTGAGAATTGGAGATGGATATGTGGGTATGGATGGAACTGATGGAAGCTAGTGGTAATTAAATTCCGAGGAGCTGAAGTTGGACGGACAAACAAGCAGTACCCGGAATTTGGTGATGAATAGACGTTCACTTGGTCTGCGAATAGGTATTGTGTATGTGGGGATGTTGGCTCAGTGAAGGTGCTAAGATGAACTGGCGGAGATGCTAATGCTATGGCTGTTGTGATTGTTTTCGACTTTCCATAGATTCAGAAGGGGTCCTTGGCATGATCTGACAACGGACATGACAGATGGAAATGGTCAGCGAATGTTGGCTAGATAGTCGAAATCGTTGGAGGTGGCTAGACGGCCAGTAATAGGGAAGTGAAAATGGGAGTTATTTTAGGAAGCAGCCGGATATTGGAGTTTGTTAGAGACGGTCGAACTCGCATGTGTTGCTATCTCAAGCATATTTGTCAATGTTAGTGATCAAAACTACAAGTCTTGATTTCTAGTCTATTATAGCTAAGTCTCGGACTAAGATAGAAAGCATAGTTGAGCTGAAGGGCTTCATGGCGATTCATCATACAAGTAGAAGAAATACTCAAGGAACCGGTGAAACTTCTCGACAAAAAGGTATATGAAGACTTAAACTTATCTATCACTCAAAAGTCTATCTACTCTATCTCCTACTCTTTGAGACAAGAAGTCGTATGCTATATATATAGACTTGGATTATACACATTTGGTATTTCGAGCCGAGTATACCTCGCCCATCTATATCTCGAAATATGTGTTGGTAAGCTTTTCGCTTCGATCAAGTTTATCTTTACCATGTAACGGAAGTCATATATGTTTCAATCATCTTGAAAATTGCTTTGACGAGAAATGGTGTAACAACTATATAACGTCCTCTAAGAATGTTCCAATGATTGAAATGAGAGTTTAGATTACATAACCAATGGTGGACATAAGCATTGTTGTGGAAGCACATTTATGTATAACTCATATTCCTTGAACCAAAGTTTGCGAACTTTGTTGATCAATAGAACCGGAAGAATGGCGTGAGCCAAGTCCGCGAACTCAGTCCGCGAACTGCCGAGGTTCTCAAACTTGAGAATTTCTGCTGGAGTTGAAAAACTACTTGCGTGAAGCTAAGTCCGCGAACCGGAGAAGTTTTCATACCCGAGAATTTCAGCTGGAGTTTGTAAACTCTGCCCGGTAACTTAAGTCCGCGAACCTAGTCTGCGAACTTGAGAAGGTTATATATCTGAAGATGATTTCTGAACTTAAACTTAAAAAGACTAAGGAATGCAGTTTGCAAACCGTGGCTATAAAAGTTCATGAACCGATTCAAGTGAATCAAATCATCTTTGGTTCAATTGTGTCTTGTGTAGTACATAAGATTTCCTTACAATTGAACAACTCTCTAACTAGTTCATTTGAAGTCATTTGATCTAGTTATGGTGAAGAAGAACGTGGTTGATATGAAATGCTCATATGGCCAACCTTTGGTTAACTATTGTTGAACCAACAAGTGCATACGTTTGGGTACGGCTAACAAACCTAGAAGCGTGCATTGTCAAGTGTGTGTAAAAAGCTAAGTTTTCAATCTAACGGTTGAGAAGTATTAGCTTGAATCTAAATCAGGTTTTCATCTAAGAAATGTTCTCAACTGTTAGATCTAAAACTTAGATTGTTACACACAATTGGCAATGCACGCTTCTAGATTTGTTAACCGTACCCAAACGTATGCACTTGTTGGTTCAATCATAGTTAACCAAAAGGTTAGCCATATGAGCATCTCATATCAACCATGTTCTTCTTCACCATAACTAGTTCAAATGACTTCAAATGAACTAGTTAGGGAGTTGTTCAATTGCAAGGAAATCTTATGTACTACACAAGACACAATTGAAGCAAAGATGATTTGATTCACTTGAATCAGTTCATGAACTTTTATAGACACGGTTTTCATACTGCATCCCTTAGTGTTTTAAGTTTAAGTTCAGAAATCATCTTCAGATATATAACCTTCTTAAGTTCGCAGACTAGGTTCGCGGACTTAAGCAACCGGGCAGAGTTTACAAACTCCAGCAGAAAATCTCGGCAAAATACCTTCCGCCGGTTCGCGGACTGGTACTCATGCAACTAGTTTGTCAACTCTAGCAGAATTTCTCGGGATGAGAAGTTCGGCAGTTCGCGGACTGAGTTCGTGGACTTGGCAACAAGCCATTCTTCCGGTTTCTCTTGATCAACAAAGTTCGAAAACTTTGGTTCAAGGAATAGGACTTATACATAAATGTGTTTCCACAACAATGCTTATGTCCATCATTGTTTATGTAATCTAAACTCTCATTTCAATCATTGAAACATTCTTAGAAGACGTTATGTAGTTGTTACACCATTTCTCGTCAAACAAATTTTCAAAGTGATTGAAACATATCATGACTTTCGTCATTAGGTAAAGATAAACTTGATCGAAGCGAAAATCTTACCAACACATATTTCGAGATATAGATAGGAGAGGTATACTCGGTTCGAAATACCAAATGTGTATAATCCAAGTCTATATATATAGCGTACGGCTTCTTCTCTCAAAGAGTAGTAGATAGAGTAGATAGACTTTTGAGTGATAGATAAGTTCAAGTCTTCGCATACCTTTTTGTCGAGAAGTTCCACCGGTTCCTTGAGTAGTTCTTCTGCTTGTATGATGAATCGCCATGAAGTCCTTGAGCTCAACTACACTTTTTATCCTAGTCTGAGACTTATTTATAATAGACTAGAAATCAAGACTTATAGTTTTGATCACTAACATTGACAAACATGCTTGAGATAGTAACGCATGCGAGGTTGACCGAGGAATGCTCTAACAATCTCCCCCTTTGTCAATTTTAGTGAAAAAACTATCAATATATATGGAATACAAAAAAGATAAAGAAACTTTAGTAGCTCCAATTCCACATGTCTAATCTTCAACATTCCTCGAAATCTTCGTCACTTCCAAGTACTCCAATGATCCAAAAGGTTGTAAGTTTAGCATCACCGTTGTTGAAGATCCGTAGCTATAACAATGAGAAAGCATCGGTCTCAATCATTGTTATACAGTGTCATAGTATTATTGCACAGTGTCAAAGTTCAATTGTACCACAACTTTAACAATAATACTATGGTGATATGTATCACTCCCCCTTAGTCAATACTATGGTGATATGTATCACTCCCCCTTAGTCCATCTCACATGGAAACCACTCCCCCTTACATAATGATCCGAAAACCATATGTATTTGTAGTATGAGTTACATATTAATTCTCCCCCTTTTTGTCAATAAAATTGGCAAAGGTACAATAACGGGATCCTAATGAAATTTCCGAAAGAGACGTTTCATGACTAAAAGAAGAATACATACCATATAATTTAGATGCAACAATAAATCCGAAGCTAAATGCATTCATCAAGGAGTTTCAAGATACAAGATACCCCTCTAATATTTCACAGCCGCACACCCCTCAAGATATGACCATTAATCACAAGTTCGAAAGAAGTCTTCCCCATTTGATGTCATTCCCGAAAGAACAACAAGAGCGACCTTAATTTCAAAAGGAAAGACGTATTTTATTGGACACCAAAATCATGAGAATGATTTTCTATATCCAAGAAACTCAATCAAATTAATCACAAGTAAACCCATGATTAATTTAATCGGAATACGCAATCAAATTAAACACAAAAAGTGATCAATGCAATTGATTGTGCTCAACATAAGAGAACTTATGGAGACACGAAAATACTCTACTAGACTAATTACAAGAGAACCCATAATTAATCTAATTGGAATACACAACCAAACTAATCACAAAAGTAATCAATTTAGTTGTCATTTGTTTTTCCCGACATAAGAAAACTTACGGAGCAATAACTAAATAACCAAACAAGATGATTAATTTAGTTCAATATGCTCGACATAACATATCTCACGGAACACCAACTAAGCTAATAAATCAACTTGGTTGTTTAGCTCTAAACATAAGATGCATTACGGAGCCTCACAGTAATACATAAAAATATGGATCAGGGATGATCAATACTGCGAAATACACAAGGATTCATTCTATCTTCAATCACTATTTGCATAAAGATATTAATAGACATAATCCTTGAAAACAAAATATTTTAACCTATATTCCATCAGATGTTTGACAATATAGGCTTAACTTTTATATTTCTCAAAAGTCTATTCATTCTTTTACCAGTACGTGAATACTGATCACAAACGACTTTACTTTTGACAGAGTATGGGACAAACATAGTTCATGTACGTAAACACCAATATCCCATAACAAATTGCAATATAACAAATCATAAAGATTAATACTACAAAAACATCATCCTCCAAATATTTTTAGAATTTAAACAAAATTGACCTAAAAAGAAGATGAAAAATAATAGCTATGTGTAGTCACAATCATTGCTATTCAAGCACTAGTTGTTCTTCCAGCTAAATCAAAAAGAAGACATACTAGGCAACTAAAAAACAACAAGCTAAAGAAAAACAGACTCCAGTGCTATGCCCGAACACGAACTAAGATCATATGGACGGTTCAGGATCCTCACGAGTCATAGGGTCTTTGAGCTTGTGAACAACAACATTCATTGCAGCATTAGAGAGGTGATTCTCTTTGTGAAGATCATTGATGTAAAACTTTATGAGACCAAGGTCAGCAGTAACCTTTTCCAACTCAGTTTTCAATGCATCAAGATTTTTCAGATTAACAATGATCTCTTGTTTTGCTTCCCCAAAGTACTTAAGAAAGTCATGAACAACTTCAGCAGAAATCATATCATCCTTTTCAGCATCCTCATGAACATAGGCAAAATAACATGAATCATTAGGATGATCTTCATCTACAAGGGTTCTTTTCTTCTTGGACTCAACAACAAAAAATTTGTCAAGGAATACTCTTGCAAAATCACCATAGCAATAAGAATAAGAAGACATCCTTGACAACCCAGAAACTAACCTAGAGTATGCGTACGTTATTTTTGTAACTCAATAGGTGAGTATTTAAGGGATTCTTGAGGAAGGGATTTTAGGGTTTAAACAGTTGACTCGTGATAGAAACCCGTGTACACATACGAATACAACATGGCCCAAAAAGAATAAAACAAACAAAGCAAAAAAAAATACTTATGCAAAAATGTTTGTGATTGATACTCCAACTAAAGATGATAAGAAAATAGTTTGGAGAATCAGAAAACACTTTGCCATCAAGTATACCTGACTATATCTCACTCAACCAAGATTTTTGTGAGTGAGATTCCACCTTGTGATTAATTAGCACAAGTATGAGCCTTGAGCTCATCAAACGACCGTAGATTACGGTTGACTCTCTTTTTCAAAAGTCTTGAGGAAAAACGATTATGATGTGAAAATTTATCATAAAATTTGTTATCATCAAAATAAGATGCATAGTTTTTATTTTTACCTAAAGTAGCTTGATCATGGCAATTTGAAAACCTGTTAATGATCTCTTTATATCCTTCAATTATCATTATAATATTGTCTTCGCCATCTTTGCTTCTTTCTTCTGGTTTAGAAACGTTTTCATTTGTAGAAGAAGTACTTGGTATATTAGACTGCTTAGAGCATCCTTGAATAGAGAGTTTACTCAAGCGATGTTCAATTTCCAAGGCATCCTTTTTCAGGCTAGCCTCAAGAGTCATACGTGAAGAATGATCTTCAGTATTTTCCTTGAATTTGCAGTCTCTTATTACACCAAGAAGAACATTAACATGGCGTTTCAACCGATTAAATCTATCAGCTTGAATTCTAGCAACATTTAGAATCAATTCACTCTCTTCAGCTGTTTCCCGTTCATTAATAGAGATGGTCTCTTTGAAGGGTAACTGGAATCACATATTCAGTGTTTGCCTGTCTTGTCAGATATAAGGTTCGTTTATATTCGAGATTGAAGTATCTTTCTCTTTATTAGAATTAGACTAGACAAAACTTTTATTTCTAGAGATGCGTTTACCAGAGATAGTACTCTTGTCCATAGAGTCAGATCGCTACAAACACAGACTTTTGAGGTCTTAAACGTGTTTGCCTGCTCTGATACCAATTGAAAAAGAGGGGGTCTAACAACACCACCAAATATTTCGCTTAGAAATCTGTATGGACTAACTCCAATATACTTTTCTATAGAATCAACTAGACAGTCAAACTCAATTTATACCAAAGTATATCGAGGAGTTAATATCCCTCTCTTGTTTTGATTTACTCAAACTAATAGAAATCAGCGAGTTTTTAATCAAACACAAGGAATAAATTGGATGGTACCAAAGACCAACATCCAAGGATCAATAAATGACAATCAACAACCAAAATTTGGATTACTCTAATTGATGATCTAACGCACAACCTGTATTATTTCAATTATAAAGATAAAACAATATAATGCGGAAATTGAAATAACACAGACACCAGAAATTTTGTTAACGAGGAAACCGCAAATGCATAAAAACCCCGGGACCTAGTCCAGATTGAACACACACTGTATAAAGCCGCTACAGACACTATCCTACTCCAAGATAACTTCGGACTGGACTGTAGTTGAACCCCAATCAATCTCCAACTGATCCAAGGTACAATTATGTTCCTACGCCTCTGATCCCAGCAGGATACTGCGCACTTGATTCCCTTAGCTGATCTCACCTACAACTAAGAGTTACTATGATCCAAAATCGCAGGCTTTGAAAATAAACAAATCTGTCTCACACAGACAAGTCTATCAAAGGAGCAATCTGTCACCCACAGATAAACCCTAAAGTTTTTGTTCCGTCATTTGATAATAATCAAGGTGAGCAGAAAACCAATTGATAATACGGTCTTATATTCCCGAAGAATAGCCTAGAGTTATCAATCACCTCAAAACAATCTTAATCGTATGGTATCGAAACAAGATGTTGCGGAATCACAAACGATGAGACGAAGATGTTTGTGATTACTTTTTATATCTTTCCTATCGGAGATATCAATCTCAAGCCAATCAATCTGATTGTACTCGTACGATAGAAGATGCAAGATCGGATCACACAACTACGATAAAAGTAGTATCGGTCTGGCTTCACAATCCCAATGAAGTCTTTAAGTCGTTATCCTGGTTTTAGAAGAAGAAAACCAAAGGTTAGAGGAGAATCGACTCTAGTATGCAAACTAGTATCACACGTAAGGTGTGGGGATTAGTTTTGCACAATACTAGATGTCTCCTTTATATAGTCTTTCAAATCAGGGTTTGCAATCAATTTTAGCTTAGTAACAAAGCATTCAATATTCACCGCTAGATGAAAACCTGATTTAGATTCAAGCTAATATTTCTCAACCGTTAGATCGAAAACTTAGCTTGTTACACACACTTGACAATGCACGCTTATAGGTTTGTTAACCGTACCCAAACGTATGCACTTGTTGGTTCAATAATAGTTACCCAAAAGGTTAGCCATATGAGCATCTCGTATCAACCATGTTCTTATTCACCATAACTAGTTCAAATGACTTCAAATGAACTAGTTAGGGAGTTGTTCAATTGCAAGGAAATCTTATGTACTACACAAGACACAATTGAAGCAAAGATGATTTGATTCACTTGAATCGGTTCATGAACTTTTATAGCCACGGTTTTCATACTGCATTCCTTAGTGTTTTTAAGTTTAAGTTCAGAAATCATCTTCAGATATATAACCTTCTTAAGTTCGCAGACTAGGTTCGCGTACTTAAGCAACCGGGCAGAGTTTACAAACTCCAGCAGAAAATCTCGGCAAAAGACCTTCTTCCGGTTCGCGTACTGGTACTCACGCAACTAATTTGTCAACTCCAGCATAATTTCTCGGGATGAGAAGTTAGACAGTTTGCGGACTGAGTTCGCGGACTTGGAAACAAGCCATTCTTCCGGTTTCTCTTGATCAACAAAGTTCGCAAACTTTGGTTAAAGGAATAGGACTTATACATAAATGTGTTTCCACAAAAATGCTTATGTCCATCATTGGTTATGTAATCTAAACTCTCATTTCAATCATTGAAACATTCTTAGAGGACGTTATATAGTTGCTACACTATTTCTCGTCAAAACAATTTTTAAAGTGATTGAAACATATCATGACTTTCGTCACTATGTAAAGATAAACTTGATCGAAGCGAAAAGCTTACCAACACAAATTTCGAGATATAGATAGGAGAGGTATACTCGGCTCGAAATACCAAATGTGTATAATCCAAGTCTATATATATATAACATACGATTTCTTGTCTCAAAGAGTAGGAGATAGAGTAGATAGACTTTTGAGTGATAGATAAGTTCAAGTCTTCACATACCTTTTTTTCGAGAAATTCCACCGGTTCCTTGAGTAGTTCTTCTGCTTGTATGATGAATCGCTATGAAGTCCTTGAGCTCAACTACACTTTCTATCCTAGTCCGAGACTTAGCTATAATAGACTAGAAATCAATACTTATAGTTGTGATAACTAACATTGAAAAACATGCTTGAGATAGGAACTCATGCGAGGTTGACCGAGGAATGCTCTAACACAAGGAATGTTTACATCACAAGGAAGAAAGAGGTCTCCCAACGATGGTTTTAAGACTGTTCCCTCTAATAACTTCAATGATCAGAAAGTATGTCCATTTTGTGATTCAAAATGACATGCTGAACAAAAGAGGAATTTTCCTATAGGTTCCTCAAATGTTGAAAAGCGAAACAGGCTCTCTAAACCATTCCATCGAAGAAGAACTCATGAATCTTCTTATGTGCAAAAGGGAGATAATGTTGGTCTTGATGTGAAAGAAATACCAGAAGAAGGAAGAGAAACAGGAAATTGGGAAGACATACTAAAAATGATAAAGGATTGTAAAGAGATCGTCAACAGGCTGTCAGTTCCCTCCGGTCAAATTCCCTCAGGTAAGAATTCATACTATGATAATAGTAGTCTCTATGATAACTTTTCACATTATGTTGGTTTTTCTCCAAGATCTCATAAAAAATGGGATTACCAAAATCAACATTCATTTAATGAGCCAAAGGCTCATACTTGTGGTAATTAATCACAAGGTTGAATTCTCTCTTACAAAAATCCTAGTTGAGTGAGATTTGGATATGTGTACTTTTGGTAAAATGTCTCTGATTATCTAGATAATTTCTTATCGTACTTAGAAGGATTGTCAGCTACAAATCACTTTTTACATTAGTATCTTTGCTAACTAAATCTTTTGGCTTCAACCCTGCTTCTTAGTACGGTGCAGACTGTTTTCACAATTTTTTGTTTAGGGTTTAGTGGACTCTACTTTCTATGGGTACTCTTACAGTTTCTAGGTGTCCGCACAAACCAATCTTGTAAAACCCTAAGTCTTTTCAGTATCGTTTATATACCATGCATATTGAGTTGAGATATCTCACTCTAGATTTCCTATTATCAATGGCTTCGTCTTCATGTTCTTGGGATTTACCTGAAGACTTCGTTGATAATGCGGTGTATTTCGATTTTGATAAAGATAATGGAATCTTTGTTGAAGTTGAAGGATCTTTTCCTCAATCTCCTGATTCCTACTCAGATATTGGGGAGAAGATTCCAACTGATGTGGTTCTTAACGTTTAGCAACTTGTTGATGCAAAGAAGTGTCTTGATATGGTAAGATCTGAGTTGAAAAAGTTTAATCCTGACCTTGGTCTCATGAAAAATCATGCAAAAGATCTTTCAAACAAGGATATCCTCTCTAAAGATGCAGAGGTTGTTGTTGATCACAAGCTCAAAGACCCTTTGACTCGTGAGGATCCTGAACCGTCCATATGATCTTAGTTCGTGTTCGGGCATGGCGTTGAGTCTGTTTTCTTTTAGATTGTTGTCTTTTATGTTTCCTAGTATGACTTCTTTTTTATTTAATTGGAAGAATAACTAGTTCTTTGAATAGCAATGATTGAGACTACACATAGCTATTATTTTTCATCTTCTTGTTCTTTTTTTAGTTTTATTGGTTTAAATTCTAAAAATATTTGGAGGATGATGTTTTTGCAGTATTAATCTTTATGATTTGTTATATTGCAATTTTATATGGGATACTGGTGTTTACGTCCGTGAACTATGTTTGTCCCATACTCTGTCAAAAGTAAAGTCGCTTGTGATCGGTATTCACGTACTGGTAGAAGAATGAATAGAATTTTGAAAAATACAAAAGTTAAGCCTGTATTGTCAAACATTTGATGGAAGATAGGTTAAAATCTTTTGTTTTTCAAGAATTATGTCTATTAATATCGTTATGCAAATAGTGATGGAAAATAGAATGAATCTTGTGTATTCCTCAATATTGATCATCCCTGATCCATATTTTTATGTATTACTGTGAGGCTCCGTAATGCATCTTTTGTTGAGCACTATACAACTAAGTTAATTTATTAGCTTAGTTGGTGTTCCGTGAGATATGTTATGTCGAGCATATTGAACTAAATTAATCATCTTGTTTGGTTATTTAGTTATTGCTCCGTAAGTTTTCTTGTGTCGAGCAAAACAAATGAAAATTAAATTGACTACTTTTTTGATTAGTTTGGTTGTGTATTCCAATTATATTAATTATGGGTTCTCTTGTAATTAATCTAATTGAGTATTTTCGTGTCTCTATAAGTTCTCTTATGTTGAGCACAATCAATTGAATTGATCATTTTTTGTGTTTAATTTGATTGTGTATTCCGATTAAATTAATCATGGGTTTTACTTGTGATTAATTTGATTGAGTTTTTTGGATATAGGAAATCATTCTCATGGTTTTTGGTGACCAATAAAATCCTTCTTTTCTTTTGAAATTAAAGTCGCTCTTGTTGTTCTTTCGGGAATGACATCAAATGGGGGAGAATTCTTTTGAACTTGTGCTTAATGGTCATATCTTGAGAGGTGTGCGGATGTGGAATTTTGGAAGGGTTATCTTCACTACACCATATTCAGGGTTTAGTAACTCACTATTTCAGTCACAAAATGGGGTTGTAACGCGCCCGATCCGTTACAAAAGAGGGTGTAACAAATTTTCGTAACCTACATGTTGCCGCTACGAATTTTGGGTTGTGAATGATTTAGTAACCGAGGATGAGCCGTTACGGATTTAAAATTAGTAACCACCATACGACCGTTTCTAAATTTTTAATAGAGTTACGAATATATTGGCTAAGTCTACGTTGACTGACTTCAGTTTTTTGGTAAAAATTTAGTAACCAGATATTTACCGTTACTAAAATTTTATTAGGGTTATTAATATTTTTACCAGGTCAACATTGACTGACTCCTATTATCCTGGTAAAAATTAGTAACATTTTTTTGCCGTTGCTAATTTTTTGGTAACTGAAAAAAAACTGTCAATTTTCGTTGACCTGGTCAAAATTAATTCCCACCCATTTTATTTTACCTTGCAAGTACCATATCCCCTGGATTATGTTGTTATTCAATCCAATCCAATTCAAACATTCATTCACAAGAAGTCATTCAAACATTTATTCAAACATTCATTGTATCAACATTCAACCATTCATTCATTCTACATTGGAAAGAAGCAAAAAAAATTGCTAAGTATATGATACTTGTGTTCATGGTGAGTTCAACTATCAGATGATTCATAACTGCTAAGTATAGGCAGATGAGTCTTTCACCTGAATCCACTTGTTTCTTTATTCAATATCTGCTTGTCCTCAACATTCTTTATACCCACTTCGTCTGCAAGCAAGTAAACAATGCATTTAGAAATAGAGTTTCGTAAACCCTCGCATACCATATTTACACAAGACAACATTTGAACTTAGTATGTTGGATTCACAAGATAAGAAACAAGTAATACACAAGATTATGCAAAACTAGACATTATGCATTCTACAAGATTTGGTGTAACATGACAGTTTCCATTTTATAAGTTGGAAGTAATCACCCTAGGACGACATGCACCTTGTGAAGCCAGGATGCAGTTAGATATTTGCGGCTATTAATCATGGGTGTAGCTTCTTCACAAGTATTCTTAGCTGAGTCTGGTTCCTTTAACGTAACCTGCATGTATAAAAATACCAAGGACACAAAATTAGCCATGATTATGATTGATAAAAAAGACGAGTTGCAGCTTCAGTTTTACGCTATTGCAAATAATACAATAAGGGTCAAAGTGAGTAGTAAAACTACTAAGTTTAGCTCGCACAAAAAACAGCATCAGCTGCAATTCATTCTACAGCTCAAACATTTATTCTCCATTCAAAAGAAGCAAAATGAATAGTAAAACATTCTTCATTCTACAGGTCAAAGTGGGTAGTAAAACTGAAGGTTAAAATGGTTCCGCACGTCACATTTTCTTATTCTTCTTGACATCAAAGACATGACATAAAACAAATGCGCTGCATGATGAGATATCATTTTGACGAAAAATTGGAATATGTCTTGCATTGTGATGATAACATAATGCCTAATGGCTAATGTTCATTTAAGATTAAAAAAAAAGAATTTATTCTACAGAATCATGGTTGTGCACGATGTCAAGAAGATCACAAAAGAGACTTACCAGATGAAGGTCACCAACAGCATAATCCAACAACAATTCGATCACTAAGTGTTGTACCTCGCAAGAAAGTGTAAAACTCAAGGTTAAAATCTTAACTGCAGTCGAGCATAAACAAATCAAGTAATACTATATCCATGAACAAGCAGAAACAGATAAAGTAATTACCAGGGATTAATATTGCCCTGGTGACTCCTATTACTTCAGCAAACCTTAACTGCAATCATCTGCACAACTAAAAACACATACATAGCAACAAAACTATACTCATACACAAAGTAAAATTCACAAAAATATATATCAAAGTCATTCTCAGTTAAAATTAGTACTTTCTTATGCACATTTGCATAAGAATCTCCCTTAAGCACAACTGCATCAGAGTTTACCTATGCAAAACAGCATATGATTACATATCAACATGTTCAGCATACATACAAAAGTGTGAACATTAGCAAAAATAGCAAAAAATATGGCTGACATAATATCAAAAAAGCATAGGCGGATGGCTGAGATATCTTCATCATTTAAAAAAAGACAGATACACCCTTCTAATCATATCGGACGCAGAATTTTGGATGAACCACATAGCCACCAATTCCAACTTCTTGAAAGGTATTCACAAACTTGTTAGCTTTTATGGTCGGTTCATCTGGCAATAGTATGAGGTCCACCAACACCTTTGCATGATTATCAGCTACAGGTGATCCGTGAGTCGTACGTCCAAATTCACCGCCACAAAATCGACCAACAGCCATGGTATCATTATTCAAGTTCACCAATGAAAATTTGACCCCATCAGAGCCTACTGCTGATCCAGCTTCATGTAGAAGTGACTGAGAAGGTGAACTATTCTGGCCAGCTGAAGCAGTCTGAGCAGGTGAACACGCAGGACCATGTGCATTATCGAAGTGGTTCGAGGCAATATATGATGCTTGTCCAGATTGGATGTCCTGCACAATGTCACATAAGGATCCAAAGCTTTGAAGCAAAACCTCCATCTTTCCACTTAACTACTTCACCTCATGTTTAAGTTCTCCATCTTTGCACTTCCATTCAGCAACTTTGGCACGTGCAGGAGCAGAATAATCATACTGTGTACGAGAAATAAGACCGACAGCACGAATTCGTCCCCTAGAATCCTTTCCAAATTCTTTGATCAATGCATCCATTTCATCCACAGGTTCACCAGCTTCTAGTTTTTCCTTGATCTCTTTTTGCGCCTTTTTAAGCTCATCCTGTAATGTAGAGCACATATTGCAATTCTAGATGGATTTAAAAAATTAGAACAATATACAAACAAAAACAAAGCATAGCCTAACTCACATAGTAGGGTTGCGCACTAGGTAGAATTTTCCCACCCTCTTGTGTATGAGTTTTAATCCACACACCAGAGGTGGTGATCTCAACTCCAGGATTCTCGCTCTCCTAAATTAACAAATATGATAAGTGATTAGAGGTGTTGATCTTAAAAACTACAAGTTAACAAGTTCAGCGACTGCTCCATTACATATACAATATCTTAAAAACTAATCTTAACAAGTTAACAAGTTCAGCGCTTACTCCATTACAAGATGTAGAACTAAAATCAAGTAATAATTTGAAAATAATCTTAAAAACTACAAGTTATGATTCCATGTACTATGAGGTGATATACATACCATTTCAGCTTTTACCATACTATGAAGTTTGCGACCAGAAGTATGAGCGTAATCATATCTTTTTTTTTTCTTCTTATGCTCTTCTCTGCTTTTCTGCTGGGCTTCCTCTTTTTCATTGTCAAAGAATTTTATCCAGTCCTCTTCTCTTACAGTTGGAGGAATACGAGCGATCCTTTCTTTATAGGTGTTATATGGATCATGGTAGTCTTTCCTCAACTCCCACTTGAATCTCCTCCATATAGGAGCCATCCCCTTTCTAAAATTCATCTTACAAGTATCCGGTAATCGATACGATGTCTGGAAAAACATAGGTTCAGTTCTAACCAACAGTTTGACATAAATCAAGATAGCGCAAGATAAGTATTTACCTGCAATTCAATCCAGACATCATATTTGTAGTTATCCGGCACATCCTTCCAAGTTTTGTAGGAGACGGGAATATGAGCGCGAACCAGAACACCCTTCAGGTGGCCGACCTTAGTTGCATTTTTCGAAACAGGAATTCCATTTTCATCTACCACCACTTCTGCCATAGTAACCTGTAAAGTAACATTTACCAAACATCCATGTGCATAAGATATGTAACTTAGTGACATAGCGCAAGTGATATGATATAACACAGAATCAAACTTCACACAAAAAAAGAACCTACTAAAACTTCGCAACTGATAAAAAAAGTATCACAATCAGAAATACAACACACAACTTGCAACATGACGGACATAATTTTAACTAGAGCATCGACAGATAAAAGTTTTTCCAAGCTCACATTGTCAGTAAGAGCTGACTGATAACTAGTAGGTATCTCTAGCTGATCTACTGCGCAAGTTAACCTTTGATGTGAATTAAAAACCAAAAACCATCCCACTTCATCAAGATCCTTTGAATAAAACATTTGAGTCGCTTCAGATGCACGAACAAACGGATCATCCGTCACTCTCTTAGTGCTTTGCATCTTAGACAAGTTGACCTTTATTGAGTTTGAGACTGGATCAACTTTGCACTCGTTACTCTTATCTTCAACTCTGACCCAATCACAGTAAAAAACAACTTCCTCGAAATGCATATAATTTAACTTGATAATCTGTTTAATAACACCATATTAGGTAATTTCTGCTTCCACCAAATTTCTGTCAGTTGACTTTGCTCTATGTCTCGTAATGGCTTTCATAGACACACCATTGTTCTGTGTTACGAAACCCTCCTCATACCTATTATCTTTCATATTTTTGTTCTTTTTTGGGTTTATTTGGTATTAAATTCTAAAAATATTTAGAGGATGATGTTTTTGCAGTATTAATTTTTATGATTTGATATATTGCAATTTGTTATGGGATATTGGTGTTTACGTCCGTGAACTATGTTTGTCCCATACTTTGTCAAAAGTAAAGTCGTTCGTGATTGGTATTCACGTACTGGTAAAATAATGAATGGATTTTTGACAAATACAAAAGTTAAGCCTATATTTTCAAACATTTGATGGAAGATAGGTTAAAATCTTTTGCTTTTCAAGGATTATGTCTATTAATATCTTTATGCAAATAGTGATGGAAAATAAAATGAATCCTTGTGTATTCCGCAGTATTGATCATCCCTGATCCATATTTTTATGTATTACTGTGAGGCTTCGTAATGCATCTTATGTTGAGCACTTACAACCAAGTTGATTTATTAGCTTAGTTGGTGTTCCGTGAAATATGTTATGTCGAGCATATTGAACTAAATTAATCATCTTGTTTGGTTATTTAGTTATTGCTCCGTAAGTTTTCTTATGTCGAGCAAAACAAACGACAATTAAATTGATTACTTTTGTGATTAGTTTGGTTGTGTATTCCAATTAGATTAATTATGGGATCTCTTGTAATTAATCTTGTTGAGTATTTTCGTGTCTCCATAAGTTCTCTTATGTTGAGCACAATCAATTAAATTGATCACTTTTTTTGTTTAATTTGATTGTGTATTCCGATTAAATTAATCATGGGTTTACTTTTGATTAATTGGATTGAGTTTTTTGGATATAGGAAATCATTCTCATGGTTTTTGGTGTCCAATAAAATCCTTCTTTTCTTTTAAAATTAAGGTTGCTCTTGTTGTTCTTTCGGGAATGACATCAAATGGGGGAGAGTTCTTTTGAACTTGTGCTTAATGGTCATATCTTGAGGGGTGTTCGGCTGTGGAATATTAGAGGGGTTATCTTGTATCTTTAAACTCCTTGATGAATGCATTTATCTTCGGCTTTATGATTGCATCTAAATTAGTTGGTATGTATTCTTTCCTTTTGTCATGAAATGTCTCTCTCGGAAATTTCATTATGATCCCGTTCTTGTACCTTTTCCAATTTTATTGACAAAAAGGGGGAGAATTAATATGTAGTTCATACTACAAATACATATGGTTTTCGGATCATTATGCAAGGGGGAGTGGTTTCCATGTGAGATGGAGTATAGACTAAGGGGGAGTGGTACATATCACCATAGTATTATTGTTAAAGTTGTGATACAATTGAACGTTGACGCTGTGTAATAATACTATGACACTATATAACAATGATCGAGAACTATGTTTTCTAATTTTATAGCTACGGATCTTCAACAGCGCTGCTAAAATTACAACCTTTGGGATCATTGGAGTACTTAAAAGTGACGAAGATTTCGAGGAATGTTGAAGATTAGACATGTGGAATAAGAGCTACTAAAGTTTCTTTATCGTATTCCATATGTATTAATAGTTTTGTCACTAAAATTGAAAAGGGGGGAGATTGGTAGAGCATTGCTTGGTCGAACTCGCATGCGTTGCTATCTCAAGAATGTTTGTCAATGTTAGTGATCAAAACTATAAGTCTTGATTTCTAGTCTATTACGGCTATGTCGCAGACTAGGATAGAAAGTGTAGTTGAGCTCAAGAACTTCATGGCGATTCATCATACAAGTAGAACAAATACTCAATGAACCGGTGGAACTTCTTGACAAAAAGGTATGTGAAGACTTGAACTTATCTATCACTCAAAAGTCTATCTACTCTTTCTCCTACTCTTTGAGACAAGAAGTCGTATGCTATATATATAAACTTGGATTATACACATTTGGTATTTCGATCCGAGTATACCTCGCCTATCTATATCTCAAAATATGTGTTGGTAAGATTTTCTCTTCGATCAAGTTTATCTTTACCATGTGACGAAAGTCATGATATGTTTCAATCATCTTGAAAATTGCTTTGACGAGAAATGGTGTAACAACTGTATAACGTCCTCTAAGAATGTTTCAATGATTGAAATGAGAGTTTAGACTAAATACCCAATGGTGGACATAAGCATTGTTGTGGAAACACATTTATGTATAAGTCATATTCCTTGAACCAAAGTTTGCGAACTTTGTTAATCAAAAGAACTGGAAGAATGGCGTGAGCCAAGTCCACGAACTCAGTCCGAGAACTGCCGAAGTTCTCAAACCCGAGAAGTTCTGCTGGAGTTGAAAAAAATACTTGCGTGAAGCTAAGTCCGCGAACCGGCGAAGTTCTCATACCCGAGAATTTCTACTGGAGTTTGTAAACTCTGCCCGGTAACTTAAGTCCGCGAACCTAGTCTGCGAACTTGAGAAGGTTATATATCTGAAGATGATTTCTGAACTTAAACTTAAAAATACTAAGGAATGTGTAGATGGTGGATTTTCAACAAAGGTCAAAACTTTAAAATCATGATACTACATGTTTCTGACACGGCTTCAGAGATCCATGTGACGATTCGTTTTTTACGAAGTATGATGCATATGTCACTCGAAAGGCCTCTCCGGAGCGTTCGACACCAGGCATTTCATCATAGCCTCTATGTAGAATAACGTAATTGGGAGGTTCTCCGTACGATTGAGAGTTTAACGCCTTCAGGATACCGGTGACACTCATTGTTCCCTGACTACATAGAAGAATTTTCCTCTGCATAGAAAAATAATTGGGCAGTTCTCCGTAATATTGAGAGCAATAACGTCTTCAGGACGGTGATACTCACTGTTTCTGACTATGTAGCGAGACCCGTATATAGACTCAGGCGGGACATTAGAAACACTCGCTGATTTACTGACTATACACAAGAGATTAAATTCTAGGTGATATTCACCATTGAATTCCTAGAAGATAATCTATCTTATCTCATTACTTCTATTTCATGATCGAAATGGTAATAGATAAATGTATTACTCCGATTTCATGATCGAATCCACGGATGATCTCATGAAATGGTAATATCACCACTTATTTTATTACTCCGATTTCATGGTCAAATCTGCGATTCCATGAGATGGTGATGAAATTATCATTTTATTATTCTGAATCCATAGTCCAATCCACTGCTGATTTTATGGATTGATAAGAAAATAACTACTCATCTTATTACTCAGTTTCATGAATTATTCTCCACTGAATTTCATAAATAAGTAATAAATACCCAACAACCGGGCATCTGGACCATCACTGAGTAAGCCCCACAAAAATGGTGCAAGTGTACTCGACAATGATGCACGAATGAGCACCCGGATGCACGAACGAGTGTCCAAAAAATATGAAATAATGAGGAATCCTTCACAAAACAAGAGAAAACAATGAATATTAATAAAATAATAAGAGGCGCCCAAGGACGGGCCCACCAGCCAGCCGGCCGGCCGTGCCCTAGGCATGGTCGGCCCGTGCGTCTCCCATTATTTTCCTTATTTTTTGTTATTTCGTGAACTCACGAAAACTCCTTGGTTTTAGCAACTTTCCTTGTTTTTGCAAAACTCGTGAATTCTCCATAACTTGGTGGATTCACGAAATAATATTATTATAAAATAAGGAGAGGTGTGCGGGACCGCGCAACCTAACCGTCCGGCCATGCCTAAGCCGTGGACGGTCCCATACCTCACAATCCTTAGACTTTTATAATTATTATTCCCTAGTCTCACGAAACTCCTCCGTTTAAACAAAAACTCGTGGATTCTCCATAACTTCAAGGATTCATGAAAAATAATAAAATAGGAAAAGGTGCGCGGGACCGGGAAACCTAGCCGGCTGGCCATGCCCTAGCCATGGTCAGTCCCACACCTTGCAATCCCTAATCTTGCATAATTATTATTTTCCTCAATTCATGAAACTCCTGGGTTTGAGCAAAATTCATGATTTCTCCATATTCTCTCAAATATTGCTCAAATCACGAAAAACCAAAATCCAACACAGTCGCACGACTGGCTAGCCTCTCACGGAAATTTTAAATATTAAAACACTTTTATTATAATATTTTCAAAATATTGATGAATTGAGCAAACATGCTCATTCCAACAAAAATCGAGAATTCTCAGTCAAGATGAAACTCTTCTGAAAATTCACTATGTTGCTCGAACGCGCATCGGAAAATACTGAAACTCTCAGTATGGAAACATGGACACCACGAAAACACGTGCATGCCTCCATGACCGACCAGAGTCATTCCTAGGGCTTGCAGAAAGTCGGTCCCACATATTTTCATAATTCTGACCTAATTTGTTCAATTGCTCATACTGGGCCCGAACTCTCTCCAACCAACTGGAGAACCCTTCAAATGACCAACAACTGGTCCCCTGACCACCAAGAGCTGGTCCCATGCTCTCTTGGTCGGTCCTCATCTCTCATACCTAGGTTTGTCACCTAACGCCGAATCCAGCAATATTTCAATAAATGATGAAACCTGCATTTAATCATCGTTCTTTCACCAACTCTCAAACTGAGAACCCTGGTGCGTGCTCACTCGAGCACTGGGCATCACATGGACGCTCATCATCCCATGTGGTCAGTCCCTCTTCACTCATGACCAATTTTCAGCAATTCACCAATTGTTGAAGGATTGATCAAAAAATTATGGTTTTGAACAAACGCTCCACGAATCACCATTCTGAGCAAATTCAAACACAAAATTATGTTGATTCAGCACTCAACATACAAATTAATAATATTCGGTAATTCACCAATATTTTTGATTAATATTTTATTGGGTCACAGCACCAGTAAATAATTCTTTGAATTGAGAAATACCTGCTCAGTTGCTCGAATATTGATCCAACCATCAATATTCGGTAATTCATCAGTAGTTTGTTGAATTGAGCAACACTTGATCAATTGCATGTCAAGTTATTAATGTTCAGTGTTTTGGTGAATTGAGCAACACTTGCTCAATTGCACACCAAAATTATCAAATTCGTCGAATTGAGCAATATTTGCTCAGTTGCTCGACAAACTCTCAATATTCAGCAATTCGTCGAGTTGAGCAATACTTGCTCAGTCTCTAGTCAGTAATTCATTGACATCTCAGAGAACTACATGTTCAATACATGAATCGCCGAGCATTCACCACTTATGCTCGATTCAATAAAATTAGACTCACAGTCTAAATCACTCAACAACTGACCAACTAATACACATCTTCCTTGCAGACTCCACGATTCGTGAAATCTCAATCGCGTCACAAATGGGGTATATCACTCAGGGTTTTGGTCTGGCGGTCTACGGCACGTGGATTCATCCACAATGACAAATGTGCGTAAGTCGTGTAAACGGTGGAAGGAGTTAGCAAAGTAGTGGGTGCACGATCAGTCAAGTCTCCGCACGACATGGAACTGACTTTACCACGATCTCCCACTTTCACACTCCTTCACTCAAGAAACCATCACACTTACAGGGATCAGTGGTACATCATTCTTGCAATATAAATAAGTATAAATCGAGGATATCAGGGGGGATCAATCGAATATCATCAATCATCGATTATCATCATTATCCGTCAATAACTCGATATAAACTTATTCACATAAATCAACTTCAGTAGTTCAGCAATATTACAGAAACCTTCAATACACCCACAATCCTTGATCATCACTGATCCCACACAACTCTCAGCTTCCCTCCTACAGATCAACCTATCTTCCTCTTTGCGACCGAATTGACTCTGGAACGACCATTGTCTTGGTTTAGGCTGGAGTCATATAGATTGATTTCCCGAATCTAAGCACCCCCTTTGCAGGGGTGCATATGTGTGAAGATTAACATTTTTCCCGGCTGAGGAGTCTCGACAGCACGCTCGACTCTCCACTTTCCCAAAAAATCGGCGGCTCGTTATTCCCCATCTACAAAATACAGTTTGGAAACCGTATCTATAAAAGTTCATGAACCGATTCAAGTGAATCAAATCATCTTTGCTTCAATTGTTTCTTGTGTAGTACATAAGATTTCCTTGCAATTTAACAACTCTCTAACTAGTTCATTTGAAGTCATTTGAACTAGTTATGGTGAAGAAGAAAGTGGTTGATATGAAATGCTCATATGGCTAACCTTTTGGTTAACTATTGTTGAACCAACAAGTGCATAAGTTTGGGTACGGTCAACAAACCTAGAAGCGTGCATTGTCAAGTGTGTGTAACAAGATAAGTTTTCGATCTAACGGTTGAGAAATATTAGCTTGAATCTAAATCAGGTTTTCATCTAACGGTGAATATTGAATGCTTTGTTACTAAGATAACATTGATTGCAAACCCTGATTTGAAATACTATATAAAGGAGACATCTACTATTGTGCAAAACTAATCCCCACACCTTACGTGTGATACTAGTTTGCGTGCTAGAGTCAATTATCCTTTAACCTTTGGTTTTCTTCTTCTAAAATCAGGTTAACGACTTAAAGACTTCATTCGGATTGTGAAGCCAGACCGATACTACTTTTATCGTAGTTGTGTGATCTGATCTTGCATCTTCTATCGTACGAGTACAATCAGATTGATTGGCTTGAGATTGATATCTCCGATAGGCAAGATATAAAAAGTAATCACAAACATCTTCGTCTCATTGTTTGTGATTCCGCAACATCTTGTTTCACTACCATACGATTAAGATTGTTGTGAGGTGATTGATAACTCTAGGATGTTCTTCGCGAATATAAGAACGAATTATCAATTGGTTCCTGTTCACCTTGATTATTATCAAAATACGGAACAAAACCTTTAGGGTTTATCTGTGGGAGACAGATTGATCCTTTGATAGAATTTTCTGTGTGAAACGTATTTGTTTATTGTCAAAGCCTGCGATTTTGGGTCGTAGCAACTCTTAGTTGTGGGTGAGATCAGCTAAGGGAATCAAGTGTGTAGCATCCTGCTAGGATCAGAGGCGTAGGAGCATAAATGTACCTTGGATCAGTGGAAGATTGATTGGGGTTCAACTACAGTCCAGTACGAAGTTAGCTTGGAATAGGCTAGTGTCTGTAACGGCTTAATACAGTATGTGTTCAATCTGGACTAGGTCCCAGGATTTTTCTGCATTTGTGGATTCCTCGTTAACAAAATTTCTTGTATCTGTGTTATTTCAATTTCCGCATAATATTATTTTATCTTTATAATTGAAATAATACAAGTTGTGCGTTTGAATCAATCAATTGGAAATCCGACCTTTGGTTGATGATTGATATTGATTGATCCTTGGATATTGGTCTTTGGTATCATCCAAGTTATTCCTTGCATTTGATTAGAACTCGCAGTTCTTGCTTGAGTAAATCAAATCAAGAGAGAGATATAAACTCGTTGATATACATTTAATTGATTGAGTCTTGTTGATTCTTTTAAAAGTATATTCGAGTTTCTCCATACATATTGTTAAGAGAAATATTGGGTGGTGTTGTTAGACCCTCGCTTTTTCAGAGTTCGGATATGGAACTGGGTATTTGTGTGAGATTTGGTCTTTTGGACTTTTACAGTCCAGTTACAACTTACAAGACTTCTCAGTACCTATATATTTTCGAGATACAACAACAAGAGAGGGGGATTCTTTTGGATTTTACAACCGACAGTCAGAGAGGGAAGAAGCCGCCATGAAGGTCATTGAAGCATAGATAGGGAAGAAGACGACGTCATTAGTTTTGTAGATGGGGAAAAACGAGTTGCTGGTTTCTAAGGATTTGAGGAGTCGGTCGTGCGGAGGAAACTCCTTGAACCGAGCAAACTGTCTAACCTCACACAGATGCACTGCAAAAAGGGAGTGCTTTGAATTCGAGAGATCAATCTGTAGGACTCCGGCCTAAACCAAGACAATGGTCGTTCCAGAGTCAATTCGGTCAGAAGAGAGGATGGGTCGATCTGTAGGAGGGAAGCTGAGAAATGTGTGAGCTCAATGGTGATCGAAATTGTAGGTGTGTTGTGTATTCTGCATGAAGAAATAAGATAAGTTCTGATTGATTGAATTTGCTCTGTTGAGAGTAATTGTTCAGACGCTGAGTTTTGTTCTCTTGTTGTCTGTTTGACGAAAGATTGTTTGTTTTTCAATCATGATTCAAAGACTTATTTATATTGCTAGAATGGTAAACACCTTGATCCCATGAAGTGTGACAGTTGCTGGAGTCAAAGAGTGGGGAAGTGGAAATCGTGTTAAAACCGGTTGCTCATCGTACGGAGACTTGGTTAATTTTCCATCCACAACTTTGCTAACTCCTCCAACTGATTGCATCACTTTCTCACATTTGATCGCTGTCGTATGCGTCAAAAATAAATTACTTTCTCACTACTCAAAATATATAATATAGCAAGGGAAAGAAAGGATCGTTCCCATAGAGAGGACTAAGGTTGTCAAGTTGTTTCGGCTTCCTATAAATAACAAGGGGGGATTTTTCTGATTTTTAATAAACTAGACAAATATAAAAGCAAAGAAACAAATAAAACAAATCAAATTAAGTATGTGAAAGTATTGCTTAAGGATTTCGTTTTCATTCACTAACATGCTCTTGTCATAATAACTAGAATTCATATTTAATCTCTATTTTATCAAAGGCCCTTGGATACCTTGATCGCAAGAATACCCCGCTAATCTCCTTTTTCCATCAACAAACACATTAAAAGATGCGAATATGAATTCTACCTAAGAGAACAACCTAACGTGTAAAAGAACTAATCAAGTTTAATTCCCTAGATGCACTAAGTTCTATGAAATCAGGCCAATCAAAGCAATCGAACGCGTAAAAGCACTAATCCGATTTAACAATGGTCATGGTTCACATATGGTTACTAGGATATATCACTACAAGCAATAACCATATTTGTGCTACTTGTATTCAAGATGTATGAAACACCCTAAACTAGCATTAGATGTGAATACGAGTTCAATCAATTGGCCACTCGACTAAACAATTATTCAAATCATACGTGGCGATATATATAGTGAATCATGATCGATAATTATGAGGAAAAACTAATTTATTAATAAAAGAAGCATGTTTTTTGAAATTATATTAATCCATGACCGATAATTAGATTAACTACTCATGTTAATGGGGTTCATAACAAAAAGTAAAATAAAAGTTTCCATGTCTAAAACCCTATAACAAAAGTAGAGAAAGAGATTAAATTCGGGAGAGATGTGAACAGGATTATATATCTGCTGTTGTTGTGTGAATCGGTTTTCTCCAGTAACATCTAAACGTCAACCAAGGCATGTCCTCCTCCACAACCCAGTATATACAGGCCCAAGTCCATCCGAGTCAGTTGGGCCTAACTCACTGAGTCTACTCGGCCATAGCCGATTCCGTCCTAGTTTTGGCTGTATTCTGACAGTTTCCAAGCCAAATCCAGCTTATTCATAGCTCCTCCTCTGCACAACCTAACATCCATCTAGCAATCTGACCATTCATATATATATGAACCTGCTCTTCTTTGAATCCCTTCAACCCCGTGGCATCTCTATTTGCAGTTGCAACATCACCAATTCAGCTGCAATTTCATTGCCTTCAGCTCAATCTCTGCCTAGGACTAATTCATAGCAGCACACAACCATTCTACTGTCCAGACCACCAACAACAAGCAGCACCAGCTCCCAACACAATGACATCTTAACCTGCACCAGCAAGCACTATTTTCTTCTCCATTTGAAACTGCAGAGCACCAGACCTGCAATCTCACAACCTCCAGTTGCGCACTTCAGCTCAGCTGCAATATCATCTCATTACCACCATCACTTCCCAGACTGCTCTTAACTCACCAAGACATACATCAAATACCAGCACCATTTCCTGTAGCAGTTCAATCCATCCACCTGCAATGCCAACTTCAACCTCTCAGTTTCATCACTTGCTCAAGCCACTGCCATACTAACTCAGCTTGAGCTTCAATTCTCAACCAATGATGCACAGTACCAGCTCTTCCCTGCAGCCCATTATACCAACGCCATTCTCATTTCAGCTACTTCGCAATCTTCCATGGCCTCACTGCACACAACCATCTTTAACTGCAGCTGCAACTTCATGTACTCATGCTACTGCAATCATCTTGTTTTCCGCTGTATCAGCCAATATCAACTTTATCTTCTAATTCCACCTCTTGTGCACCAGCAATATAGCACCACCATTCCCTTGTACTCATCTGTAGTTGTACCACCATCTTCACTGCCATACCTCCAATCTCAGTAAGCCCTTGAAAATCGTCACTTCCACCTGCAGAACCTGAAATGCAGCTGCAACACTTTCCTAGCCAGCCTATCTCAAACAGCATCACCAGTACTTCGTAGTTCAGTCACCACCATCAAGTTCATTATCAGTTCAACCATTCTGGCTTCCCAGCAGCAGCAACCACCACTAATCTTACAGCAACAGCACCAAACCCAATTCAACAGCATCATCTGAGCAATACAATTTCCATCTACTTCAGCCCTAAGATCACAAAGACTTCAGTTCCTTAAACTTCTCATAGATCTGCAGCTGCAATTCTGCAACTGCAACAGCATCTCATCAACCTTAAACCAACTGAGCTTGAACTTTGAGCACCAACCACTGCGAACCATCTAAGCATTGATTCCATGTGACAAACCACAACATCCACTGCTCACTTCCTTTACTTCAGATCCATCACCATTTTCACTACATTCTCGCACCGTTTCTGCAGTTTCGAAACTATCTCAGGCCATACTTTCAGTTGCTCGAGTTCTTCCCTGCAATGCAATCTTCTCAACTCATCCCATAACTCCACAGGTTCAATAGTACTAGCACTCGATCAGTCTTCTGCACTCAGCAACAATACTACCTGCAGTTCCCAGCTCAGTCTCAGCTGCTTTCCTTCGCGCATCATTCCGACACCAACACACCATAAAAGACTCCAGCCATCTTAAGCCATCTTCCCCGTCTCTACAGCCTCATCCAGCTACTTGCAGTTTCAATGCCACCAGAGAACCTTCACTGCCTTGCAGCAGCACAATTCTTCTCTGCTTCATTGCAACACCCATAATTGGCAGCAACAGCTACTTGTTCATATCCTGCAGCATCACCAGTTTCAGCTCAACTGTAACTCACACAAATAAGCTTCAAACCTTCAGCACAACCACCATTTAATCACCATCCTGCAAATACTAACCAGCTGCAGCTTATTCATAACTTCAACACAATCTCAAGCCAAGACATAGCCTGTAATTCCACCAGTTGCACATATCTCAGTACCATTTACTCCATCCATCACCCTGTAATCTGGCATACTCAGCTTCACCAGGACCACGGCCAGCTTAACCTCCTTTGTTCTTTTCTCATCTGAATCTACACCAACAACAGCATCTTGCGACTCCAGAATCCATCTCAAATCGAACCCTAGTTTCCCAATTTCATTAATTCATCACTGCCATCATCTACAGCTCCAAGCATCAATCTCCATCTGAATTCGATTCAACCAAACCCTAATCTTCATCGATCCATGGCAGCATCATCTTCTCAAGCTTCCCTGTTTCAGATTCAATCAACCTCATTTCGATCATTTCCTAGCGAACCCATATCACATTACCACCAATTTCCTCTTCTCAGATTCAATTCTTCAATCTCCATTGATCTTCAATCGGTAACCCTTCATTTCTCCTTCTCATCCAACTCAGGTTCAATTAATGGTGCAGTCATTTACTCGTTTCTCGATCTCCCTTCTCTGCATATTAATGGAGCCGCCATGACTTGTCTCAGCTCTCTGAAATTGAGGTGGAGTGTAATGAAGAGGAGAAAAACGATTTCCTTTCTTTCGGGTAGGTGTAAGAATAAGGCCAGTTCGATATAGCCACCTTGGTGAGGTAGATAAGGGCCAATTAAGGATTCTTTTCCTTGCTTCTCTGGATTAAGCTGCAATGGTTGTGCTCGGATCGGCTTCGCTCCCAATAGCCATTGCTCATGAAATTGACACTTTTTTTCTTCTTCGAGTCCTTCTACCAACAGTAGCCGTCTCTTATTTCTCAGATTCACTTATTCTCTTCAATTTCTTTTCATCACTAAAGCTGTCATTCTTTTCGGACAATATTTGCATCACTAAAGCCGACATGCTTTTCAGATAGAGATGAAGAAATAAAAGCAAATAATGAGAAATAATCCGCCTCCAACACTTTTTCCCTTTTAACCGACGTTTATTCTTCTTTTGTTCCAAATGACTCCAAAGTACCTAAATACTCAAAAGCAAAAATAAGATACATAATTTACAAGAAAACTAAGCAAAGAAATCATAAACAATAGATAAATATTAAGGTGCTTTATACACCTATCAAATTCCCCCACACTTAGACTTTGCTAGTCCTCGACCAAACCAAACAAAATAATTTTAAAACATACATACAACTCCGTGTCGTCGAGGATACGGTCACACTTAGCACGTATAACAAGCCTTTGAACCCCTAGGTGTCCCTAGTGGACGAGTTATAGTCTCGTGAAGGTTTACAAGAGGTCTACCTACAAAACCTATATTTTCAACTCCAGCTACCTGTGAGAAATCTATGAAAAAATCCAAAATGGCTATTGGAGGAGGTACCCTGATGAGAATCCAAATTAATATATATGTAAATTAAGCTCTACTCAGAAAGTTGAACAAACCACAATACTCGGAATCTGACTAACCACAATCATAAATGAATAGATTAAGAAGATGAATATAGAAATAGATGTTTGCGAATGTTTACTAAGTGAATGGTGTTTCCCGTATCTGTCTGAAGGTCACCGCCAAGATGAACCTATGAATCCTATTGGATTGAGATAATGGTCTGAATTCTAATATCAACACAGCTGGCATATACAAGGGAACCAACGGTTGACAATCTTAATTCTAGATCAACTCAACTTGCATATACAAGGGAATCAAGAGTCGATTTCATTAATTGAACAATAATAATAATAATTTTTTCTTTTCTTTTTCTTTTTTCACTTTTTTTTTCTTTTTTCGAAATGACAACATGATTAGATCTTATGGATCCAAGCGCATGCTTCTTGTCAGCAGATTACATGGTAATTCCTGTGGATCATGCGTTCCACACTTGCTTAGGCAACGGAGACAGGGAGAACACACACATATTGCTATCCAAGTGTCATATTTTTATTCCGATTGGTCTAATTGGTCAGGTCTTTTTTTTTTATTTTTTTTTGTAGCTCAATCACTCTATTTCGTCCTAGCCGTAATAACAATTCGATGTTAGTGACCCACCAATTCACTTAGAGAAACAATAGAAAAATATGGAAAAATAAAAATAGAAGGTGATATGGTGACATTCCGAGATATGGTAACAACTATCATATTATTTCTAACACCTGAATAATTCTGTCATATTAGTTAATGGGTTCCTAAACTCCTGCAGCCAAGATGGTTCCATCCATTTATATTGATAGTGTCATCCTAAAGGCACATATTTCTATGTTTCGGAGTGTGTAAAGCAATTTTTTTTTTTCATTTTTCTATTTTTCTATTTTTTTTATTTAACTAAAGGCATCAAACTAACTATACAAACATATAAATGCTCCCACACACTTAAACTTTACATTCTCCTCAATGTAAAATTTAGTCATTCAAAGTAAAGTTCAAGGTGGGAAATTCCACAAATGATATGCAAAAACAAAGATAAAATGCTTAAAAATAAAAAGATAAAGATACAAAACCGGTGGGTTGCCTCCCACTTAGCGCTTGGTTTAAAGCCGTCAGCCCGACTTTCAAGACGAATTCCCCATACACCAATAATCTGAAAAGTTGGGGATCCTCCCATAGAACCTGTTTTGAAAATACTCGCTTCACACAAATATTAGTACAAGAAAACAGAAGTGAAGCTATCGCCCCATAGAAGTTTCCCACACACTTATTCTTTTCTACACTTGGAAGTGTATAAAGAACATAGAAATCAGGAACTTCTATGGTTTCTTCTTTGCAAACATTCATAGTATGAGAATCAAATGTTTATAATGGAGGATATCAAGAAACAAAGTCATCTAACAATCTTCTCGAAGCACATACATTCAAACCAATAAGAGGTAAAGGAGAAGAAATAATATGAAAAGAATTAGACAAACCTTGCAACTTTTGTATTATGATATCCTCTTCATCCTTAGAGAATTCAAGTGAATTACTTACCTCTTGCACGTCGTGGTCCTCTATCAAAACTTGCAAGTATTCTTCGTATGTCTTTTCCTTAACCAAAATCTCGGCATTAACATCATCGTTACCATCCTTTGCAAGCTCAATTGGGTCTTCCAGTATATTGGTTAAATCGGTTCCATTCTTAACATACTTCTCTTTAGTAGACTCAAACCTTGTTGCAAGGAAATTCTTGAGAACACTAGTTTCATCAGACTCATGTACCTTTTGAATAGGTGTTTGATCATTATAAAGATCAAGAGTTGAGTCAACTACACTAATGTCATCAAATATCTCCAAAGGGTGGTCCTTTTCAACACAATCATCTTCTTCTTCATTTTCAGACTCACCATAATAAGAATCGTTGTCAGTTTCCAAACCTTTATCACGACGTCGTTTAAGTTCCATATGAATGGTCCTACTAATTTCATCGACAAGCTCTTCCAAGGCTCCATCATCTTCCAACTTTTATAATTTCTGTGAAAATTTTCTAACGTTCACACGCTTACCACCATTAGCTACAATAAGTTCTCTTTCCCATGACTCTTCCCTTTGAATTGGTGAATGATCATAACTACGATCTGGAGTCGGGTAAGAAAAAGTGTTGCAGAAATTGGTTTGTGCGACGTTCTTTCTATCACGGTCAAGTTGGTCTAGCTTTTGTTGCATGTCTTTCAATCCATTCATAATCTGCATACAACTCGAATGAAGACAATTAGAAGTAGAATTATCCCACCTTGGTGCTCGACTTACATACCCACTACAAGGTTGTTGTTGGTATGTATGAAAATCACCATAAGGTTGTCTATAATATGCATCATAGCCAATAAATTAGTTTTGATTGTATCCCATAGATGGTGGCCAGTTGTCATAGTGTTGAGGTTGTTGAAAACCGTATCCATTGTTCCAATATGCTCCTTCCATAATAAGTACCTGAAATAAGAGTTCTCAAAACTATGTCAAAATCCAGAAAATAAGAAAAATAACAGCAAAACTAATAACAAAAAAAAAATAAGAAACCAAAAACAAGTGACAAACGCTGCCTCCCCAGCAACGGCGCCATATTTTATCGTTGTCGTGTGCGTCAGAAATAAATTACTTTCTCACTACTAAAAATATATAATATAACAAGGGCAAGAAAGGATCTTTCCCACAGAGAGGACTAAGGTTGTCAAGTTGTTTCGGCTTCCTATAAATAACAAGGGATATTTTTCTGATTTTTAATAAACTAGACAAATATAAAAGCCAAGAAACAAATAAAACAAATCAAATTAAGTATGCAAAAGTATTGGTTAAGGATTTCGTTTTCATTCACTAACATGCTCTTGTCATAATAACTAGAGTTGATAATTTAATCTCTATTTTATTGAAGGCCCTAGGATACCTTGATCGCAAGAATACCCCGCTAATCTCCTTTTGCCATCAATAAAACACATTAAAAGATGTGAATATGAATTCTACCTAAGAGAACAACCTAACGTGTAAATGCACTAATCAAGTTTAATTCCCTAGATGCACTAAGTTCTATGAAATCAGGCCAATCAAAGCAATCGAACGCGTAAAAGCACTAATCCGATTTAGCAATGGTCATGGTTCACATATGGTTACTAGGATATATCACTACAAGCAATAACCATATTTGTGCTACTTGTATTCAAGATGCATCACTTTTACGTATGAAACACTCTAAACTAGCATTAGATGTAAATACGAGTTCAATCAATTGGCCACTCAACTAAACAAATATTCAAATCATACGTGGCGATATATATAGTGAATCATGATCGATAGTTATGAGAAAAAACTAATTTATTAATAAAATAAGCATGCTTTGTGAAATCATACTAATCCATAACCGATAATTAGATTAACTACTCATGTTAATGGGGTTCATAACAAGAAGAAAAATAAAAGTTTCCATGTCTAAAACCCTAAAACAAAAGTAGAGAAAGAGATTAGATTCGGGATAAATGTGAACAGGCTTATATATCTGTTTTTGATGTGTGAATCGGTTTTCTCCAGTAACTTCTAAATGTAGACCAAGGCCTGTCCTCCTCCACAACCCAGTATATACTGGCCCAAGTCCATCCGAGTCAGTTCGGCCTAGCTCACTGAGTCTACTCGGCCATATCCGATTCAGTCCTAGTTTTGGATGTATTCTGACAGTTTCCAAGACAAATCCAGCTTATTCATAGCTCCTCCTCTGCACAACCTAACATCCATCTAGTATTCTGACCACTCATACATATATGAACTTGCTCTTCTTTGAATCCCTGCAACCCCATGGCATCTCTATTTGCAGTTGCAACATCACCAATTCAGCTGCAATTTCATTTCCTTCAGCTCCATCTCTGCCTAGGACTAATTCATAGCAGCACACAACCATTCTACTGCCCAGACCACCAACAGCAAACAGCAACATCTCCCAACACAATGACATCTTAACCTGCACCAGAAAGCACTATTTTCTTCTCCATTTGAAACTGCAGAGCACCAGACCTGCAATCTCACAACCTCCAGTTGCGCACTTCAGCTCAGCTGCAATATCATCTCATTACCACCATCACTTCCCAGACTGCTCTTAACTCACCAAGACCATTTCCTGTAGCAGTTCACTCCATCCACCTGCAATGCCAACTTCAACCTCTCAGATTCATCACTTGCTCAAGCTACTGCCATACTAACTCAGCTTGAGCTTCAATTCTCAACCCATGATGCACAGTACCAGCTCTTGCCTGCAGCCCATTATACCAACGCCATTCTCATTTCAGCTACTTCGCAATCTTCCATGGCCTCACTGCACACAACCAGCTTTAACTGCATCTGGAACTTCATGTACTCATGCTACTGCAATCATCTTGTTTTCCGCTGTATCAGCCAGTAACAACTTTATCTTCCAATTTCACCTCTTGTGCACCAGCAATATAGCACAACCATTCCCTTGTAATCATCTGTAGTTGTACCACCATCTTCACTTCCATACCTCCAATCTCAGTAAGCCCTTCAAAATCGTCAATTCCACCTGCATAACCTGAAATGCAGCTGCAACGCTTGCCTAGCCAGCCTATCTCAAACAGCATCACCAGTACTTCATAGTTCAGTCACCACCATCAAGTTCATTATCAGTTCAACCATTCTGGCTTCCCAGCAGCAAAAACCACCACTAATATTACGGCAACAACACCAAACCCAATTCAACAAGATCATCTGAGCAACATAATTTCTATCTGCTTCAGCCATAAGATCACAAAGACTTCAGTTCTTTAAACTTCTCATAGATCTGCAGCTGCAATTCTACAACTGCAACAGCATCTCATCAACCTTAAACCAACTGAGCTTGAACTTTGAGCACCAACCATTGCGAACCATCTACGCATTGATTCCATGTGACAAACCACGTCATCCACTGCTCACTTCCCTTACTTCAGATCCATCACCATTTTCACTGCATTCTCGCACAGTTTCTGCAGTTTCGAAACTATCTCAGGCCATACTTTCAGTTGCTCGAGTTCTTCCCTGCAATGAAATCTTCTCAACTCATCCCATAACTCCACAGTTTCAATAGCACTAACACTCGATCAGTCTTCTGCAATCAGCTACAAGACTACCTGCAGTTCTCAGCTCAGTCTCAGCTGCTTTCCTTCGCGCATCATTCCGACACCAACACACTACAAAAGACTCCAACTATCCTAAACCATCTTCCCTGTCTCTACAGCCTCATCCAGCTATTTGCAGTTTCAATGCCACCAGAGTACCTTCACTGCCTTGCAGCAGCACAATTCTTCTCTGCTTCATTGCAACACCCATAACTGGCAGCAACAGCTTCTTGTTCATACCCTGCAGCATCACCAGTTTTAGCTCAACTGTAACTCACACAAATAAGCTTCAAACCTTCAGCACAACCACCATTTAATCACCATCCTGCAAATACTAACCAGATACAGCTCATTCATAATTTCAACACAATCTCAAGCCAAGGCATAGCCTGTAATTCCACCAGTTGCACACATCTCAGCACCATTTACTCCAGCCATCATCCTATAATCTGGCATACTCGGCTTCACCAGGACCACGGCCAACTTAACCTCCTTTGTTCTTTTCTCATATGAATTCACACCAGCAACAGCATCTTGCGACTCCAGAATCCATCTCAAATCGAACCGTAATTTCCCAATTTCATTAATTCATTACTGCCATCATCTACAACTCCAAGCATCAATCTCCATCTGTAATTCGATTCAACCAAACCCTAATCTTCATCGATCCATGGAAGCATCATCTTCTCAATTCCCTGTTTCAGATTCAATCAACCTCATTTCGATCATTTCCTAGCGAACCTATATCACATTACCACCAATTTCCTCTTCTCAGATTCAAGTCTTCAATCCCCATTGATCTTCAATCGGTAACCTTTAATTTCTCCTTCTCATCCAACTCAGGTTCAATTAGTGGTGCAGTCATTTACTTGTTTCTCGATCTCCCTTCTCTGCATATTAACGGATCCGCCATGACTTGTCTCATCTCTATGAAATTAAGGTGGAGTGTAATGAAGAGGAGAAAAACGATTTCCTTTCTTTCAGGTGGGTGTAAGAATAAGGCCAGTTCGATATAGCCACCCTAGTGAGGTAGATAAGGTCCAACTAAGGATTCTTTTCCTTCCTTCTCTGGATTAAGCTGCAATGGTTGTGCTTGGCTCGGCTTCGCTCCCAATAGCCATTGCTCATGAAATTGATACTTTTTCTCTTCTTCGAATCCTTCTACCAACAGCAGCTGTCTCTTATTTCTCAGATTCACTTATTCTCTTCAGTTTCTTTTCATCACTAAAGTTGTCATGCTTTTCAGATAATATTTGCATCACTAAAGCCGACATGCTTTTCAGATAGAGATGAATAAATAAAAGCAAATAATGAGAAATAATACGCCTCCAACATTTTTTCCCTTTTAAGTGACGTTTGTTCTTCTTTTGTTCCAAATGACTCCAAAGTACCTAAATACTCAAAAGCAAACATAAGATACATAATTTACAAGAAAACTAAGCAAAGAAAGCATAAACAATAGATAAATATTAAGGTATTTTAGACACCTATCAATATTTTGATCGTGTGTATGAACATACGTGCCGTAGACCGCCAGACCAAAACCCTAGTTAATATCCCCCCATGTGACACGATTGATATCTCGTGATTTTAGTTAGTCAGTTGTTGACTGCTGAGACGATGAGTCTTTGTATTGCTGAGTCGAACAAATGTTCTGGTACTCATGAATTGAACGTGTCTGTTGAGACAGAGGAATCATTGCCAAATAAATTGTTGATATTTAAGGTGAGCAATTGTTGCTCATTTGATGAATTTTTGATTATTGATAGTTGAACCAACATTCCTTAGTCTGAGCAAATATGCTCATCTGAGCAAATGTTGCTCGTTTGATGAATTATTGGTACGGGACCAAATGAAATATTAATTTAAGATACTGACGACTAGGCCGAGTATAATAACTAAAGTATTGATCATGGGATCAACGTAAAATTATTAGTGTTTGAATCTGCTCAGAATTATGTTTTTGCAGAGCTTTGGATTCGAAACCCTAATTTTAATCAATTGATGATTTATTGAAAATCAACCATGGAGTAGTGAAGGATGGGCCGGCTACATGGTATGATGGATCGACCATGTAGCTCCCAGATGCTCGCGTGAGCAAATACCAAAGTTTCTTGAATACCAGTTGGTGAAAGGATGATTAAATGCTGGTTTAATCATTCATTCAAATAGTGTTCGTCTGAACCTTAGGTGATGAAAACTAATTAATTATGAAGAAATGAAGAACCAACCAAGGGGTCATGAAACCGGCTCTGGTTGGACATGGGATCGACTGACGGTCGTTTCATGAAATTCCAAAATTGTTTGGAAGAGTTTGAACCTAATGTGAACAAATTAGGTCAAATGATGAAAATATGCGGGACCGGCCTCTTGCAAGACAAAGAACTAACCTTGGTCGATCAAGGTAATATGCTCAAGTCACCAAAGTGTTCGTGTCTCAGTCCTGAGAATTTTGATATTTTCTGATGCACGTTTGAGCAACATTTTGAGAAAATATGAAGAATTCAAGGTTTTTGCTCAGACTGAGGAAACTTCATAAGATGAAGGAAATAATAATAATAAAATAAGGAATCATGAAATGTGGAACCGGCTATGGATAGGGCATGGCCGCCGGCCAATAAGCCCGGCCCCATGGCAATTTTCCTATTTTTATATTATTTTCATGATTTTAGGGAAATATCATGAAATCAAGGAGTTTGTTGAAACTAAGGAGTTTCTTTGAAGTGAAGGAGTTTCCATGACATGAAGGAAACCACAATAATAATAATAATAATAATAATAATAATAATAATAGACGTGCGTCTGTTAGTAAAAAAATTTGTCTATGAGATTTCATGAAAAATTTATTTTCGATATGTAAGCTTTCACAAATTTTTTAAAATATACTCTCGAGGGAGCATATATATATATATATATATATATATGTTTTTTAAATTCTCGTGAGTTTCATGTTAAAACGTATTTTTTGTAAAATCAATATTTTGATTTTGAACAAACGTTGAAAGTAAACAATTATACATGGTGAAATAATGTCTGTATGTGAGTTTTCACAATTGTAGAATGGACGTCTGTCCAATTTTTGAAAAACCAGTGGATGTTAAAATTCACGTGGGTTGTTCATGGTTTATGAAAATCAAGTCATGATTTTGAGTAATGAATCTTGCTCGTCTTTGCAGGTTTGAAGGAACGAGCAAGTTTTCGAAATTCTGACGTTATAATCACTACAGGTAGTGAAATTGTAAATAGGTAAGAGTTGGATTGTTACCATTTTGTTACGCGTTTATTATTGGTATATCCATGACTCCATGTCTTTTGCCTCAGATAGTGGTGACTTCTGGTTACAACCATTCTTTTGGCTCTTCCGGAGAACGCTCTATCAAGTCAAAGATGAAGACTTCGGCAGATGCTTATGCCGAGGTGAATCAACCTTTCAGAGACGCTGGAAGGATGACACATTGTATGTCTCTCGATCATCTGGGAGTCGTCGTGCTAATATATATGCTTTATTGGTATTAGCAGATGCAGAGGGAAAGCAGGGACGTGATGAAATATCACAAAAAAAAGAGCTGAAGATGAAAATCTCATATCTCATCAGCAGAAGCACCGCCGACTTCAGCAAGTGAGATTGTCGGCTGAATATGAAGTTCGGCTTCGCGTTAATGATGGTGTATCTCCTGATTCATATGTTGATGAATGAAGGATTTCATCATAATTCGTCATCAGAAAATTCAGAAGTTAGGTCTTATAGAAAAAATGTTGTAGAATCTTCGTCCGATGTCGGGATTTCGCTATCTACCCATGTTTCTTCATCCTCAGAAAATTTCCAAGATTTTTCAAAGAAGCGTTTCGGATTTTGAGCACTTTTAAGGGCCGAAATCGACGAAACAGTAAACTTCCAGGAGACTTTCAGAAAATTTTCAGCTGGCATGTAGTCCAATGTTTCAGCCACATCTCTTTGCTCATTTATCCAATTGTTGTGAATTTTGGATACATTGTAGTGGACATCCATACAAAGAGAATGGTATATGACTCATACCTATATTTTTCACCAGTTTCTCCCAGCTCGCTTCTTTGTGCGGGAAAGTGTAAAATCATCTCTGACGAGCTTGTTGTAAAACACTCATGTTGTGTCTTTAGACCATTCGCTTATGTCTTGAACGGTTGGTGAAGGATTTTAATGACATTGACGCATTTGAGATCAGGACCCGTGATTGATACATGAGCATGGTGCTTGCAGTGCCATCTTGTTTCTGTCATTCGTAGAAACATCACTTCTGAAACCTTGGTTACGGGACCTTAATTGAGGTTGCTCTCAAGAGGGGATGATGTAATGACCATGGTTGTATGTATTGGTTGTAGCATTCTTTTTATGATGAATGATTAGGGTAGGTGAACTTGGTGCCAGTCACGAGTCTTGGACTGTGAACTGATCGTCATGATCAGTGGACCGTCAGTCCCCATTATTTTGTTAAATATCTTCCTTTCTTTTTCCCTTCTTCTGGCAAGACCTAGATAGAGTACCCAGGTACAAAAAAATTGATTCAAACTCCTAAGTGGTCAAAGTAGGAGGTACCTTGATGAAGGACTTAGCGAAAAGACCTGGTGGATATCGATCGACTGTAGAGATTATGAATCCCGTCCACGAATTTCTGCTTGCATGTTGTACGCTCTGGAGGCTATAGGAACCTCATACGTCGTCGGAATTTGGTGCTTGATCCCCAAATTTTGAAGCTAATAGACTGAGTTATCATATGAGAAAAGAATCCAATTTGGAGTTGTCTAGGTCAGCCAACGAAGCGTGCACATTTGTAACTTGTAATCCCGTGCAAGTTTTCAGATTCCTTGAACTTGAGTGTGGAGGCCATATCTTTCAGCTCATATGTCCAATTGATGCGCCCTTTTGGTATGTTGTAGAAGAGACATAGACGAACATCTTTCATTGAGGAAGTATTGTACCATTCCTCACTCATTGGTACTTTTTTGTAAACCCATGGGCTGAAGCATGTTTTATCTCATTTGTAGAGGTGATGAGAACATCTTGTAGAAGACTTGGGATTGTGGCCGCCTGTTGTGCAAGCTTCGGAAAGACTTTCATGTGAACATATTTCATGTCTACACACCTTGATATGAATCATTAGTGCTAGGAGAAGTCTGATCCATCGAGTAACACTTCAGAGTATGGATAGTTGATGAAGCTGGTCATGAGGATGTTGCCCCTGAGACCGTCGTTGATGCTGGATCACGATAGAATTTTCTACAAAAATGCTTTTTGATGTCGATACTATGGTCGGGGTTACTCTAGAGACCGAAAAGGCTAGATCCATGATTATCGACATAGTCTTTACTCCTTCATCCAGTGAGCCTATACATTCACGAACTAATTGATGAGTTGAGCGTCCCTAAGATGAGGGTGTAGGGTTTAACCCAAATTATCCCGAAACTTTATTATGAAGTGCCTATTCAGGGAATCGATGTTGTTGCGGTAGATAGCAGCGGAAATTTCCATTCTGGATGTGATCGGTGAAGAGAGGAAGTTCCTTAGTCGTGCAGGGGCTTGTGATGTGGAGAGACCCTTTGATGAAGTTTCATGGAATCACATCAGGTTGCAATAACTTGTTATGTGGATAACATTTATTCAAACATAATTGATTTATCCAATAATATCAAGTCCACGATGTATGTTGAAGGAGTTTGTGCCATCCATGGGTGAATGATGTTGCATCTGCTTCAGAAGTCTTATCATGTGATAAATTCAGTTACACTTTGATCGTGCTGGTGTTGAATCAGTGTGTCATCGTCGAGATATTTGTGCTGAAGCTAGAAGGTGTAATATTTGATTGGGAGTACAATTTGAAGGCTTCTTAGATGCTTGAGCGTTGAAGCGTCATATCCCTTAATATCTTAGGTTTGATCATCTCGGACCTGAGTATCTTCTGTTGATTCAGCACTCCTTTCGTTGCAGTAGTGGGATTCAACACTTGTGCAGACATCAGAGCTTTCTGATTTTGTGGAACACATGAACACTCCTGCAAGGCTACGTCCAAAGTGTTATTTTCTAGGCTTGAACATCATCTCAGTAATAAATGTCTCAGTGTTCGATTCGAAGAAATGTCAGATTCAACCACTTGGTAAAATACTAAGGCGGTAAAGATACCATTCGTCTTGCAATAGGATAGTTGTTAGTTGTAGATGAGAGAAAATGATTTGCTGGTTTTTACGGAATTGAGGAGACGACCGTGCGGAGGAGACTCCTTGAACCGAGCGAAATGTTTAACCTCACATAGATGCACTGCAATAAGGGAGTGCATTACGTTCGAGATATCAATCTGTAGGACTCCGGCCTAAACCAATACAATGGTCGTTCCAGAGTCAATTCGGTCACAAGATAGGATGGGTCGATCTATAGGAGGTAATATGAGAAACGTGTGAGATCAATGGTGATCGAAGATTGTAGTTGTGTTGTGTATTCAGCGTGAAGAAATATGATAAGTTCCGATTGATTGAATTTTCTCTGTTGAGAGTAATTACTCAGATGTTGAGTTCTTAATCTCTTGTTGTCTGTTGACGAGAGATTATCTTTTTGACGAAAGTTTGTCCTGTTTTTCAATCATGATTCAGAGACTTATTTATATTGCTAGAATTGTAAACAACTTGATCCCATGAAGTGTGACAGTTGATGGAGTCAAAGAGTGTGGAAGTAGAAATCGTGTTAAAACCAGTTGCTCATCGTGCGAAGACTTGGTTGATTTTACATCCACTACTTTTCTAACTCCTCCAACTGATTGCACGACTTGCTCACATTCTCATCATGTGTATGACTACACGTGCCGTAGACCACCAGACCAAAACCCTAGTTCATGCCGAAGTGAATCAACCTTTCAGAGACGCTGGAAAGATGATACATTGTATGTCTCTCGATCATCTGGGAGTCGTCTGTGCTAAGATATATGCTTTCTTAGTATTAGCAGATGCGGAGAGAAAGCAGAGACGTAATGAAATGTCATAGAAGAAAAGAGCTGAGGATGAAAAGCTCATATCTCATCAGCAGAAGCACCGTCAACTTCAGAAAGTGAGACTAACTTAAGATAAAGTGCGTCCTTACGTTTATGGTGTAGCTCCTGACGTGGATCAATGATGAACTTCGTCTTAATTCGTCATCAGAAAATTCAGAAGTTAGATCTTCTTTGAAAATGCTGTAGAATCTTCGTCCGATGTCGTATTTTCGCGATCTACCCATGTTTCTTTATGCCCAGGAAATTTCCAAGCTTAATTAACGGATATTTTTGAGTTTTGAGCATGTTTAGGGGCCCAAATAGGCGAAACATTAAACTTCCAGGAGACTTCCAGAAAATTTTCAGCTGGTATGTAGTCCCATGTTTTGGCCACATCTTTTTGCTCGTTTCTCTAATTGCTATGAATTTTGGATATGTTGTAGATGAAATCCATACGAAAAGAATGGTATATGACCCATACATAGATTTTTCACCAATTTATCCCATATAGATGCTTTGTGCATGACAATATAAAATCATCTCAGGCGAGCTTGTTGTAAAACACTCATGTTATGTCTTTAGACCATTCTCTTGTGTCTGGAATGGTTGGTGAAGGATTTTAATGTCATTGATTCATTTGAAAGCAGGACCCATTGATTGATACATGAGCATGGTGCTTGCAGTGCCATCTTGTTTCTGTCAGTCGTAGAAATATCACTTTTGAAACCCTGGTCACGGGACCATATTAGACTCTTTGATTGAATCTGAAATTGGGGTTACATAGGATTGATCTAGTTTTGTAACAATACAATCTTATTAAACTATCTTTGATTGAAAATACTCATGGGTTACATATTAGATTGATTATCTTATAATATAATCTTATGCTTGTCTCTATCTTAATAACTTTTGACTTTTGATTGAAAAGATTCAGACCATATTTGATTGAATCTGAATCTGGGTTACTCGGGATTGTTATATTTTTGTAATATCAAGTGGTTGGATTTGATCATGGTGTATACTGGGTGTTTGTGTGTTTAAAACCTTTGGGTCTAAACATTTCTATCACTGTAACCCTAATTAGACTGGCTTTTTTATGAGAAAATTGGTTTAGGGGGAGTCTATTCATGTTGATTTGATCGAATTTAATATGGGTTTGGTTTTTAGAACCAATTAAAAATTATATAATGGGTTTAATTAAGCTGATCTTGTGTAATTTTTACTGAATTGGAATGTATTATTTGGTTTTTTCTGTTTGATATATGAATAAGTTCATAAATTGTCAAATTTAATGATCCGATCTCACTTTCAATGATAATATGCACTTTTTTTGGGTTACTTTTACTAATTTAACCTGCTTACTTTTAAGGACTACAGTGTTAATGTATGCTTCATTTTGGTTTATAGATACATATATCAAATAATTTGTGTGAGTATAAGTGTATAACTAGTGTATAAATGCTACTGATAACATTCGGACCCAATTCTATCTGATTAATCTAGTGTGTTTTGCATTTTTATCGTATTGTTCAGTGAAGAATAAGCTCAGTGAAGCAACTTCTTGGTTAATTTTTCCCTTTTATCGTATTGTTCATATCTTCATCATAAGCATTATCACCATTACCAATGGCCACCAACTCTTTTATCCGAGCTCAGTCACTATGTTTGTCTATGTTTTAGATGTCCACTTCTTTTTCAAGGGAAGGAAGCCCCACATTCAACTGGCTTTCCTCACCTCCGAGACATATCCCCATAGTATCTGGATCAAGTCATGGTGCACATAGTTCAGGGGGCCAATCTGATGAGATTGTGTTAACCCATGAAATTGAGAACACTAGTAATGTTAAATATCTTTTCATTGATTTCCCTAGTTTTAAGTTATATGAACTACAATATATTTTCTTATAGTAAGTTTTGTTCCTTCAAATACATTCTTTTTAAAATCACAGATGGTTCATTACTTATTCTAATTTTGGTTTTTCAAACCTAGATGGCCGTTTGCCAATATTCTTTAATGAGCATGGGAAATGGAACGGGCCACCAAATTTTGCAACCTTGATCGGAGAGATTACAAGGTCGAAAATAGGGTTGGGGTATGAAAAATGTAAAGAGGTTCCTCCAGAAGACAAAGAAGATGTTTGGAACTCTGTTCAAGTGAGTCCAATTGGATTTTTTCTGCTTATGCTTATGTTCATATATATTTGCTTGGCTTTCTATAACCCTACCAACTGCTGAAATTAAATGCTTACACTGCATTATTACAGAATATGTACCAGGTAACAACTATCCATAAGAAGTATGTTTTAGAAAAAGCAAACAGTGCCTGGAGAACTGAAAAGTCAAATAAAAAATGATCGCTCAATGGTGTTACATCTGTGGAAGAAAAGAAAAGGAAGTTGCCAGCATACAATAAGAAAGAAGACTGGGAGAAATTTATCAATAGCATCAGTGACCCAAAGTGGCTGAAAAAATCTGAACAAGCTGCGGAAGCACGGTCAAATGTTAAGGCTCAATATACAGGTGGTAGGAAAGGTGTCCCTACAAGGTGGAATGAATTGGTAAATTCTTAACAATATATTGCATTTTAAGCTATTATTCTTATGTTATTTGTTTCCCTAATTGGATAGCATAGGATGTTTTTGGTATGCCTAGAGTCCTTGTTTATACTAGTTCCATTGGTTCTTGTTCATTCCTTGCATTGTTGGTTCCGACTGAAAGTTGTTAGTTTCAATCCATTTGGTTTTTAAAGTGCAATAATAGCCGAAGACACCCAGCTGGTTAGATTTCAAGGCTTGTTGCTGTAGGATAATTACTTACCTTAGCAGCTAATTAAATTTTGATGCACTTATCTTGTCAGTAAACCTCTTCTTTATTATGGCTCACAGATGTTGTCTTGTGATGCAAAATTTTGCAAGTATTTATTTAATGCATTATTTTGTCACAGGAAAAGGAAAGCCCCACTGGTCAGATATGTAGGCCAGATGTGTTTCTGAAAACACATAGAGCCACCCCAGATGATGATCCCTCGTCTTCAAAATCACAGGCAACTGCAAAACTTGTAAGTTCTTCTATTTTTATATTGTTTATTGATATTGATGATGTCAGTTAGTCTCTGAATCTGGTTGGCTTCTATTGATGTGTAGGCACTGGTGAAGGAGGCATATGAAGATCCTTCGGCACAAAAGTGTTTGGGCACTGACGCTGTCACCGAGGTTAGTGGTGAAGTTGTTGTTACATGAATATTTTTACTTCTTGAATTTTCATATTGGATGGTGGTAGTGATTACGTTGCTTTCTTATAGTACTGCTTGCTGATTTGTTTTGAAATTTGTTTTCTCTCTTATAATCATATTACTAAACTGTAATAATGTTGCATCTATATTCAAGTAGTCAGCACCGCTATGTAGGTTTCACTAGTTTTTCAAGTAGTATCCTTGAACTCGTGATAAAATGTAACATATGCTTGAAGACATAAGTTCTAGACTATATTGGCCGAAGTTTCCCTTTATGGGTATACTGTAATTGCCGCCTTGTGACCATCTGCATAGTAGTAGTCTAGGAAATTCCCTTATGTTACATTAATTGTTTGACCGAATTTCAATAAATTTGAATTTGATTCATGTATATGGCTAGATATATGGCGCTGATCAAAAGGGATACATATGCGGAATGGGTGCTGGTATTTCTAAATCTCAGTTTCTTGCTGCTGATTTTATGAAGGCCAAGTCGCAGGAAGTGAGGAACGAATTGCGGAAAGTGAGGAAAAAAGCCGAAGCTTTGAAAGCACAGTTGGATGCTGAAAGACAGAAAAACAGCATTGGAGTACATGGTCAGATCTTTGATAGCTCTTATCAACAGGTGACCTCGAATATCTTTTAGTAATGTATAGTTAGATGTATACGATGCTGCTATTATGGGGTTTAAAAGTTTGTCTTGTTACATATACAGGGTATTGGGATCCCTTCGTCGTTTGGTCTTTGTTGTTTGAGGAACTTCAGAAAAAAGGTTATTGCACTTGCATATGTTGATACTAAGCTACTGATTGATGACCACTACGACTGTATGATTGAGGAAATTATTGATCCAACTGCGATGTTGTGCGATAGAGATGATGATGTTGTATTTGGGAATGTTAAAAGGAGTGAGTTTGTTAATGGCCCAAGGCCTATGTGACTATTGTAGGAGAGCCATCAAGTTAGAATGGTAGTGAGAGTAGATTGATTAGTTTTTTAATTTTCAGGATGTAACTAGGAGTAGATTGATTAGTTTCTTAATTTTTAGGATGTAACTTGGAGTTGCTAGGATATGTCTGCCAATCTATGTTTGAATATTATTTTTGTTTTAATAAATAATTAATAGTAATTCTTTAACGTTTATTTTCTTTTCGCAATTCGTTCCTCACTAAATATAATTCTGAACTGATTCCATTCAGATTCCAAAATCTAAATCCGTAGCTAGAAAATGACGAAACAGTCTCGTTAGAATTGGTAAAAATTTTTTTAATGAAAATACCTCCAATTATAACGGTTATGAACCATTGTTTTATTTCACACCTAATAACCGTGTTTTTTTAATGGCATGCATCAACCGTTATTATATTTCACATATATTAACCGTGATTCTTATATGACATAAATCAACCGTTATTTAATGTTACATACAATAACTGTGATATTTAATAGCAGATTATGTATGTGATTTTAAATCACGAATTTTAGATGTTGTATTTAATAACGTTTCCTATTTGTCATTTTTAAAAAGTCACACCAAATAAATAACGATTCTAATAACGGGTGAAAACCGTGATAAACTATGTTTTATAACAGATTTCATGCGTGATTTATAGCCCCTTCTGGACTAGTGATAACTGAGGTTGCTCTCAAGATGGGGTGATGTAATGACCATGGTTGCATGTCCTGGTGGTAACATTCGTTTTATGATGAATGATTATCACATGAGAGTCTGGTGTCATGGATCTTGGACTGTGAAACTGATCATCATGATCAGTCGACTGTCAGTCCCCAGTATTTTGTTAAATCTCTCCTTTTCATTTTCTGTTCTTCTGGCAAGACTTGGATAGAGGACCCAGGTAGAAAAATTGATGTAAAGACCTAGGTGGTCGAAGTTGAAGGGGGTACATTATTTATATGTCCCTACTTTTGACACCCAATAAATATATCCTTATAGAACAATAAATATGTCCCTAATTTTTAATAACCTTATCCATTTAAAATTAGATTACCTTAATACCCTCACCCATTTAATATTTTATTTATTTCAAAATGGAACAAATTTCTTCCTCTACCACTTCACCACCACCACTAGCGCCACCACCACCAACATTAACCTACCATTCCACCACCACCGTTCAACCACCACCACCTACCAACCTCCACCACCACTAATATTCCATCAACACTCCTTCACCACCACCATTACACCACCACCACTAGCTCGTCGCCGCCGCCACCACCACTAGTCCGCCGCTGCCGCCACCACCGCCACCGCTACCACTGGTTCAAATATTTTTGTATCAACAACAGTAGTTGATCCAGATAAAAATAGAACCAACAGTAGAAGTTGATCCAATTTAGGGGATCAACAACGGTAGTTGATCCAAAAAAAAGGATCAACAGTAGAGGTTGATCCAATATAGGGGATCTGAAAAATCGGAGGTCTAACAACCACACGCAATATTTCGCTTAGCAATCTGTATGGACAAACTCCAATATACTTTCTAGAGAATCAACTAGACAGTCAGACTCAATCTAGAGAAAAGTATATCAAAGAGTTTATATCTTAATCTCTCGATTTGATCTTTACTCAAGCAAACAGAAATGTGCGAGTCTTTATCAAAAAGAGATAACTTGGATGGTACCAAAGACCAATATCCAAGTATCAATAAATTTAAATTAACAACCCAAAAGGTCGGATATTCTAATTGATTGATTCTAACTCACAACATGTGATATCAATTATAAATATAAACAATATAATGCGGAATAGAAATAACACAGACACCAGAATTTTGTTAACGAGGAAACCGCAAATGCAGAAAAATCCTGGGACCTAGTCCAGATTGAACACAAACTGTATTAAGCCGCTACAGACACTAGCCTACTCCAAGCTAACTTTAGACTGGACTGTAGTTGAACCCCAATCAGTATCCCACTGATCCAAGGTACAGTTGTACTCCCTACACCTCTGATCCCAGCAGGATACTGCGCACTTGATTACCTTAGTTGATCTCACCCACAACTAAAAGTTGCTACGACCCAAAGTCGAAGACTTAACAATAAACAAATCTGTCTCACACAGACAAGTCTATCAAAGGATCAATCTGTCTCCCACAGATAAACCCTAAAAGGTTTTGTTCCGTCTTTTGATAATAATCAAGGTGAACAAGAACCAATTGATAATCTCGTCTTATATTCCCGAAGAATAGCCTAGATTTATCAATCACCTCACAACAATCTTAATCGTATGGTAGCGAAACAAAATGTTGCGGAATCACAAACAATGAGACGAAGATGTTTGTGATTACTTTTTATATGTTTCCTATCAGAGATATCAATCTCAAGCCAATCAATCTGATTGTACTCGTACGATAGAAGATGCAAGATCGGATCACACAACTACGATAAAAGTAGTATCGGTCTGGCTTCACAATCCCAATGAAGTCTTTAAGTCGTTAACCTGGTTTTAGAAGAACAAAACCAAAGGTTAGAGGAGAACCGACTCTAGTATGCAAACTAGTATCACACGTAAGGTGTGGGGATTAGTTTTGCACAATACTAGATGTCTCCTTTATATAGTCTTTCAAATCAGGGTTTGCAATTAAGTTAGCTTGGTAACAAAGCAATCAATATCCACAGTTAAATGAAAAGCTGATTTCAAGCTAATATTTCTCAACCGTTAGATCGAAAACTTAGCTTGTTACACACACTTGACAATGCACGCTTCTCGGTTTGTTAACCGTACCCAAACGTATGCACTTGTTGGTTCAACAATAGTTAACCAAAAGGTTACCCATATGAGCATTCCATATCAACCACGTTCTTCTTCACCATAACTAGTTCAAATGATTTCAAATGAACTAGTTAGAATGTTGTTCAATTGCAAGAAAATCTCATATACTACACAAGACACAATTGAAGCAAAGATGATTTGATTCACTTGAATCGGTTCATGAACTTTTATACCCACGGTTTGCAAACTGCATTCCTTAGTATTTTTAAGTTTAAGTTCAGAAATCATCTTCAGATATATAAACTTCTCAAGTTCGCAGACTAGGTTCGCGGACTTGAGTTACCGAGAAGAGTTTACAAACTCCAGCAAAAATTTTCGGGTATGAGAACTTCGTCGGTTTGCAGACTGAGTTCGCGGACTTAGTTTCACGCAAGTAGTTTTCCAACTCCAGCAGAAATTCTCGGGTTTGAGAACTTCGGCAGTTCGCGGACTGAGTTTCGCGGACTTGGCTCACGTCATTCTTCTGGTTCTCTTTATCAACAAAGTTCGCAAACTTTGGTTCAAGGAATAAGACTTATACATAAATGTGTTTCCACAACCATGCTTACGTCCACCATTGGTTATGTAATCTAAACTCTCATTTCAATCATTGAAATATTCTTAGAGGACGTTATATATTTGTTACACCATTTATCGTCAAAGCAATTTTCAAGACGATTGAAACATATCATGACTTTCGTCACATGGTAAAGATAAACTTGGTTAAAGCGAAAAGCTTACCAACTCATATTTCGATATATAGATAGGCGAGGTATACCCGACTCGAAATACCAAATGTGTATAATCAAAGTCTATATATATAGCATACGAATTCTTGTCTCAAAGAGTAGAAGATAGAGTAAATAGAATTTTGAGTGATAGATAAGTTCAAGTCTTCACATACCTTTTTGTCGAGAAGTTCCACCGGTTCCTTGAGTAGTTCTTCTACTTGTATGATGATTCGCCATGAAGTCCTTGAGCTCAACTACACTTTCTGTCCTAGTCCGAGACTTAGCTATAATAGACTAGAAATCAAGACTTATAGTTTTGATCACTAACATTGACAAACATGCTTGAGATAGGAACGCATGCGAGTTCGACAGAGCAATGCTCTAACAATCTCCCCCTTTGTCAATTTTAGTGACAAAACTTTCAATACATATGGAATACAAAAAAGATAAAGAAACTTTAGTAGATCCTATTCCACATGTCTAATCTTCAACATCCCTCGAAATCTTCGTCACTTCCAAGTACTCCAATGATCCCAAAGGTTGTAAGTTTAGCATCACCGTTGTTGAAGATCCGTAGCTATAACAATGAGAAAACATAGTTCTCGATCATTGTTATAGAGTGTCATAGTATTATTATACAACGTCAAAGTTCAATTGTATCATAACTTCAACAATAATACTATGGTGATATGTATCACTCCCCCTTAGTCAATACTCCATCTCACATGGAAACCACTCCCCCTTACACAATGATCCGAAAACCATATGTATTTGTAGTGTGAACTACATATTAATTCTCCCGCTTTTTGTCAATAAAATTGGCAAAGGTACAAGAACGGGATCATAATGAAATTTCCGAGAGAGACATTTCATGACAAAAGGAAAAAAAATACATACCAACTAATTTAGATACAATCATAAATCCGAAGCTAAATGCATTCATCAAGGAGTTTAAAGATACAAGATAACCCCTATAAAATTCCACAGTCGCACACCCCTCAAGATATGACCATTAAGCAAAAGTTCAAAAGAACTCTCCCCCATTAGACGTCATTCCGGAAGGAACAACAAGAGCGACCTTAATTTCGAAAGAAAAGAAGGATTTTTTATTGGACACAAAAACCATGAGAAATAATCAACTTGGTTGTATAGTGCTCAACATAAGATACATTACGGAGCCTCACAGTAATACATAAAATATGGATCAGGGACGATCAATACTGCGGAATACACAAGGATTCATTCTATTTTCCATCACTATTTGCATAACGATATTTAATAGAAACAATCCTTGAAAACAAAAGATTTTAACCTATCTTCCATCAAATATTTGAAAATATAGGCTTAACTTTTGTATTTGTCAAAAGTCCATTCATTCTTTTATCAATACGTGAATACCGATCATGAACGACTTTACTTTTGACAAAGTGTTGGACAAACATAGTTCATAGTCGTAAACCCCAATATCCCATAAAAAATTGTAATGTAACAAATCATAAAGATTAATACTGCGAAAACATCATCTTCCAAACAGTTTTAGAACTTAAACAAAGAAACCTAAAAAAGAACAAGAAGATGAAAAATAATAGCTATGTGTAGTCACAATCATAGTTATTCAAAGCAATAGTTATTCTTCCAACCAAATCAAAAAGAAGACATACTAGGCAACAATGTCTTTGAGAAATTCTTTATCGTTCCCAAACTCCTTGTCGTCAACAACCATTGGAACATAAGGTTCGTGGAGATAGGAGTTAATATCAACAAACCATCTTGGCTGATGATGTCGAACTAGGGCTTTTTGAATTTCCAAAGATCTTAAAACGCAAGCCTTTATTTCACGAATCTCCTTTCTTACGTCCTTCAACTCATCAAGAACATCAGTAAACTTCTGAGAGTTAGAAGGGACAGCCCTTAGCTTTCTTGTATTCCTCCTCTTTCTTTTCAAGGACGGAGTTACTGGAAATTTCTCTTTTTCCTTGATTGATGGCTTAACAATCATGTTGACATATTTTCCATCCAAAGACATGATGCTTAGAGAACAGTTATAAACAACTGGTTTTTTTGAGTAGAATTCACAATCTCATCAAGCAGTCTTAAGATATAAAGGATATCAGAGAGGAAAAAGGAACGTAGCGTTCGCAACCTTTAAACAGGTTCGTGGACGTTCAACGCTAAACCCTATAAAGAGTAGAATTTTCGATAATAACCCTTTATTTGATAGACAGGAAAAACAACCCTAAGAAAAAAAAAACTTTTCCTAAAGCCTGAGCGGTACACAATCTTATCTCTTTTGATCAGGCACATGAGACAAGATTTACCAAGCAACACAACTAATTTGTGCTGTGGTGAACGACAATTTGTCCACCATTTTCCTCCTGAGAGGAATCCTCTGACTTCTATCTATCAAAGCGATTTGACCATACCTTTTTTTATAATGGTCTTATTTTGTCTTTGGAAACCAACTTCTTAGACGAAGATAAAATACTACATACCTCAGCAGTCTTCTGCGAAAGTTTAAGCTTCCTTGCCAATCGATTTTCTCTTCGTTGAAGTTTGTTGGTGTGCCTCACTTGATGTTTGTACTTGTAACATATTGATAGTTCATGACCTTTCTGAGAACAAAACGAGCACGTCAATCTTGGATAGTATTTAGGCATCTGTGGTGTGAAAGCAGCTAGACACATAGTAGATCCTGAAACATTACAAACAGAGTTTCCAAAGGATGGGTCAATTGATTCTTCCAGCTTGATTGGATTCCCTTATTCACCGAAACCATCAAGGTTGATATATGTATTGCTACAATTATCAAAATCAATTGTTTCATACAGAAGACCGACACTTGATTTCCTATCTTCATCAAAATCATAGATCTCAGACATCTCATCAAGTGTTGCAGCAAGACCTTTGTTCCCAGTGTATTTTCTACGATTTGGGAACTCGTTTGCAAAATGACCAAAACCTTTACACTTAAAGCATTGTGGCATATCCTCGTCAGCATCCTTTTTTTTAGGAGGAATGCGATTGTGAATTTTATCTGACAACCTAGGTTTGTCTCTTGAAAACCGTTTACTTCTCTCAATAGAAGATCCCTAAACTGTCTTGTGATCAAGGAGACTGATTTGTCAAGATCTTCATCTGAAAAATCACCCTCAGACTGATCATCCTCAGAGACATAAACACTTTTAATTTTATCAAGTAATTTAGTGTTCTTCTGTGCTTTAAAGGCAACATCCTTTCCGATTTTGGATGTATGCTCATGATTAAAGATCTTTAGATTTCCAACCAATGTATTTCAGGAAAGATTATCAAGGTTATTTCCCTCAACGATGGAATGCTTCTTAGACTCGTATCTAGATGGCAGCGATCTGAGAATTTTCACCACAATGTCCTTTTCAGGAATAGTCTTACCCAATGCAAAAGATGCATTAACAACTTCAGACAATCTGTGATTAAACTCATCAAATGTATCTTCATCTTCCATACGAAGGTTCTCCCAATCAGAATTAAGGTTTTGAAGCCTACCTTCCTTTTCACTGGAGTTACCTTCAAATACGGTATCCCAAGATCTTTAGACATACTGCAATTTGACACATAATGCTGAAGATTTGGGGTAATGACATGTATGATGGCATTCAAACCGCCGGAATTTTGCTTTGCATCAAGTATCTCGGCATGACTATATTCACCAATATTCTTGGGAACGTTTACATCTCCAACTACCACAACGGGAGCATCATAGCCATTAACAACATATACCCATGATTGAAAATCACGCGCTTGAAGAAAAGCTCGCATCTCAATTTTCCACCATAAGTAATTAGAGCCATCGAAGACTGGTGGTATGTTAATAAAGATAGCACCTCTGTCCATAGAATCAGATCGCTACAAACACAGACTTGTAAGGTCTTAAACGTGTTTGCCTGCTCTGATACCAATTGAAAAAGCGGGGGTATAACAACCACACCCAATATTTATCTTAGAAATCTGTATGGACAAACTCCAATATACTTTTTAGAGAATCAACTAGACAATCAGACTCAATCTAGAGAAAAGTATATCAAAGAGTTTATATCTCAACCTCTCGATTTGATATTTACTGAAGAAAATAGAAATCTGCGAGTCTTTATCAAAGACAGATAACTTGGATGGTACCAAAGACCAATGTCCAAGTATCAATCAATTTAAATCAACAACCCAAAAGGTCGGATATTCTAATTGATTGATTCTAACGCACAGCCTGTTATATTTCAATTATAAAGATAAACAATATCATGCGGAATAAAAATAAAACAAACACCAGAATTTTATTAACGAGGAAACCGCAAATGCAGAAAAACCCTGGGACCTAGTCCAGATTGAACACACACTGTATTAACCCGCTACAGAAACTAGCCTACTCCAAGATAACTTCGTACTGGACTGTAGTTGAACCCCAATCAGTCTCCCGCTGATCCAAGGTACAATTGTACTCCCTAAGCCTCTGATCCCAGCAGGATACTGCGCACTTGATTCCCTTAGTTGATCTCACCCTCAACTAAGAGTTGATACGACCCAAAGTTTATTCTTCCAACTAAATCAAAAATAAGACATACTAGGCAACAATGTCTTTGAGAAATTCTTTATCGTTCCCAAACTCCTTGTCGCCAACAACCATTGGAATATAAGGTTCGTGGAGATAGGAGTTAATATCAACAAACCATCTTGGCTGATGATGTCGAACCAGGGCTTTTTGAATTTCCAAAGATCTTAAAACGCAAGCCTTTATTTCACGAATCTCCTTTCTTACTTCCTTCAACTCATCAAGAACATCAGTAAACTTCTGAGAGTTAGAAGGGACAGCCCTTGGCTTTCTTGTATTCCTCCTCTTTCTTTTCAAGGACGGAGTTACTGGAAATTTCTCTTTTTCCTTGATTGATGGCTTAACAATCATGTTGACATATTTTCCATCCAAAGACATGATGCTTAGAGAACAGTTATAAACAACTGGTTTTTTTGAGTAGAATTCACAATCTCATCAAGCAGTCTTAAGATATAAAGGATATCAGAGAGGAAAAAGGAATGTAGCGTTCGCAACCTTTAAACAGGTTCGTGGACGTTCAACGCTAAACCCTATAAAGAGTAGAATTTTCGATAATAACCCTTTATTTGATAGACAGGAAAAACAACCCTAAGAAAAAAAAAACTTTTCCTAAAGCCTGAGCGGTACACAATCTTATCTCTTTTGATCAGGCACATGAGACAAGATTTACCAAGCAACACAACTAATTTGTGCTGTGGTGAACGACAATTTGTCCACCATTTTCCTCCTGAGAGGAATCCTCTGACTTCTATCTATCAAAGCGATTTGACCATACCTTTTTTTATAATGGTCTTATTTTGTCTTTGGAAACCAACTTCTTAGACGAAGATAAAATACTACATACCTCAGCAGTCTTCTGCGAAAGTTTAAGCTTCCTTGCCAATCGATTTTCTCTTCGTTGAAGTTTGTTGGTGTGCCTCACTTGATGTTTGTACTTGTAACATATTGATAGTTCATGACCTTTCTGAGAACAAAACGAGCACGTCAATCTTGGATAGTATTCAGGCATCTGTGGTGTGAAAGCAGCTAGACACATAGTAGATCCTGAAACATTACAAACAGAGTTTCCAAAGGATGGGTCAATTGATTCTTCCAGCTTGATTGGATTCCCTTATTCACCGAAACCATCAAGGTTGATATATGTATTGCTACAATTATCAGAATCAATTGTTTCATACAGAAGACCGACACTAGATTTCCTATCTTCATCAGAATCATAGATCTCAGACATCTCATCAAGTGTTGCAGCAAGACCTTTGTTCCCAGTGTATTTTCTACGATTTGGGAACTCGTTTGCAAAATGACCAAAACCTTTACACTTAAAGCACTGTGGCATATCCTCGTCAGCATCCTTGTTTTTAGGAGGAATGCGATTGTGAGGTTTATCTGAACACCTAGGTTTGTCTCTTGAAAACCGTTTACTTCTCTCAATAGAAGATCCCTAAACTGTCTTGTGATCAAGGAGACTGATTTGTCAAGATCTGCATCTGAAAAATCACCCTCAGACTGATCATCCTCAGAGACATAAACACTTTTACTTTTATCAAGTAATTTAGTGTTCTTCTGTGCTTTAAAGGCAACATCCTTTCCGATTTTGGATGTATGCTCATGATTAAAGATCTTTAGCTTTCCCACCAATGTATTTCAGGAAAGATTATCAAGGTTATTTCCCTCAACGATGGAATGCTTCTTAGACTCGTATCTAGATGGCAGCGATCTGAGAATTTTCAACACAATGTCCTTTTCAGGAATAGTCTTACCCAATGCAAAAGATGCATTAACAACTTCAGACAATCTGTGATTAAACTCATCAAATGTATCTTCATCTTCCATACGAAGGTTCTCCCAATCAGAATTAAGGTTTTGAAGCCTATCTTCCTTTTCACTGGAGTTACCTTCAAATACGGTTTCTAAGATATCCCAAGATCTTTAGACCTACTGCAATTTGACACATAATGCTGAAGATTTGGGGTAATGGCATGTATGATGGCATTCAAACCGCCGGAATTTTCTTTGCAGCAAGTATCTCGGCAGGACTATATTCATCAATATTCTTGGGAACGTTTACATCTCCAACTACCACAAGGGGAGCATCATAGCCATTAACAACATATACCCATGATTGAAAATCACGCGCTTGAAGAAAAGCTCGCATCTCAATTTTCCACCATAAGTAATTAGAGCCATCGAAGACTGGTGGTATGTTAATAAAGATAGCACCTCTGTCCATAGAGTCAGATCGCTACAAACACAGACTTGTAAGGTCTTAAACGTGTTTGCCTGCTCTGATACCAATTGAAAAGGCGGGGGTATAACAACCACACCCAATATTTATCTTAGCAATCTGTATGGACAAACTCCAATATACTTTTTAGAGAATCAACTAGACAGTCAGACTCAATATAGAGAAAAGTATATCAAAGAGTTTATATCTCAACCTCTCGATTTGATCTTTACTGAAGCAAATAGAAATCTGCGAGTCTTTATCAAAGACAGATAACTTGGATGGTACCAAAGACCAATGTCCAAGTATCAATCAATTTAAATCAACAACCCAAAAGGTCGGATATTCTAATTGATTGATTCTAACGCACAACCTGTGATATTTCAATTATAAAGATAAACAATATCATGCGGAATAGAAATAAAACAGACACCAGAATTTTATTAACGAGGAAACCGCAAATGCAGAAAAACCCTGGGACCTAGTCCAGATTGAACACACACTGTATTAACCCGCTACAGAAACTAGCCTACTCCAAGCTAACTTCGTACTGGACTGTAGTTGAACCCCAATCAGTCTCCCGCTGATCCAAGGTACAATTATACTCCCTAAGCCTCTGATCCCAGCAGGATACTGCGCACTTGATTCCCTTAGCTGATCTCACCCTCAACTAAGAGTTGATACGACCCAAAGTCGAAGACTTAACAATAAACAAATCTGTACCACACAGACAAGTCTATGAAAGGATCAATCTGTCTCCCACAGATAAACCCTAAAAGGTTTTGTTCCGTCTTTTGATAATAATCAAGGTGAATAGGAACCAATTGATAATCCGATCTTATATTCCCGAAGAACAGCCTAGAGTTATCAATAACTCACAACAATCTTAATCGTATTGTAGCGAAACAAGATGTTGCGGAATCACAAACAATGAGACGAAGATGTTTATGATTACTTTTTTATATCTTGCCTATCGGAGATATCAATATCAAGCCAATCAATCTGATTGTACTCGTATGATAGAAGATGCAAGATCAGATCACACAACTACGATAAAAGTAGTATCGGCCTGGCTTCACAATCCCAATGAAATCTTTAAGTCGTTAACCTGGTTTTAGAAGAAGAAAACCAAAGTTTAAAGGAGAACCGACTCTAGTATGCAAACTAGTATCACACGTGAGGTGTGGGGATTAGTTTTGCACAGATACTAGAGTTCCCCTTATATAGTCTTTTAAATCAGGGTTTGCAATTAAGTTACCTTGGTAACAAAGCAATCAATATCCACAGTTAAATGAAAAGCTGATTTAGATTCAAGCTAATATTTCTCAACCGTTAGATCGAAAACTTAGCTTGTTACACACACTTGAAAATGCACGCTTCTAGGTTTGTTAACCGTACCCAAACGTATGCACTTGTTCGTTCAACAATAGTTAACCAAAAGGTTAGCCATATGAGCATTCCATATCAACCACCTTCTTCTTCACCATAACTATTTCAAATGATTTCAAATGAACTAGTTAGAGAGTTGTTTAATTGCAAGAAAATCTCATGTACTACACAAGACACAATTGAAGCAAAGATGATTTGATTCACTTGAATCGGTTCATGAAATTTTATAGCCACGGTTTTCAAACTGCATTCCTTAGTCTTTTTAAGTTTAAGTTCAGAAATCATCTTCAGATATATAAACTTCTCAAGTTCGTAGACTAGGTTCGTGGACTTGAGTTACCGGGCAGAGTTTACAAACTCCAGCAAAATTCTCGGGTATGAGAACTTCGTCGGTTTGCGACTGAGTTCGCGGACTTAGTTTCACGCAAGTAGTTTTCAACTCCAGCAGAAATTCTCGGGTTTGAGAACTTCGCAGTTCGCGACTGAGTTCGCGGACTTGGCTCACGCCATTCTTCCGGTTCTCTTGATCAACAAAGTTCGCAAACTTTGGTTCAAGGAATAGACTTATACATAAATGTGTTTCCACAACATGCTTATGTCCACCATTGGTTATGTAATCTAAACTCTCATTTCAATCATTGAAACATTCTTAGAGGACGTTATATAGTTGTTACACCATTTCTCGTCAAAGCAATTTTCAAGGATTGAAACATATCATGACTTTCGTCACATGGTAAAGATAAACTTGGTTAAAGCGAAAAGCTTACCAACTCATATTTCGAGATATAGATAGGCGAGGTATACTCGGCTCGAAATACCAAATGTATAATCAAAGTCTATATATATAGCATACGACTTCTTGTCTCAAAGAGTAGGAGATAGAGTAGATAGATTTTGAGTGATAGATAAGTTCAAGTCTTCACATACCTTTTTGTCGAGAAGTTCCACCGGTTCCTTGAGTAGTTCTTCTACTTGTATGATGAATCGCCATGAAGTCCTTGAGCTCAACTACACTTTCTATCCTAGTCCGAGACTTAGCTATAATAGACTAGAAATCAAGACTTATAGTTTTGATCACTAACATTGACAAACATGCTTGAGATAGCAACGCATGCGAGTTCGACCGAGCAATGCTCTAACAATCTCCCCCTTTGTCAATTTTAGTGACAAAACTATCAATACATATGGAATACAAAAAAGATAAAGAAACTTTAGTAGTCCTATTCCACATGTCTAATCTTCAACATTCCTCGAAATCTTCGTCACTTCCAAGTACTCCAATGATCCCAAAGGTTGTAAGTTTAGCATCACCGTTGTTGAAGATCCGTAGCTATAACAATGAGAAAACATAGTTCTCGATCATTGTTATACAGTGTCATAGTATTATTATACAGCGTCAAAGTTCAATTGTATCACAACTTCAACAATAATACTATGGTGATATGTATCACTCCCCCTTAGTCAATACTCCATCTCACATGGAAACCACTCCCCCTTACACAATGATCCGAAAACCATATGTATTTGTAGTGTGAACTACATATTAATTCTCCCCCTTTTTGTCAATAAAATTGGCAAGGTACAAGAACGGGATCATAATGAAATTTCCGAGAGAGACATTTCATGACAAAAGGAAAAAAATACATACCAACTAATTTAGATGCAATCATAAAGCCGAAGCTAAATGCATTCATCAAGGAGTTTAAAGATACAAGATAACCCCTCTAAAATTCCACAGCCGCACACCCCTCAAGATATGACCATTAAGCACAAGTTCAAAAGAACTCTCCCCCATTTGATGTCATTCCGAAAGAACAACAAGAGCGACCTTAATTTCGAAAGAAAAGAAGGATTTTTATTGGACACAAAAGACCATGAGAATGATTTCTATATCCAAAAACTCAATCAAATTAATCACAAGTAAACCCATGATTAATTTAATCGGAATACACAATCAAATTAAACAAAAAGTGATCAATTCAATTGATTATGCTCAACATAAGAGAACTTATGGAGACACGAAAATACTCAACTAGATTAATTACAAGAGAACCCATAATTAATCTAATTGGAATACAACCAAACTAATCACAAAAGTAATCAATTTAATTGTCATTTTTTGCTCGACATAAGAAAACTTACGGAGCAATAACTAAATAACCAAACAAGATGATTAATTTAGTTCAATATGCTCGACATAAATATCTCACGGAACAACAACTAAGCTAAAAAATCAACTTGGTTGTATAGTGCTCAACATAAGATACATTACGGAGCCTCACAGTAATACATAAAATATGGATCAGGGATGATCAATACTGCGGAATACACAAGGATTCATTCTATTTTCCATCACTATTTGCATAACGATTTAATAGACATCCTTGAAAACAAAAGATTTTAACCTATCTTCCATCAAATATTTGAAATATAGGCTTAACTTTTGTATTTGTCAAAAGTCCATTCATTCTTTTATCAATACGTGAATACCGATCACGAACGACTTTACTTTTGACAAAGTATGGGACAAACATAGTTCACGGACGTAAACCCAATATCCCATAAAAATTGCAATTAACAAATCATAAAGATTAATACTGCAAAAACATCATCTCCAAATATTTTTAGAATTTAAACCAAAAACCTAAAAAAGAACAAGAAGATGAAAAATAATAGCTATGTGTAGTCACAATCATTGCTATTCAAAGCAAGTAGTTATTCTTCCAACTAAATCAAAAAGAAGACATACTAGGCAACAATGTCTTTGAGAAATTTTTATCATTCCCGAACTCCTTGTCGTCAACAACCATTGGAACATAAGGTTCGTGGAGATAGGAGTAATATCAACAAACCGTCTTGGCTGATGATGTCGAACCAGGGCTTCTGAATTTCCAAAGATCTTAAAACGCAAGCCTTTATTTCACGAATCTCCTTTCTTACTTCCTTCAACTCATCAAGAACATCAGAAAACTTCTGAGAGTTAGAAGGGACCCTTGGCTTTCTTGTATTCCTCCTCTTTCTTTTCAAGGACGGAGTTACTGGAGATTTCTTTTTTCCTTGATTGATGGCTTAACAATCATGTTGACATTTTCCATCCAAAGACATGATGCTTAGAGAACATTATAAACAACTGGTTTTTGTGAGTGGAATTCACAATCTCATCAAGCAGTCTTAAGATATAAAGGATATCAGAGAGGAAAAAGGAATGTAGGGTTCGCAACCTTTAAACAGGTTCGTGGACGTCCAACTCTAAACCCTATAAAGAGTAGAATTTCGATAATAACCCTTTATTTGATAGACAGGAAAAACAACCTAAGAAAAAAAACTTTTCCTAAAGCCTGAGCGGTACACAATCTTATCTCTTTTGATCAGGCACATGAGACAAGATTTACCAACAACACAATTAATTTGTGCTGTGGTGAACAACAATTTGTCCACCATTTTCCTCTGAGAGGAATCCTCTGACTTCTGTCTATCAAAGCGATTTGACCATACCTTTTCTCTAATGGTCTTTTTTGTCTTTGGAAACCAACTTCTTAGACGAAGATAAAATCCTACATACCTCAGCAGTCTTCTGCAAGTTTAAGCTTCCTTGCCAATCGATTTCTCTTCGTTGAAGTTTGTTGGCGTGCCTCACTTGATGTTTGTACTTGTAACATCTTGATAGTTCATGACCCTTCTGAGAACAAAACGAGCACGTCAATCTTGGATAGTATTCAGGCATCTGTGGTGTGAAAGCAGCTAGACACATAGTAGATCCTGAAACATTACAAACAGAGTTTCCAAAGGATGGGTCAATTGATTCTTCCAGCTTGATTGGATTCTTTCTTCACCGAAACCATCAAGGTTGATATATGTATTGCTACAATTATCAAAATCAATGTTTCACATAGAAGACCAACACTTGATTTCCTATCTTCATCAGAATCATAGATCTCAGACATCTCATCAAGTGTTACAGCAAGACCTTTGTTCCCAGTGTATTTTCTACGATTTGGGCACTCGTTTGCAAAATGACCAAAACCTTTACACTTAAAGCACTGTGGCATATCCTCGTCAGCATCCTGTTTTTAGGAGGAACGCGATTGTGAGGTTTATCTGAACCTAGGTTTGTCTCTTGAAAACCGTTTACTTCTCTTCAATAGAAGATCCCTAAACTGTCTTGTGATCAAGGAGACTGATTTGTCAAGATCTTCATCCGAAAAATCACCCTCAGACTGATCATCCTCAGAGACATAAACACTTTTACTTTTATCAAGTAATTTAGTGTTCTTCTGTGCTTTAAAGGCAACATCCTTTCCGATTTTGGATGTATGCTCATGATCAAAGATCTTTAGCTTTCCAACCAATGTATTTCTGGAAAGATTATCAAGGTTATTTCCCTCAACGATGGCATGCTTCTTAGACTCGTATCTAGATGGCAGCGATCTGAGAATTTTCATCACAATGTCCTTTTCAGGAATAGTCTTACCCAATGCAAAAGATGCATTAACAATTTCAGACACTTGTGATTAAACTCATCAAATGTATCTTCATCTCCATACGAAGGTTCTCCCAATCGGAATTAAGGTTTTGAAGCCTAGCTTCCTTTTCACTGGAGTTACCTTCAAATACGGTTTCTAAGATATCCCAAGCATCTTTAGACCTAGTGCAATTTGACATGCTGAAGATTTGGGGTAATGGCATGTATGATGGCATTCAAACCGGAATTTTCTTTGCAGCAAGTATCTCGGCAGGACTATATTCACCAATATTCTTGGGAACGTTTACATCTCCAACTGCCACAACGGGAGCATCATAGCCATTAACAACATATACCCATGATTGAAAATCACGCGCTTGAAGAAAAGCTCGCATCAATTTTCCACCATAAGTAATTAGAGCCATCGAAGACTGGTGGTACGTTAATAAGATAGCACCTCTGTCCATAGAGTCAGATCGCTACAAACACAGACTTGTAAGGTCTTAAACGTGTTTGCCTGCTCTGATACCAATTGAAAAAGGGGGTCTAACAACACACCCAATATTTCTTAGCAATCTGTATGGACAAACTCGAATATACTTTTAGAGAATCAAAACAGTCAATCAATTAAAAGTATATCAACGAGTTTATATCTCTCTCTTGATTTTACTCAAGCAAAGAACTGCGAGTTTAATCAAAACAAGGAATAACTTGGATGGTACCAAAGACCAATATCCAAGGATCAATCAATAAATCAACAACCAAAGGTGGATTTCTAATTGATGATCTAACGCACAACCTGTATATTTCAATTATAAAGATAAACAATATAATGCGGAATGAAAAACACAGACACCAGAAATTTTGTTAACGAGGAAACCGCAAATGCAGAAAAACCCGGGACCTAGTCCAGATTGAACACACACTGTATTAAGCCGCTACAAACTAGCCTACTCCAAGCTAACTTCGGACTGGACTGTAGTTGAACCCCAATCAGTCTCCCACTGATCCAAGGTAATTGTACTCCCTAGCCTCTGATCCCAGCAGGATACTGCGCACTTGATTCCCTTAGCTGATCTCACCCACAACTAAGAGTTGCTACGACCCAAATCGAAGACTTGACAATAAACAAATCTGTCTCACACAGACAAGTCTATCAAAGGATCAATCTGTCTCCCACAGATAAACCCTAAAGGTTTTGTTCCGTCTTTTGATAATAATCAAGGTGAAAGGAACCAATTGATAATCGGTCTTATATTCCCGAAGAACAGCCTAGAGTTATCAATCACCTCACAACAATCTTAATCGTATGGTAGCGAAACAAGATGTGCGGAATCACAAACAATGAGACGAAGATGTTTGTGATTACTTTTTATATCTTGCCTATCGGAGATATCAATCTCAAGCCAATCAATCTGATTGTACTCGTACGATAGAAGATGCAAGATCAGATCACACAACTACGATAAAAGTAGTATCGGTCTGGCTTCACAATCCCAATGAAGTCTTTAAGTCGTTAACCTGGTTTTAGAAGAAGAAAACCAAAGGTTAAAGGAGAACCGACTCTAGTATGCAAACTAGTATCACACGTAGGTGTGGGGATTAGTTTTGCACAATACTAGAGTTCCCTTATATAGTCTTTCAAATCAGGGTTTGCAATTAAGTTACCTTGGTAACAAAGCAATCAATATCCACCGTTAGATGAAAACCTGATTTAGATTCAAGCTAATTTTCTCAACCGTTAGATCGAAAACTTAGCTTGTTACACACACTTGACAATGCACGCTTCTAGGTTTGTTAACCGTACCCAAACGTATGCACTTGTTGGTTCAACAATAGTTAACCAAAAGGTTAGCCATATGAGCATTCATATCAACCACGTTCTTCTTCACCATAACTAGTTCAAATGACTTCAAATGAACTAGTTAGAGAGTTGTTCAATTGCAAGGAAATCATATACTACACAAGACACAATTGAAGCAAAGATGATTTGATTAACTTGAATCGGTTCATGAACTTTTATAGCCGCGGTTTGCAAACTGCATTCCTTAGTCTTTTTAAGTTTAAGTTCAGAAATCATCTTCAGATATATAACCTTCTCAAGTTCGCAGACTAGCTTCGCGGACTTAAGTTACCGGGCAGAGTTTACAAACTCCAGCAGAAATTCTTGGGTATGAGAACTTCGTCGGTTCGGGGACTGGGTTCGCGTACTGAGCTTCACGCAAGTAGTTTGTCAACTCCAGCAGAAATTCTCGGGTTTGAGAACTTCGGCAGTTCGCGGACTGAGTTCGCGGACTTGGCTCACGCCATTCTTCCGGTTCTCTTGATCAACAAAGTTCGCAAACTTTGGTTCAAGGAATAGGACTTATACATAAATGTGTTTCCACAACAATGCTTATGTCCACCATTGGTTATGTAATCTAAACTCTCATTTCAATCATTGAAACATTCTTAGAGGACGTTATATAGTTGTTACACCATTTCTCGTCAAAGCAATTTTCAAGATGATTGAAACATATCATGACTTTCGTCACATGGTAAAGATAAACTTGGTTAAAGCGAAAAGCTTACCAACTCATATTTCGAGATATAGATAGGCGAGGTATACTCGGCTCGAAATACCAAATGTGTATAATCAAAGTCTATATATATATAGCATACGACTTCTTGTCTCAAAGAGTAGGAGATAGAGTAGATAGACTTTTGAGTGATAGATAAGTTCAAGTCTTCACATACCTTTTTGTCGAGAAGTTCCACCGGTTCCTTGAGTAGTTCTTCTACTTGTATGATGAATCGCCATGAAGTCCTTGAGCTCAACTACACTTTCTATCCTAGTCCGAGACTTAGCTATAATAGACTAGAAATCAAGACTTATAGTTTTGATCACTAACATTGACAAACATGCTTGAGATAGCAACGCATGCGAGTTCGACCGAGCAATGCTCTAACAATCTCCCCCTTTGTCAATTTTAGTGACAAAACTATCAATACATATGGAATACAAAAAAGATAAAGAAACTTTAGTAGCTCCTATTCCACATGTCTAATCTTCAACATTCCTCGAAATCTTCGTCACTTCCAAGTACTCCAATGATCCCAAAGGTTGTAAGTTTAGCATCACCGTTGTTGAAGATCCGTAGCTATAACAATGAGAAAACATAGTTCTCGATCATTGTTATACAGTGTCATAGTATTATTACACAGCGTCAAAGTTCAATTGTATCACAACTTCAACAATAATACTATGGTGATATGTATCACTCCCCCTTAGTCAATACTCCATCTCACATGGAAACCACTCCCCCTTACACAATGATCCGAAAACCATATGTATTTGTAGTGTGAACTACATATTAATTCTCCCCTTTTTGTCAATAAAATTGGCAAAGGTACAAGAACGGGATCATAATGAAATTTCCGAGAGAGACATTTCATGACAAAAGGAAAAAAAAATACATACCAACTAATTTAGATGCAATCATAAAGCCGAAGCTAAATGCATTCATCAAGGAGTTTAAAGATACAAGATAACCCCTCTAAAATTCCACAGCCGCACACCCCTCAAGATATGACCATTAAGCACAAGTTCAAAAGAACTCTCCCCCATTTGATGTCATTCCCGAAGAACAACAAGAGCGACCTTAATTTCGAAAGAAAAGAAGGATTTTTATTGGACACAAAAACCATGAGAATGATTTCTATATCCAAAAACTCAATCAAATTAATCACAAGTAAACCCATGATTAATTTAATCGGAATACAATCAAATTAAAAAAAAAGTGATCAATTCAATTGATTATGCTCAACATAAGAGAACTTATGGAGACACGAAAATACTCAACTAGATTAATTACAAGAGAACCCATAATTAATCTAATTGGAATACACAAAAACTAATCACAAAAGTAATCAATTTAATTGTCATTTTTTTGCTCGACATAAGAAAACTTACGGAGCAATAACTAAATAACCAAACAAGATGATTAATTTAGTTCAATATGCTCGACATAACATATCTCACGGAACAACAACTAAGCTAAAAAATCAACTTGGTTGTATAGTGCTCAACATAAGATACATTACGGAGCCTCACAGTAATACATAAAATATGGATCAGGGATGATCAATACTGCGGAATACACAAGGATTCTATTTTCCATCACTATTTGCATAACGATATAATAGACATAATCCTTGAAAACAAAAGATTTTAACCTATCTTCCATCAAATATTTGACAATATAGGCTTAACTTTTGTATTTGTCAAAAGTCCATTCATTCTTTTACCATACGTGAATACCGATCACGAACGACTTTACTTTTGACAAAGTATGGGACAAACATAGTTCAGACGTAAACCCAATATCCCATAAAAATTGCAATATAACAAATCATAAAGATTAATACTGCAAAACATCATCTCCAAATAGTTTTTAGAATTTAAACCAATAAACCTAAAAAAGAACAAGAAGATGAAAAATAATAGCTATGTGTAGTCACAATCATTGCTATTCAAAGCACTAGTTATTCTTCCAACTAAACAAAAAGAAGACATACTAGGCAACAATGTCTTTGAGAAATTCTTATCATTCCCGAACTCCTTGTCGTCAACAACCATTGGAATAAGGTTCGTGGAGATAGGAGTAATATCAACAAACCGTCTTGGCTGATGATGTCGAACCAGGGCTTTCTGAATTTCCAAAGATCTTAAAACGCAAGCCTTTATTTCACGAATCTCCTTTCTTACTTCCTTCAACTCATCAAGAACATCAGAAAACTTCTGAGAGTTAGAAGGGACCCTTGGCTTTCTTGTATTCCTCCTCTTTCTTTTCAAGGATGGAGTTACTGGAGATTTCTCTTTTTCCTTGATTGATGGCTTAACAATCATGTTGACATCTTTTCCATCCAAAGACATGATGCTTAGAGAACAGTTATAAACAACTGGTTTTTGTGAGTGGAATTCACAATCTCATCAAGCAGTCTTAAGATATAAAGGATATCAGAGAGGAAAAAGGAATGTAGGGTTCGCAACCTTTAAACAGGTTCGTGGACGTCCAACTCTAAACCCTATAAAGAGTAGAATTGTCGATAATAACCCTTTATTTGATAGACAGGAAAAACAAACCTAAGAAAAAAAAACTTTTCCTAAAGCCTGAGCGGTACACAATCTTATCTCTTTTGATCAGGCACATGAGACAAGATTTACCCAACACAATTAATTTGTGCTGTGGTGAACAACAATTTGTCCACCATTTTCCTCTGAGAGGAATCCTCTGACTTCTGTCTATCAAAGCGATTTGACCATACCTTTTCTTAATGGTCTTATTTTGTCTTTGGAAACCAACTTCTTAGACGAAGATAAAATCCTACATACCTCAGCAGTCTTCTGAAAGTTTAAGCTTCCTTGCCAATCGATTTGCTCTTCGTTGAAGTTTGTTGGCGTGCCTCACTTGATGTTTGTACTTGTAACATCTTGATAGTTCATGACCTTCTGAGAACAAAACGAGCACGTCAACTTGGATAGTATTCAGGCATCTGTGGTGTGAAAGCAGCTAGACACATAGTAGATCCTGAAACATTACAAACAGAGTTTCCAAAGGATGGGTCAATTGATTCTTCCAGCTTGATTGGATTCCTTCTTCACCGAAACCATCAAGGTTGATATATGTATTGCTACAATTATCAAAATCAATGTTTTCATAGAAGACCAACACTTGATTTCCTATCTTCATCAGAATCATAGATCTCAGACATCTCATCAAGTGTTACAGCAAGACCTTTGTTCCCAGTGTATTTTCTACGATTTGGGCACTCGTTTGCAAAATGACCAAAACCTTTACACTTAAAGCACTGTGGCATATCCTCGTCAGCATCCCTGTTTTTAGGAGGAACGCGATTGTGAGGTTTATCTGACGACCTAGGTTTGTCTCTTGAAAACCGTTTACTTCTCTTCAATAGAAGATCCCTAAACTGTCTTGTGATCAAGGAGACTGATTTGTCAAGATCTTCATCCGAAAAATCACCCTCAGACTGATCATCCTCAGAGACATAAACACTTTTACTTTTATCAAGTAATTTAGTGTTCTTCTGTGCTTTAAAGGCAACATCCTTTCCGATTTTGGATGTATGCTCATGATCAAAGATCTTTAGCTTTCCAACCAATGTATTTCTGGAAAGATTATCAAGGTTATTTCCCTCAACGATGGCGTGCTTCTTAGACTCGTATCTAGATGGCAGCGATCTGAGAATTTTCATCACAATGTCCTTTTCAGGAATAGTCTTACCCAATGCAAAAGATGCATTAACAATTTCAGACACTCTGTGATTAAACTCATCAAATGTATCTTCATCTTCCATACGAAGGTTCTCCCAATCAGAATTAAGGTTTTGAAGCCTAGCTTCCTTTTCACTGGAGTTACCTTCAAATACGGTTTCTAAGATATCCCAAGCATCTTTAGACCTAGTGCAATTTGACACATGGTGCTGAAGATTTGGGGTAATGGCATGTATGATGGCATTCAAACCGCCGGAATTTTCTTTGCAGCAAGTATCTCGGCAGGACTATATTCACCAATATTCTTGGGAACGTTTACATCTCCAACTGCCACAACGGGAGCATCATAGCCATTAACAACATATACCCATGATTGAAAATCACGCGCTTGAAGAAAAGCTCGCATCAATTTTCCACCATAAGTAATTAGAGCCATCGAAGACTGGTGGTACGTTAATAGAGATAGCACCTCTGTCCATAGAGTCAGATCGCTACAAACACAGACTTGTAAGGTCTTAAACGTGTTTGCCTGCTCTGATACCAATTGAAAAGCGGGGGTCTAACAACACACCCAATTTTCTTAGCAATCTGTATGGACAAACTCGAATATACTTTTAGAGAATCAACTAGACAGTCAGACTCAATAGAAAAGTATATCAAGAGTTTATATCTCTCTCGATTTGATTTACTAAGCAATAGAAATGCGAGTCTAATCAAAACAAGGAATAACTTGGATGGTACCAAAGACCAATATCCAAGGATCAATCAATAAATCAACAACCAAAGGTGGATATTCTAATTGATGATCTAACGCACAACCTGTATATTTCAATTATAAAGATAAAACAATATAATGCGGAAAGAAATAACACAGACACCAGAATTTTGTTAACGAGGAAACCGCAAATGCAGAAAAACCCGGGACCTAGTCCAGATTGAACACACACTGTATTAAGCCGCTACAGACACTAGCCTACTCCAAGCTAACTTCGGACTGGACTGTAGTTGAACCCCAATCAGTCTCCCACTGATCCAAGGTACATTTGTACTCCCTAGCCTCTGATCCCAGCAGGATACTGCGCACTTGATTCCCTTAGCTGATCTCACCCACAACTAAGAGTTGCTACGACCCAAAGTCGAAGACTTGACAATAAACAAATCTGTCTCACACAGACAAGTCTATCAAAGGATCAATCTGTCTCCCACAGATAAACCCTAAAAGGTTTTGTTCCGTCTTTTGATAATAATCAAGGTGAATAGGAACCAATTGATAATCCGATCTTATATTCCCGAAGAACAGCCTAGAGTTATCAATAACTCACAACAATCTTAATCGTATTGTAGCGAAACAAGATGTTGCGGAATCACAAACAATGAGACGAAGATGTTTATGATTACTTTTTTATATCTTGCCTATCGGAGATATCAATATCAAGCCAATCAATCTGATTGTACTCGTATGATAGAAGATGCAAGATCAGATCACACAACTACGATAAAAGTAGTATCGGCCTGGCTTCACAATCCCAATGAAATCTTTAAGTCGTTAACCTGGTTTTAGAAGAAGAAAACCAAAGTTTAAAGGAGAACCGACTCTAGTATGCAAACTAGTATCACACGTGAGGTGTGGGGATTAGTTTTGCACAGATACTAGAGTTCCCCTTATATAGTCTTTTAAATCAGGGTTTGCAATTAAGTTACCTTGGTAACAAAGCAATCAATATCCACAGTTAAATGAAAAGCTGATTTAGATTCAAGCTAATATTTCTCAACCGTTAGATCGAAAACTTAGCTTGTTACACACACTTGAAAATGCACGCTTCTAGGTTTGTTAACCGTACCCAAACGTATGCACTTGTTCGTTCAACAATAGTTAACCAAAAGGTTAGCCATATGAGCATTCCATATCAACCACCTTCTTCTTCACCATAACTATTTCAAATGATTTCAAATGAACTAGTTAGAGAGTTGTTTAATTGCAAGAAAATCTCATGTACTACACAAGACACAATTGAAGCAAAGATGATTTGATTCACTTGAATCGGTTCATGAAATTTTATAGCCACGGTTTTCAAACTGCATTCCTTAGTCTTTTTAAGTTTAAGTTCAGAAATCATCTTCAGATATATAAACTTCTCAAGTTCGTAGACTAGGTTCGTGGACTTGAGTTACCGGGCAGAGTTTACAAACTCCAGCAGAAATTCTCGGGTATGAGAACTTCGCCTATTCGCGAACTGGGTTCGCGGACTTAGTTCGTGGACTTAGTTTCACGCAAGTAGTTTGCCAACTCCAGCAGAAATTCTCGGGTTTGAGAATTTCGGCAGTTCGCGGACTTGGCTCACGCCATTCTTCCGGTTCTCTTGATCAACAAAGTTCGCAAACTTTGGTTCAAGGAATATGACTTATACATAAATGTGTTTCCACAACAATGCTTATGTCCACCATTGGTTATGTAATCTAAACTCTCATTTCAATCATTGAAACATTCTTAGAGGACGTTACATAGTTGTTACACCATTTCTCGTCAAAGCAATTTTCAAGGTGATTGAAACATATCATGACTTTCGTCACATGGTAAAGATAAACTTGATCGAAGCAAAAAGCTTACCAACTCATATTTCGAGATATAGATAGGCGAGGTATACTCGGCTCGAAATACCAAATGTGTATAATCAAAGTCTATATATATATAGCATATGGCTTCTTGTCTCAAAGAGTAGGAGATAGAGTAGATAGACTTTTGAGTGATAGATAAGTTCAAGTCTTCACATACCTTTTTGTCGAGAAGTTCCACCGGTTCCTTGAGTAGTTCTTCTACTTGTATGATGAATCGCCATGAATTCCTTGAGCTCAACTACACTTTCTATCCTAGTCCGAGACTTAGATATAATAGACTAGAAATCAGGACTTATAGTTTTGATCACTAACATTGACAAACATGCTTGAGATAGCAACGCATGCGAGTTCGACTGAGCAATGATCTAACAGGATCAACAATGATAGTTCATCTCCTAAATTGGATCAACAATGAAAGTTGATCCATGTAAATGGAGTGAACTTGGCGTGACTCGAACACGCATCATCTGACATGGAGTCAGTCATGCTACCATTGCACCACAAGTTCAACATTGGAAGAAATTTACATGATTTAAACTACAAGCATGATTTAAACTAGCATGATTATACTTATTCAAAGGAAATATTGTCAACAATAGGAATTGAAAGGATCAACAACAGTAGTTGATCCCATAAAACAAGTGGGTCAACAACAGGAGTTGATCCAATAAATGGATCAACAACAATAGTTGATCCAATAAAAAAATGGTTCAACAACAAGAATTGATCCCATAAATGGATCAACAACAGTAGTTGGTCCAATAAAAAAATTGGTCAACAACAAGAGTTGATCCCATAAATGGATCAACATAAATGGATCAACTTCGGTCAACATAAATGGATCAACAACCGAAGTTGATCCCATAAAAACCGAAGTCCAAACATATACATAAACAAAAATAGTATTGCTTGATCATTTCAAAATGTTGGAAAACAACAAAATGAGATCCCATAAAAAAAATTAGTTATACCTCGCATGTTGGAGGCAGACATTGACGAAGGAATGCAATCTCCTCCTTCCCAATTCTGAAATTAGCTATAAAATGAATGCATTCCTCCCGACCAGCAAAGATAGTGTACTCACCACCAGAAGGGTTCCTTCTGAAAAACAAACCAAACCTGAAACAAGTCCAAAAAAATTAGCAAATTCTCATATGTTTCAAAATCAAAACAACTTTTTCAATCAAAATCAAAAAAAGCTGAAACCTTTCCCGTGAAAAATTATGAGTTGCATCTCTGAATAGGCTCATTTTATTGAAATAGATGCATGCACCAAGGACTGCACACAGTTTCTACTTATGGGATCAGAAACTACACTTGAATAAAGCTTATATATTGTTGAACAGGGAACTAGCAATGTGAAATGTTACCAAATCAAAGAACAATAATAAAAGTGTCCACCGCTTCAGTAGACCATTTCAAAGAGAATACATCACTTACAGCGCCAAAATCCGTTGAGACGTGGGAATACTACCCATGAACCACATCTTGGCACAAATGAAAGAGCAAAAGTATCAGAAAACAAAACCAAAGCAGAAAGAGAAGTGTATATAGTACGAGATCTAAAATGTCTATAGACGTAACTAAATTAGTCTAAATAAAAAAAAAATCATAAGAAACTTGCATACCTCCCTAATATCACATGCAACTAGTACGAATGTGATGTCAATTTAGCTTACTTTTTTATTTTGATGAAAGTAATTGGTTACCATGCTATGATAGTGGGAGAACATTCTAACCAATAGTTTCCTAGTGTAAGTAATCTTTACTGCATTATTGTTGTTTTGATGTTGTTACTCAGCAATATCATCACACCAAAATTCATCCTCATATACCTGTTAATATCCCACCACCACCACCTACTCCAGCGTATGAGACACTAGTAACTCCAGTATATACAAACCACCACCACCTGCACCAGCATGTGAAACTCCACACTAGAATATGATACACCACCACCTGCACCAACATGTAAAACTCATACACTAGTTATATAACTCAACCACCAACAGTTATGCATATCACACCTCCTTGCTACTTGAAGTCACCCCCACCACCATCATTAGTCTACTCATCCCCATGTGCCATAATTTCAATAACCAACAAGCAATCATTAAAGAAATCCAAAATTGTTATTAGTAATTGATTCAAGTAAACTGTAGAACCAATTTTAAGCAACTTAGAAGTACCAAAAGTAGTTAATCCACAGGTTGCAAATTGAAATCTAAATCTATAAAATTGACGACTGAAATAAGTTGAGGTAAAGTTCATCATCATAAAACTATAGTACTAAACATCAATCAACAACATGATATATAAAGCGAAAATCAGTTCTATCCAAGAAGAACCAAATGAATCAGCATTAGATGAATTACCACCACCGCTGCACCACCGTTACATACCAATTAATTGATCTTTAAACAAAAATCAGAAAATAGATTCAACTACATAGCTCCTCCACCACCGCCGTCACTAGAGACACCACCACCATCATCATTATTACTTCTTGAGATTTAAAAGCTTGAACAAGTTCAACTCTAAAATTATCATAAATCAAAACCTAAAATCAGATGTCGATCTCTTTACATTTGATTATAAAAATTAATCTTTAGAATAAGAAGAACAAAGCATCTCTGAACACAAACCATCTGATGCTGATAGTTTTGATTTTGATTGAATTTGTAAGCGGCGGAGATAGAAATTGTTGAATTTGATTGAATCAATCTTTAGCAGGCGTGATAGAGGTGGTGGTGTTGATTGTGGTGGCGCCGATAGAGATTGTTGAGCTGGTGGGAGAGATAGAGATTGTGGTGGGAGCGATGGATTTTTATCTGAGCATTTCGATAGGAATAAAGAAGATGAAGAAGTACAAAATACTTGAAGGCTAAAAGAGGAATTATGAAAATCATGATTTCAGATAAAATTTCAATTATGCCACCAGGGACATTTATAAAGTCTGTTAAGGATATTTATGAAGGCCCATCAGAAGTAAGGACGATAATTCAATTTTCACAAGTTGAGGGTACCTTGATGAAGGGCTTAGTGGAAAGACCTGGTGGACACCGATCGACTGTGGAAGTTATGAATCTCGTCTAAGAATTGCTGCTTGCATATTATATGCTCTGGAGCCTGCAGGAACCTCATACGACGTCGGAATTTGATGCTTGACCCCAAATTTTGAAGCTAAGAGATTGAGTTATCTCATGAGACAAGAATCACTCAATTTGGAGTTATATAGGTCATCCAACGAAGCGCGCACATTTGTAATTTGTAATCCCATATAAATTTTTCAGATTTCGTAGACCTGACGGTAAAGGTCATATCTTTAAGCTCGTATGTCCGATTGATGCGCCCTTTTGGTATGTTGTATAAGAAGAGACATAGAAAAATATCTTTCATTCAGGAAGAATTGTCCCATTCTTCACCCATTGGTACGTTTTTCTAAACCCAAGGCATGAAGTGTGTTGTATCTCATTTGTAGAGGTGATGAGAACATCTTGTAGAAGACTTGGGATTGTGCCCACACATCGTGAAAGCTTCGTAAAGACTTTCATGTGAACATATTTCATGTTTACACACCTTGATATGAATCATTAGTGCTTGTAGATGTCCGCTTCGTCGAGCAATACTTCAGAGAATGGTTAATTTATGAAGCCTTGTCATGAGGATGTTGCTCTTGAGACCGTTGTTGATACTAGATCACGATTGAAATTTCTCCAGAAATTCTTGTTGATGTTGAGACCATGAACGGAGTTCCTCCACATATCCTTGTTGATGTCGATACTATGGTTGGAGTTGCTCCAGAGACCGAAAAAGGCTAGAACCATGATTATCGATATAGCCTTTGCTCCTTCATCCAGTGAGCCTTTTACATTCACGAACTAGTTGGTGAGTTGAGAATTCCTAAGATGAAGATGTTCTAGGATTTCAACCCAAATTCTCTTGAATATGACTTTACTGTCAAGTGGCTTCGTCAGGGAATCAATGTTGTTGTGGTAGATAACAGCGGCAGTCTTCATTCTGGATGTGAGGAGAAAAGGTCCCTTGGTCGTGCAAGGCTTGTGATGTAGAGAGGTTCCGTTGATGAAGTTTCATTGATTCACATCATATTGCAAATTCCAATAAGATCAAGTCCCCAGTGTATGTTGAAGGAGTTTGTGTCATCCATGGATGAATGATATTGCATCTGCTTCAGAAGTCTTATCATGGGATAATGAAGAATTAGTGATTGTAATTTAGTTGCACTTTGATTGTGCTGGTGTTGAATCAGTGTGTCATCGTCGAGATATTTGTGCTGAAGCTAGATGCGTCGTTATAGGAGGTGTACTCTTTGATTGGGAGTACAATTTGAAGGCTTCTTGAGCGTTGAAGCGTCATATCCCTTGAGCATGTCTTATGTTTGATCGTTTGGGTCCCAACTATCTTCTGTTGATTCAGCATTCCTTTAGTCGCGGTAGTGGGATTCAACACTTGTGCAGACATCAGAGTTTTCTGACTTTGTGGCACACATGAACACTCCTGCAAGGCTATGGAGAAATGCCCAAATTGTTCTTTACCGTGCTTGAACATCATCTCAGTAATGAATGTCTCAGTGAGATGCTCAATTCGGAGAAATTCAGATTCAACCACTTGGTAAAATATTGCTGAAGTGAGATTACCCACTTATAGCGTCTTGCAATAGCAGAGATGCTAGCAGAATTGAGTCCCCATGCTAGAATAGCATGTGAGGAAATAAATGACATAGACATGGGAGGAATAAGACTTGCCTGAGTGAAGGACCTTTTGATGAATTTCTTCTTGGTTCAACCTCGTCAAAGTTCGAAATTCCTCCAAGTGATCTGATGATGGAACGTCCGCCAAATCTTCTGGATCAGAACTTTCTTCATTGGAGATATGTGTAACCAAAGGCACTTTGTAAGTACCTATCTTTTCAGCGTGGATTCACGCTCATCTGAAGGACATGTCATATCATGGATCTTCCTGATTATGTGAAACTTGGTTTCTGTCCAGGTTGAACTTATGTTCACTTTGAGAGTGATGTAGCCATAAGTATTTCCGAGCGTTCCTTCAAGGTCTATGATTGATATGGAACATGAGTAGATTCTTGTCGAGTGATGCATGTGGATATGATGGATTTTAGTGGAATGTCATTGATGGCGATGCCAGCATCGATCAACGTTCTTCCAAATTTGTTTCTTCTAAGATTGACTATGGTAAGCAGTCCCCAGTCGTACATCTCTTGGTCTGTGGCTGGAGGCTCAAGAAGTATTTACGGAATGGACTTATTGACACGATGTGGTTTAGTGTTGTGAACATGTCTCTCCTTTGTGCCTTATACAGATAGAGCAATTCACGTTCGACCAAGGATTGGACTGCCTCTTTGATAGGTTGTTTAGAGAGTGTAAAGGTTCTGATTGGCAGAGGATTCTTGTGTACTCCTTCAGTCCCCTATTGAAGTTATTGTGGATCAACCTTCTATTTGAAAATGTGATTCAAAATATTGCAGTTGCTTGATGGATGATTGATGAATCTATGAAGCTGGCAGTACCTGGGATTCTTCATTTCTTCTTCAGTTGGCTCTCTCCTGATGAACGACAATTTGATTGCACCATATGGAACCCAGACTTCCAGTAACTCGAACACTCCTTCATGAGAAGAGAGAAGTTTGAGACTGTCCGATTACTTCCCCGTTCGTTGATGTCGGGTCAAAGTTTGTGCATTTCAAGATTGGTTATCTTTCTTTGATGCTTTCAGAGGAGCTGGAGAAGCGTGCTTGCGTTGTGACTCAGCTTTCCATTTGCTCCCTTCTGCAACAACATTTGTGGAAGGTTGGAGGTTGTACTGTTTGTTGATCAAACGTCTGTTACCTCGAGTTTCTCGTGGTTCCTCAGTTTTTGTAGCTTGATCTTTCCAGTAAAGCAGGTGCGGTAGTTGCTGATCTCTTAGCTGCTTCATGAAGTTCTGAAAAAGTCTGGAACCGGAGATTTTCCAGTAAAGCTCTGTAGACCGGGATCGTTCCGTTGATGCATAAGTCTACAAGTTGCTGTTATGTGACATCTGGGTCGTGGCAATCCAAGGCTTGAACTCTGAACCTTTTCACATAGTCATTGGGATATTCATTGATCCTTTGATACATCCTTCCTAAATCAGAGAGAGTGACTTTCTCTGAAACGAAGAAGTATTTTCTGCAGAAATCATTATATCTCCCCAACTGGCGATACTTCCTTGTGCGATGTTGTTGTACCAGGTGTATCCTCTGCCTGTCAGATACTTTGAAATTCCTTCAAACGGACGACATGGTTGTGCTCATGTTCACCCAGTGATTCCAGAAACCGAGAAACATGCTCTTGAGCATTGCCTGTGCCATCATAAAGGGTGAACGTTGGAGAGGTATAACCTTTTGGCAGAGGAATTCTTTGTGTAGCAGCAGGGTATGGAGGTTGGTGACGGTGGACAGGGGATGTCTTATCTATTGCACGATCCTCCAAGAGGCGTTCCAGGTCTTCACGAGTGATGAAACTAGACGGTTCTTTCGCTGGTGGGTTGTCTGTAGCCTTAGGAACTTCCTCATCATCTACTACATGGATTGGAGTGACTTCGGGATCAGCATCCGAAGATGTTTCTTTGGATTTTCCATTATCTTGAATTTTCTCTGACATTTTGTCTATAAGACTCTTGATATAATTGCATAATTCCTTATGAGTGGCAGCCATGTCAACCTGATTCTTGGCAAGAGTTTCTTGCACCATCATGAGATCACCTATGGTAGGCGGATTTTCTCTGACTTCTTCAGGAGACCGTCCGAAGACAGGATTGTTGATGGTTCCAGTACTATCGTTTGCAGGGGTGATCACTGGAGCACCAGTATTCGGAGGAGTAGCATTGGAAGGTTGCGCCGGAAGATTGGTATTAGCGGTACCGCTAGAGCTTGCAATGTTAGGGTTGGGTGTTGAGCCCGGGTTGGCGAAAGATTGTCCTGTTTTTCAATCATGATTCAGAGACTTATTTATATTGATAGAATTGTAAACACCTTGATCTCATGAAGTGTGACAGTTGCTGGAGTCAAAGAGTGGAGAAGTAGAAATCGTGTTAAAACCAGTTGCTCATCGTGCGGAGACTTGGTTGATTTTCCATCCACTACTTTGCTAACTCCTCTAATTGATTGCATGACTTGATCACATTCTCATCGTGTGTATGAACACATGTGCCGTAGACCGCCAGACCAAAACCCTAGTTAATATCCCCCCACGTGGAACGATTGATGTATCGTGATTGTGGAGTCTGCAAGGCAGACGTGTATTTAGTTAGTCAGTTGCTGATTTTATGGGACGATGAGTCCTTGTATTGCTGAGTGGTACGTGATTTGCAAATGTTCTAAGACTCATGAATTGAACGTGTCTGTTGAGACAGAGGTATAATTCTCGAGTAAATGTTAATAGTTAAGGTGAGAAAATATTGCTCATCCGATACATTGTTGAATATTGATAGTTGAACCAATATTCCTTAGTCTGAGCAAATATTGTTCATCTGAGCGAATGTTGCTCGTTTGATGAATTATTGGTAACATAACCAAATAAAATATAAATTTAGAATACTGGCAACTGAACCGAGTATAATTAATTAAAATGTTGATCACGGGATCAACGTAAAATTATTAATGTTTGAATCTGCTCAGAACTATGTTTCGCAGAGCTTTGGATTCAAAACCTTAATTTTGATCAATTGCTGATCAATTGATGATTTATTGAAAATCAACATCGAATTGAAGGAGGGACCGCCTACATGGGATAATGAGTTGACCATGTAACGCCCAGATGCTCTAGCGAGAAAAATACCAAAGTCTCTTGAAGACCAGATGGTGAAAAGATGATCAAATGCTGGTTTAATCATTTATTCAAATAATGCTCAACTGAACCTTAGGTGATAAAACGATCGTTTTATGAAATTCCAAGTTGTTTGGAAGAGTTTGAACCCAATGTGAACAAATTAGGTCAAATGATGAAAATGTACGGGACCGGCCTCTTGCAAGCCGAAGAACCAACCTTGTTCGGTCAAGGTAATATGCTCATGTCACCAAAGTGTTCGTGTCTCAGTCCTGAGAATTTTGATATTTTTTTATGTGTGTTTGAGCAACATTTTGAGAAAATACGAAGAAATCATGTTTTTTGCTGAAACTGAGGAAACTTCATAAGATGAAGGAAATAATAATAATAAATTAAATAATCATGAAGTGTAGGACCGGCTATGGCTAAGGCATGGCCGGTCGGCCAACAAGCCCGATCCCATGACACTTTTCCTAATTTTATATTATTTTCATGATTTTAGGGAAATACCATGAAATCAAGGTGTTTGTTAAAACTAAGGAGTTTCCTTGAAGTGAAGGAGTTTTCATGATACGGGGAAAACAAATAATAATAATAGTAATAAAATAACGATGTGTGGGACCGGCCACGACTAGGGCATGGTCGGCCGGCTAGGGCCCGGTCCCACGAGTCTTCCATAATTTTATATCTTTTCCTTAATGTGAAGGAAATATCATGAAATCAAGGAATTTCATGGGATGAAGGAAATAATAATAAAATAATAAGGAATGCAAGTTATGGGACCGGCCACAACTAGGGAATGACCGGCGGCTAGTAAGCTTGGTCCCGCGATACCTTTCCTAATTTTATATTATTTCTTTGATACGGAGGAAATACCATGAAACTGAGGAGTTTCCTTAAAATGAAGGATATTTGTTCAAATGAAGGGATTTTCATGAGATCAAGGAAAATAATAAAATATAGAATTGGGCGTGGGACTGGCCACGGCGTGACTGGCCGGCTGGTGGTCCCAGTCCCCTAGCGCCTTAGCTAATATTTTTTTATTATTATTATTCCTATTTTGCATAGGTTCATCGTTCCTTCGTATTCTGGAATGCTCGTTCGTGCATTCAGGTGCTCGTTAGTGCATTATTGCTGAGTACACTTGCACCATTTTGGTTGGGGCTTACTCGATAGCGGCTCAGATGCCCGTACATTGAATATTTATCACTAACCTATGGAATTCTACTGGGAAGAACCACGAGTCGAAGTAACGAAATATTATGAAGAACATATAATATTTCTGAATATTCAGTTAATGAATTTAAGTATTAGAGATAATTAATTGATGGTTTTATACTAGCAGGCATGTCTAGGAGCATTAATTATATGAGAATTGAGTAATATGAGCTTGTTGAAGCGTCATATTTTCTTTATATAGTTAGGGAAAACATTGTTACATCCTGAAGACGTTATTGCTCTATACTAGCAGGAAAGCTGTTTAGGAGTCGTCCAATCGTTCGATTCTATACAGAAGTAATTACTGAAATTACTCAGTACTCATGAGATATGTCGTTGCCTCAGCTGAGAGACTACACATCTACATATATTCTGAGAGACAGTATTCTCAGTCAAAGATTCTTGTGGCATGAGCTTTCATGCTTCGATGAGAGACATGAGCCTCAATATTCATCTGATTGATGGATCAGGAGCATGTATAATTATAGTTTTACGATTTTAGCCCTTGTCGAAAATCCACCATCTACACTAGCATATTCAGTCCCCGTGCTAGGATAGCATGTGAGGAAATAAATGACATAGACATGGGAGGAATGAGACTTTCCTGACCTCTTGATGAATGTCTATGCATCTTTGCATGTTCTTTCTTAAACCTCGTCAAAGTTCGAAATTCCTCCAAGTGCTCTGATGACGGAATACCCGCCAAATCTTCTAGACCAGAACTTTCTTCATTGGAGAGATCTGCAACCAAAGGTGCTTTGCAAGTAGCCATCTTTTCAGCATGAATCCACGCTCATCTGAAGAACATGTCATATCCTGGACCTTCCTGATTATGTGTGAAACTTGCTTTCTGCTTAGGTTGAACTTATGTTGATATAGCCATAAGTATTTCCGAGAGTTCCTTCAAGGTCTCTGATTGATATAGATCACAAGTAGCTTCTTGTCAAGTGATACTTGCGGCTCTGAGGGTTTTAAGTGAAATGATGTTGATGGTGGTGTCAGCATCGATCAGCATTCTTCCGAATTCATTTTCTCTGATATGGTCTGTGGTACGAAGTCCTCAGTCGTGCATCTCCTTGTATGTGGATGAAGTTTCAAGGAATATTTTTGGGATGGACAGACGTCTGACACAATTTAATTCAATGTTGTAAACATGTCTTTCCTTTGTGCCTTATACGGATAAAGCAATTTCACAGATATGCTCGATCAATGATTGAACTGCTTCTTTGACTGGTTGTTCAGAGTGTAAAGGTTCTGACTGGAGAGGATTTTTGTGTACTCCTTCAGTCCTCAGTTGAATCTATTAGGGATCAACCTTCCCTTTGAAGATGTGCTTAAAAATATTGCAGTTACTTGTTGGATGATCGATGAACCTATGAAGGCGACAGTACCGGAGATTCTCCATTTCTTCTTCAGTTGGCCCTCTCCTGATGAACGACAATTTGATTGCACCATCTTGAACCCAGACTTCCGGTAACTAGATCACTCCTTCGTGACAAGAGAGAAGTTTGAGCCTGTCATACTATTTCCCCGTTCGTTGATGCCGGGTCGAGGTTTGTGCATTTCAGGATTGGTTATCTTTTCTTTGTGCCTTCAGAGGATCCTGGGATGTTGGAGAAGCGTTTTGATGTTGTGTGGCTTTCCTTTCAGCAACAACGTTTTTTTAAGGCTGGAGATTGTACTGATTGTTGACTAGGCGTCGGCTTCTTCGAGGTTCCTCGACCTTGCATACTTTTCTCTTTCCAGTAAAGCAGGTGTAGTAGTCGCTGATCATTTGGATGCTTCATGAAGCTCTGAGAAAGTTTGGAACCAGAGATTTTCCAGCAAGGACCTATAGACTGGGATCATTCCGTTGATGCACAAGTCCATCAGTTGTTGTTCTGTGACATTCGGTTCATGACAATCCAAAGCTTGCAATCTGAACCCCTTCACATAATTGTTCGGATGTTCATTTTTCTTCTGAGACATTTTTCCTAAATCAGAGAGAGTGATCTGCTCTGAGACGAAGAAGTATTTTCTGTAGAAAGCATTAATCATTTTCCCCAACTGGTGATACTCCCTGGTGCAATGTTGTTGTACCATGTGTATCCTGTGCCTGTCAGAGAGTTCGAGAATTCCTTCAAACGGACGATATGGTTATGCTCATGTTCACCTAGTGATTCCAGAAACCGAGAAACATGTTTTCGAGCATTGCACGTTTCATCTTAAAGAGTGAACTTTGGAGAGGTATAACCTTTTGGAAGAGGAATCCTTTGTGTAGCAGCAGGGTACGGAGGTTGGTGACGATGGACAGATGATGTCTTGTCTTTTCCTCGATCTTCTAAAAAGCGCTTCAGGTCCTCTCGAGTGATGAAACATGTAGGTTCCTTTTATGGTGGATCGTTTGCAGCTTTGCGGACTTCTTCATCATCTACAACATGGATTGGAGAGATTTCAGGATCATTGGTTGAAGATGTTTCTTTAGATTTTCCTTTCTCGTGTTGAGGCTGAGTTTGTTCAGACGCAATCTTGTCCGTGAGAGTTTTGAGATAAGCACACAACTTTTTCTGCATTGCATCCATTTCAGTCTGAACCTTCATGAGATAAACTATTGTAGGATGGTTTCCTCTAGTTTCTTCGGGAGATTCGCTAGGAGGTGGATTGTTGATAGTGCCAGTAGCATTGTTTGCAGCATTGACAGGAGTGATAACGGGAGTACCAGCACTCGGAGGAGTAGTAGTAACATGTGGCGTGAAATTGCTGGCCGGAGGAGTGGTGTTAGCGGTACCACTAGAGCCTGCAACGTTGAGAGCAGTAGTACTTGCAGTGGCAGTACCACTAGAACTTGCAATATTAGAGTTGGGTGTTGAACCCGAATTGGTAACTGAACCAGACCTAAGACCGACCATCTTTATGAATTAAGATTGCAACCGAGAGATTAATCTCCCACTGTGGTCGCCAATCTGTATATGGGGAAAAACGAGTTGCTGGTTTTTAATGAATGGAGGAGTCGATCGTGCGAAGGAAACTCCTTGAACCGAGCGAACTTTCTAACCTCACACAGATGCACTGCAAAAAGGGAGTGATGTGAATTAGAGAGATCAATCTGTATAACTCCAGCCTAAACCAAGACAATGGTTGTTCCAGAGTCAATTCGGTCACAAGAGAGGATGGGTCGATCTGTAGAAGGGAAGATGAGAAATATATGAAATCAATGGTGATCGAAATTATAGGTGTGTTGTGTATTCTGCGTGAAGAAATAAGATAAGTTCTGATTGAATGAATTTGCTCTGTTGAGAGTAATTGTTCAGACGCTGAGTTTTTATTCTCTTGTTGTCTGTCTGACGAAAGATTGTCTGTTTTTCAATCATGATTCAGAGACTTATTTATATTGCTAGAATTGTAAACACCTTGATCACATGAAGTGTGAAAATTGTTCGAATCAAAGAGGGGGGAAGTGGAAATCGTGTTAAAACCAGTTGCTTATCGTGCGGAGACTTGGTTGATTTTCCATCCACTACTTTGCTAACTCCTCCAACTGATTGAACGACTTTCTCACATTCTCATCGTGTGTATGAACACATGTATCGTAGACCGCCAGACCAAAACCCTAGTTAATATCCCCCCATGTGACACGATTAATGTCTCGTGATTTTAGTTAGTCAGTTGTTAACTGCTGAGACGATGAGTCTTTGTATTACTGAGTCGAACAAATATTCCGGGACTCATGAATTGAACATGTCTGTTGAGACAGAGGTATCATTTCCGAATAAATTGTTCATAGTTAAGGTGAGAAAATGTTTCTCATTTGATGAATTGTTGATTATTGATAGTTGAACCAACATTCCTTATTCTGAGCAAATATTGCTCATCTGAGAAAATGTTGCTCGTTTGATGAATTATTGGTAGCGGGACCAAATGAAATATTAATTTAAGATACTGACGACTGGGCCGAGTACAATAATTAAAGTACTGATCACGGGATTAACGTAAAATTATTAGTGTTCGAATCTGCTCAGAATTATGTTTTTGCAGAGTTTTGGATTCGAAACCCTAATTTTGATCAATTGATGAGCAATTGATGATTTATTAAAAATCAACCACGGAGTGAAGGAGGGACCGGCTACATGGGATGATGGATCGACCATGTAGCTCCCAGATGCCCGAGTGAGCCAATACCAAAGTCTCTTGAATACTAGTTGGTGAAAGGATGATTAAATGCTGGTTTAATCATTCATTCAAATAGTGTTCGTCTGAAACTTAGGTGATGAAACCTAATTAATTATGAAGAGATGAAGGACCAACCAAAAGGTCATGAAACCGGCCCTGGTTGGTCATGGGATCGACTGACGATCGTTTCATGAAATTCCAAAAAAATTTGGAAGAGTTTGAACCTAATGTGAACAAATTAGGTCAAATGATGAAAACGTGCGGGACCGGCCTCTTGCAAGCCAAAGAGCCAACCTTGGTCGATCAAGGTAATATGCTCATTTCACCAAAGTGTTCGGGTCTCAGTCCTGAGAATTTTGATATTTTCTGATGCGCGTTTGAGCAACATTTTGAGAAAATATGAAGAATTCAAGGTTTTTGCTCAAACTGAGGAAACTTCATAAAATGAAGGAAATAATACTAATAAAATAAGGAATCATGAAGTTTGGGACCGGCTATGGCTAGGGCATGGCCGGCCGGCCAATAAGATCGATTGCATGGCACTTTTCCTAATTTTATATTATTTTCATGATTTTAGGGAAATATCATGAAATCAAGGAGTTTGTTGAAACTAAGGAGTTTCCTTGAAGTGAAGGAGTTTCCGTGAGATGAAGGAAACCACAATAATAATAAAAAAAATAATAATAATAAAATAAGGGGCGTGTGGGATCGTACATGGCTAGGGCATGGTCGGCCGGCTAGTGACCCGGTCTCGTGAGTCTTCCCTAATTTTATATCTTTTCCTTGATGTGATGGAAATATCATGAAATCAAGGAATTTCATGGGATGAAGGAAATAATAATAATAATAAAATAATAAGGAATACAAGGTGTGGGACCGGCCACAACTAGGGAATGACTGGCCGGCTAGTGAGCTCGGTCCCGCGACACGTTTTCCAATTTTTATTATTTCCTTGATACGGAGGAAACACCATGAAACTGAGGAGTTTCCTTAAAGTGAAGGATATTTGTTCAAACGAAGGGATTTTCATGAGATCAGGGAAAAATAATAAAATATGATAAAATAAAAAATTAGGCGTGGGACTGGCCACGACACGACCGACCGACCGGGGGGCATATTCCCCTGGTGCCTTAGCTAATATTTTATTATTATTATTTTTCTTCTTATTTTGCATAGGTTCATCGTTCCTTCGTATTTTTTGAATTCTCATTCGTGCATTCAAGTGCTCGTTAGTGCATTATTTCTGAGTACACTTGCACTATTTTGGTCGCGGCTTACTCGATAGCGGCTCAGATGCCCGTACGTTGAATATTTATCACTAACCCATGTAATTCCGCTGTGAAGAACCATGAATTGAAGTAATGAAATATTATGAAGAACGTAGAATATTTTCTAAGGATTCAGTTAATGAATCTAATGATTTAGAAATAATTAATTGATGGCGCTATACTAGCACGATCGTCTAGGAGCATTAATTATTCAATAATTGAGCGATATGAGCTTGTTGAAGCGTCATAGTTCTTTTATATAGTCAGGGAAAACATTGTTACATCCTGAAGACGTTATTGCTTTATACTAGCAGGCAAGCTGTTTAGGAGCCGTCCAATCGTTAAGATTCTATATGCATGTCTTTTATATAGTCAGGGAAAACATTGTTACATCCTGAAGACGCTATGCTCTATACTAGCAGGCGAGCTCTCTGGGAGCCGTGTAACTGTTCGATTCTATATAAAAGTGATTACTGAAATTGCTCAGTATTCATGAGATATGTCGTTGCCTCAGTTGAGAGACTGCATATTCACATATGCTCTGAGAGACAATAAACTCAGTAAGAGACTCTTGTGGCATGATTTTTCATGCTTCAATGAGAGATATGAGCCTCAATACTCATCTGATTGCTGGATCAGGAATATGTACAATTATGGTTTTACGATTTGAGCCTTTGTCGAAAATCCACCATCTACAAGTTTAATCTTTTCTCTCTTGATTATCATTTTCATATGTTTTAAGAAACCTATAATCATGTATTGCTATATTTTATAGATAGGGTTTTCGGTGGAAACTAATTTGATTGCGCAGACTCATATGTTAATTCTTCATATAGTATTTTGAATAATGATTTAACTGTTTAGTAATTTTCTTCAATATTTGCTTGGTAAGTTATTGCATATATAGTTGAATTGATTAAATATGCTTTCTGATTGATACGTCGTGCTTAATTAGGTCTTTGACGGGGCATGCTTATAGATATTTAATTCTTTGAAACTTTATATTGGTTGGATAACTCCATTCTTTATTTATATTTTTTAATTGACTGCTCCATATGCTTTGATTGGTAAATAAATCTCTACAACTATCTACTTAGAAGCGGAAGAAAATAAAATGGCGAAACCATTTTATGGAGTATACGGTTTAGAAATCGAATATGAGTTTTGCATAATTAGATTGGTTTTAACCAGATTCCTTAGTTACCGTCTTTCTCATTACATATAATTAATTCTTTTTATTTTCATTCTTTTAATTCCTTAATCCTTTCAAAAAAATCCAAAAACAACAATTCTGAATAGTCAATCAAAATTATTGGTAACGGTATTTCCACCCCTCCCTGTGGGTTCGACCCATACTTGCCTATGTCTACTAGTTAAACACCGTGAGATTGCGGCTATATATATAGGGTTTTCCCAAATCCTATCAGTTGCCAAATTAAGAACTCGGATATCCCACCTAGATGTTTTGAGATAAGTATTCAAAAGATGCAGAGAATATAAATTGAAGATGAATCCCATGAAATGTGCATTTGGTGTTTCTTATGGAAGTTTCTAGGTTTCCAAGTCACTGCAGAAGGAATCAAAGTCGACCTATACAAGACAAAATTTATTACCACCATGCCTCCTACACGCACTGTGAAAAAGACTCAGATCTTTATGGGCAAGGTAAATTACATCCGACGTTTCATTCAAGAATTAGCTTAACTTATTGCTTCATTCACTCCTCTGCTGAAGAAGGGAGCAAATTTTGTATGGATGATTGTCCAGCAAGATGCTTTTAAAAGGATCCAGCAGATACTATTATCACCTGCTGTTATGAAAACCCCGGTGCAAGGATGACCGTTAATACTATACACAGCTTCCAGCGATGTTGTTGTTGGGGCCCTCCTTAATCAAGAGTATGAAGAAGGTGTTGAACATCCGTTCTACTACTTTAGCCGTACAATGAGAGATGATGAACTCCGATACCCTAAATCTGAAAGAGCATGCTTATCATCGGTTCATGTGATCCATAAATTCAGACATTATTTGTTGTCAAACACAGTCGCGCTTGTTGCTAAAGATGATCCTGTAAATTCCTATTATCAAAACCAACCTTGATACGGAGACCTGCAAAATGGCTACTTCAGATTTCAGAGTTCGACAAAGCCTGTGTCTCGCCCAAAGCAATCATGGTCCAAGCAGTTGCAGACTTACTCGCTGCCTTTCCAGGGGAAGACATCACAATGCTGCATGAAGATGTGCAGGGTGAGTTTCCAGAAATTTCAGTCATTAAAGAAGAAACATGGTTGTTATACTTTAATGGATCAATCACCTCTAGCAACGATACTGGCGGAGAAGGGATGGTGTTAGTATCCACATCCGGTGAAGTCTTCTCACATTCATTCAAGCTGGATTTCCACTGCACCAACAATTCAACAGAATACGAGGCTTTCTTGCTAGGGTTGTCCTTGGCCAAGCAAGCAGGAGAAATGCACCTGGAGATAAGAGAAGACTCAAAGTTATTAGTAAACAAGATGAATGGCGTATACTATCTCAAAGAAGTAACACTTGCCTTATTCAAAGCCGAAGCACAACGACTATTAGCTCATTTTTCTGATGCAACGATCGTACATACGGTTCGTAGCAGCAACATACATGCAGACTGTTTGGAAACTCTTGCCTCCAAGTTACAATTTGAAGGATTAGATAAGGCCATCACTGTGCAGAGACTCTCTTTGTCATCCACTTGACTCTCCCAAGTTGAAGACTCTCAAGCAAACGACTGGCGGGCACCTATCATTCATGAATTGAGCAGTTCTCTTATAAAAGGGAAAATTAGCCTCAAGGAATTAAAAAACTTTTTTCTGCTACATGGAACATTATATTATCGCAACCCTAAGGGATCTCTATCATGATACCTTGGAGATGAAGAGGCGAGCGAGCATCTCAAACGCATACATGAGGAAATATGCGGGCAAACATTGGTGGTTACACTTTACAGGAGGCTCCAAAGGCTCGGGTACTATTGTCCCTCCATGGAGGCTCAGTCGAGAATGTTGGAAGGATCTTGTCCCTATTGTCAAACACCGCCTCATCAGTTAGAAGCTCTGACGATTCACCATACTGGGGAATGGAGGTAACCTTATATCAAATACCTTCGTGACAATGATTCGTCATCAGAGAAGAAAGAGGTAACCACACTCGCCTAGAGGGATAAGCGATTTGTCTATCTATAAGGGATTTTATATCGCAAAAGCTTTGGTGGGAACTTGCTGAGATGCTTAGTCGAGCATGAAATCCCAACAATCTTGAGATAAATGCATGAAGGAGAGCATCAAGGAAAGAGGAAGCTATTTCTCTAGAACCATAAGAAATATTATTGGTCGACCATGAAAGACGATGCAGCTGCCTACATTCAGAAATGTCATCAATGCCAAGTCCATGGTAATCTCATTCACACTCTTTGTCTCTCATTGCATTCTGTGAGCATTCCATGGCCTTTCTACAGCTGGGGACGACATTATTGGAAAAATAAATCCAGCGTCTTCGGAGCAACATCAGTACATCATCACAACAACTGAGTATTTCACCAAATGGGTTGAATCTATCCCTCTTCGAGGCACCACTGGAATCACAATTGCAGCCTTCATCAAGGAATACATCTTATGAAAATTCCGCGTTCCCAAACATCTTATCATAGATAATGATACTCCTTTTGACAACAAATATGTGAAAGAATTTATCGAGGAATATGGTATCAAACATATTTTCTCTACACCGTATTTCCGCAAGGAAACGGACAAGCAGAGAGGACCAACAAGACTTCGATCTGAATTATCGTTCTAACGGTTCATGATAATCCTAGAACGTGGCATGAACAACTGCCTATGGCTTTATGGGCCTATCGAACCGTACCAAGAAGCTCGATCGGAACTTCACCATATTCCCTTGTCTATGGTGCTGATGCCATTCTACCATCCGAAATCAAGATTCATTCAGCAAGTATTTCAACGGTCAGCAGAATACAATGGGATGAAGCCGAAGTTTCCAATTCAAGAATTGTTGAACTGGACATGCTCGACTCAAGGAGAGCTTGAGTGGAGAAATATGTGGAGGCTTACAAACAAAGGATCTCCAGAGCATACAACAAAATGGTAAGACCTCGAACATTCCAAGTAGGAGAATTGGTGCTAAAAACATCAAAGCATATTCAACAAAACATGTCTGCTCCCAAGTTCTCTCCAAAATGGGAAGGTTCGTACCTAATCATCAAAGTAGTGTGCAGTGGATATTACAAAATCTTGGCTGTTAATGGAAGAGTGGAAGGGAATATAATCAACGGCAAGTGGCTCAAAGCATATTATGCCTGAACATGCAGTAAACAATTACTTTATTTTCGAAATGTAATTTATGTTCCTTCAAAAAGCGTGCAAAATGCTCATTCACTCAAAACTCAAAAAAGGATTTCATTAATCTAAACAGAGAAATTCCTTCATTAACATGATGATAAATCATTCTACCTCATTCAAAAACAAATCTTAAACTTATAGGAAACAACCTCAAACGCTCATTTAGAGCAAACCATCTAGCAACGGATAATTTTTGTCGAATACCATTTTGATCCACTTCTGGAAATTTTCGATTTTCACCTTCAATTCTTGAATCGCCTTTTCAACCCTTATTGACTCTAGCGCGAGCGCCTTCTCTTCCTCCATGATAGAAGTTGAAGAAGAAATCATGTTAGCAGCAACAACCACTCTATCAATCTTGATAACCTCGAGCCAGTGACGGAGCCATCCTGCGTTGAACTTCAAAGTCTCACAGTTCGAGATCATATCATCCCATCGGTAAAATTCTTTGTTCTTGACGTCTCGCAAGTTTTTTTTATTCATTTCATTAATGATGGAAACAGTTCAGCGATTGTGGTCAGAAGAGTCGGCAAAAAATTCTTCCATACTTCAGTGGTGGAAATATGCCCGTACTTTCTCCGGATCTTGGTACAGAGAGATGCATAACACTCAGGAACGATGAAGCCACCGAAAAGTTGATTATCCGAGCAAGAATCATCCATAGGGATGTCAAATGGGAGTCCAGTTGTCGGGTACTCGCGAACAGGAATTCCAAGATCAGCATCTACGGAGTTGATTGAATTATTGTCAGCATCGATCATCATTATCAGCTACAATCGTTGACTTTCCTTTTATTCTCTTCCTAGTATCAACAACGTGAACATCAACCTGTAACAACGAGACATATAAGTTCAATAAAGGTTTAGAGAATTATTCAAATAAATCTCTGATCGACAAGAAACTCACAGATGTTCCAGCATCCATACGAGCAGGCTTGAAACGAGCAAGGACCTTAACAGTCCGTTTGGGTCTCAAGTTATAGGGAGAAAAAAAAAGAAAATCCATCTCCCTGATTCATCTACAACAAATATTTTCAATATTAACCAACTGATGATTACATAAAAAAGAAAAAGGAAAACATATTTCATACCAAGATGGGTGCTTCAATTCACGCCTCATTGGAGATCCATTCTGAGATGATGTACTACTGTCAGACATGATGATAAGAAGTGTGATGATGATCAAAAACCTCTTCTGTACGACTAGATTTAAGAATTGAAGAAAATATATTGGTGTAAGTGAAAACCCTAAGTCTTGAAGGTCAATACACAAGACATGATGGATACTTATCCTCTACATATGGTCAAATCACTTGTGATTTCTACTGAAACCCTAAATTTCAAATGATATTGATGTCGATGACGCAGAGGAAAAGCGATGATACTGGAGACTGACAGTTCATAACCATGACTGGATGCGGTCAACGATCAGTACCCTAACTTGGGATTGATCGTTCGTTCATATCACACGTTTTCCTAGATACACATGGGCATTGGTCCACTCCATTCAATCAAGGGCGTAAGATAACTATGCAGAATGTATAATAAAGGATTGTCATTCAAAAAAAAAATCCTAATACAATATTTATGCAGCAAAGTTGCTCAAATGATCAAAATGACATCTACGAAAAAAATAAAATGTTCACTTATCCAGGAGGATTGCATGCAAGACTAATCATCAGATTCGTCGTCTTCGCGATCATCATCCTCCATGGAATATTCTTCAAGCTCTTCCTCAGAGTCATTGTCAGAATCTTTATTGGGATCTTCTTCCAATTGATCTTCAGGATCATCATACATTGCATCTAAATATTCATCTTCTTCACATTCGGCCTTGTCCAACCGCTCAGCTCTCATACCAGGTGGATATGGCTTAACTTTACATTCAATAGGCTTCCAAATGGATTTAACTTCCTCCACGTCTGAATCAGAAGCTACGTCATCGGCACGAGGTCGAACTTCATCCTCAGCCGCTAGCCTTGCCTACTGAAGTCGGCGCCGTTTTTGCTGGTAAGCTGCAAGCTTTTCATCTTCAACTTTTTTCTTCGAAAACTCATCACTTCTTTGCTTCTCTTCTGCATCCACTAAAGCCAAGAAAGTGTTGATTTCACCACGAACAACCCTCAGATGATCAAGAGACATACATCGTATCATATTTTCAACATTTCTGAAAGGTTAATTTACTTTGGCATGAACATCCGTAGAAGTTTTCATCTTTGGCCTGGTATTTCTAGAATGTTCCACATAAGAGCCAGAAGAGTGGTTGTGACTGGGAAAAGATATGAAGTCGTGGATACGTCAAAACAAACACGCGACAAAAACGGTAACTATCCAACTTTACCTGTTTACAATTTCACTATTAGTTCTGACTATAACACAAATGCTTCGGGAATTCGCTCGTTCCTTCAAACCTGCAAGGACGAACCAAATTCATTGTTCAAAATCAAAACTTGATTTTTATGAAACCGTGAACGATTCACATCATTTTCACAGTGTGAACATCCACTGATTTTCTATTGTGTGAACATTCACTCTCAAATTTGGAAATTCAGATAAACACTATAAATAATTGTTTGCTTCCAACAATCGCTCGAAAATCAGAATTTGATTTTTAACAAAAAAAAATTGACGTGAATAAATCATGTAAATAATAATAAAAAAACTTTCCTCGCTCGAACGAGCATTCGCCTATGAAACGAGAGTCTTTTCTCTTTTTTGTGAAAATCACATATTCAAAATAAAATTTTGCTTTCATGAAAGCTCATAGACAAAATTCTCTTCACTATAAATAGATCATGTCTATTCAAAAATATATGTTTCTCTCGTATTAGGGATTATTGCTCGTTTCTTAGGACGGACATCCATTTCCTAAAGCAAACTTTTATGGAAATTTTTGCATGAGTGTATTTATGTGTATATATATATATTTAATGAAAACAATTCATTAAAAAATCATGAACTTCAGAAGAAGAAAAAAAATCGGACGTACATGGTCGGCGCCGGCCAGAACTTGGCCGGACGGCGATCGGCGGAGGTCGGCGGCGACTGGAAGTCCGGCAAAATTTTCCTTCCTCTTGGTCGAGCGTGAAGAATTTAGAGAGAGGGGAGGTGCTCAGTAGGTGGAAAAAGAAATTAAAAAAAAAAGTTTCTTCCCTTTTATAACAATTTTATTTCCAAAAACCTAATAATTAAATAAAGATTTCCTTTTTTTTTGGCCCGGTCCCGTAAACGCTAAACCGACCAAAATTGGGTGTCCGACCACCCGAATCAGCGGTGCCTCATCTCTCCACGCTTATTGGACGACATTCGATTATACTACCAGAGTTTTTATTCAATCCATCGCTCGTACATGACATCATTAGAGCAAATCGAGGATTCTGGCAACATCTTTTACGATTAAGTTCAACTACTTATTTCATTTACAGGAAAATCACCATCCAATGCTTGCTTCGGAACATGACTGTCCCTCACTAAGCAGGGGACTTAATGTTTATGGTGGATTTTCGACAAAATCTAAAAACATAAAATCATGATCTTGCATGTTTCTGACACGGATTTTAAACTCATATTATAGGATTCGTGAAAGCTCATTTCACAATCTCTGACTGAGCGTACACCCTCTCAAAGCTCTGTATGAATATGTTATTCATAAAGCCTCTAAACTGAGCTTTTCGACACTTCGGATATTTCATCAACACTTCTACATAGAATAGAAATGATTGGACGGCTCCTAGGCATATTGTTAGAGCATAGCTCGGTTGAACCCACCAAGCGTTGGTATGTCAAGTTTGGTTGTGAAATTTTAGTGAATCAAAACTCAGTTTAAGAGTCGTTTGATTATGTACTAGAGTCAACTTCGCATAGGTTATATTGAAAATATTAGAATATGAGACATTACAAGTATTGCGAAGACTTGAATAAGTGAAGAAGTAAGGAGATACAACGACTATATCATCCTTCCACTTGAGTTTAGTGATATTTGACTTGAACTGTTTCATTCCCTAACATATCTTTCAAGTCGTGCATATTGAAAACATAACTGCGAAACATGATTGAACTCTAGATAGACATAGTATTAAGGAATACAACATGAAGTTTATTGCTTAACCATTAAACTTTGTAGATAAGACATCGACATAATCGTTTAAATGCTATTGTGATTATGTATGGGTATGAGGTGAGGATTTCATCCTAGGAAACAATGTTTTACATGTGTTTTAAGGAAGTAAGTTCATAAACTTGTTTATGAATCGAAAAGGAATTCGCCAGGCGTTATTGGTATTGTTATTCATTGCATATCTTGTGAACAACCAATATGTGTGATTTAGTATAACCGCTCATGACTTGTTTGTGTTCTTGGTAAAACTATTCACAAATGCCTGACTTATGTATTGGTATGACTTTTATTCGTGAAACCGATCTTAAGTAATCACCTGAGATGGTATGATCGAGTTTGTGATTTGGGTATGACCGAATCTGGGTAAAGCGTAACCGATCCTAGTAAGAGGGACAACACATCACAAAGGGGAATCGATCCTTGTATGAGGTGCATCAAAAACGTGTTGCACGTTTTTAGGCAAAATGGAACCGATCCTATGGACATGTGCAACACATATAAGTTAGATACGATATATATGTGAGGAACCGATCCTAGTACCTAGTCAACCGAATTTTTGAAAGATAGTGTGACTATGCACAGTACTCACATGGAGGTAGAACCGAAACTTGTTTTGATAGAACCGTTAAACCTATGATTTTTGATTGAGTGTTCTTGATCAATCACATAGTTCTTGAAAGTCAGATGAACCAATTCTAAACTTGTTTGGAAGTGTGGAAAATCGGTTTCAAGGTTGTAAGTATGAAAGATGACTTACAAAGTAAGGATGTTGACATACTTTGAACACGTGCAGTAATGTTTATCTTTTATTGTTCAAAGTCATTTCCTTAATAGCTAAAGGAAGAAAATCCCAGGATCGAAATATAAATAAGTTAAGAATATTTTATTTAAGGTTGTTAATTTTATTTTAGGAAAACGAGAATTAATAATGTGCATTTACTAGTTAAAGATTTTCCAAAGAGATTTTCGTTCATTATTTTGGACAGAGCATTTCCAGGAATTATGGAAACCGAATTTGTTATTTAATGAATATCTTGAGGATATTTTCGGCTTTGGAAATTCCTTGGTGTCCAAACTTCCTTGTCTATAAACACTTGAAATTTTCATTTCAAGCAAACTAATCCTTCGTGACAATAAACTTCCTCGGTTGTGTTGTTACTGGTGTAGCCGCCTATTCGGAGAGGAGAGTAACCTAATTAGGCGAAATCTCTTACGACCGCTCAGTTTAAAGTCTTCTTTGGGATTGAGAAGCTCTATTAGTACCGTTGGTGGGAAACTAGATAATTGCGGTTTATCTTGTGTTTTCAATTGATTTGATTGACTAAAAGGTGTTGAACTTTTATTGCACCTAGTTTGTTTATGCTTGAGAATCTTTTCTTCTGATATAAGATACACTCAAACTAGATCGAAATTTCGACAGAGATCTTTAGATTTTTTTTAGTTCTAAAGACGATCTTGTGATAATCCATTGTTAACAGACTCCACTCTGTGCATGATTGATCACAAGAGATTCAAGTTGTTGTGTGCAGGTGTTTATTGAAGATCTAAGAAGATTTGAAGACAAAGAAGATATTGAAGATTTCTAATTTGGGGTTCATAATCTTTGGTGTGCACAATACTTGTTTCGATACAAGAGGATCCAACTATAATCGGTTTATCCTTATGGTAGATTGGATTGATTAGTTGTGTAGATCGGCATCAATACAATTCTTTGTGATTAAAAGTATTGATTGCAAAATCTTAACAATTACCTTTGGTAGTTGAACATAAGATATATCTAAGAACCTGACAAAGGAGTTTATTTAGATAAACAGAAGAGCCTTTGTCGAACTCACATCACTTGGTTGAAGAGAGTTGATACCAAACAGATTTGTTGTTCCTTTACTGTTTGGAATACGAACCAAAGGAATTGTTCCAAGTACGTGACTTATTCATAAGTTGGAGGCGTGGGAATACAGACGGAACTAGGTGAACTATAGGTTTAGTTGCTTGGTCTCAACTATGCGAAGTTAGGTTTAATTTTGTGTAAGGGCTTAATCCTGAGAGTATTCAATTATAGACAAGGTCCCTGGGTTTTTCTGCATTTTCGGTTTCCTCGTTAACAAAATCTTGTTGTGTCATTTACTTAATATTTCCGCATTATAATTGTTTTATTATAGTTAAAGTAAATTACACAAATGTTAATTCCTATTTACTTGATAAGCAATCCTATTATGTTTGGTTAAGTCCGAACCTTTTATCAAGTAAACATACTTCGTTGTTGTATTGTCTCGATCTCATATCCATAGACGATCACACGAAGTGTAAACCGATTAGTTGGATTGTCTCGACTCAGTCCATAGACAATCACTTTCGGAGAAAGGACTTATAGGTAAGAAAAGTTTTAGCTTGATGTATATTTGGGTACCCTCGCCTTTTCAATTGGTATCAGAGCAGGCAAACACGAAAATATCTAACAATCTGTGTTTGGTGCAATCCAATCTATAAGATATGGGCCAAAGAAAAGTTAAGCGAGAGCGAAAACTAAAGAAAGGCTCAATTAACGTATCACAAGATATGTGCTCAAAAGGAGATTGTTCTTCAATCTTAGATTGCTCAATTGATGAGATCTCTAACGAGACATTTTTGAGTTCTATTCTTGAGATCTCTAATGAAAGATCAAGTGTGAAAACTTCTGAACTAAAGAAATTGAGTAAACAATATATTTTCTTCTCTAGTGAACTTCTCTCAACACTTGAAAGAGAACGAGATTTGACATTAAAGTTTGAATCTCTATAAAGAGCATGAATTACTAAAATAAGAATTCGCACAACAAGTTTGTGACTACGAAAAAGGGAAGAACACTGAACGTCATCATGTAGAAACTTGTGAAAAAGATCTGGAAAGATCTCAAGAAAAAATCCGTCTTCTGGAAAAGGAGCTTTATGACTCTAAAGTCTTTTTGAACTCCCAACAAGAGTGCTTCAAAGAAAAGGAAAAAGGTCTCCTTTTTAACATAAATTGTTTAGAGGAAACTCTTAATACTACTCTTGATGAAAATAATTCATTAAAAGAGGAAATCTCTATAATGAGAAAAATGAATGCGAGTTCAAACAACTTATCCTCTTTATTGGAGTCAGGAAGAATTCATGGAGACACACGAGGTTTAGGATTTGAAGGAAATATTACTATAGTTCCTAACAATGAAACTAAGTTTGTTAAATCTGTAACAGAGAATTCTCCAAAAGAAAATGGTCAACGCAACTGTGAAGAATCGTATAGGAAAAACTAACAGTTGATTATCAATCGTTTCATAAGAATGAAATTAATGAAGAAGAAAAAGGATCGAAGCTAAGAAGAGTAAAGAAAGATAAAGGAACCTTCAACAACCTTGCACAAACAGGTAACTACAAACATTGCAACTCTCATATCAAATGTTGTTATTCTTGTGGTGGTAAAAGTCATGTTCAGAAGATGTGCAAGATTCGTAAAATACAAAATGATCTTCGATTTGTTTCAAAGGAATTGGGAAAAATAAACTTCGATCCTCGCCTCTTTTCAAACAGAGTAAAGGACTATTATGCCAATTCCTGGTATACCCAGTATATGCCAAAATCATTTAAAAGGGGGCATAAGAAAAATGATTTTAAACGGGCAAGATTTGTCTCTCATCCTTTAAAAAGATCAGTCTCTGAACCATCCTTAGATTATGATGACATATCATATCCCAAGAGATGGAAGAGGAAAAACAGTCAAAAATGATATATTGTTGTATAAAAACAAATTTCTCTCTACCCAAGCACTCATGTGTTATAGAAATTTGTTTAAAAATGGGTATTTTAAGTTATTTCCTTTTGAGAAAGATTACCGAAAATCTTTATATATATATAAAGGTTTCTTTTTATAAGTAGTTATGATCTTATAAGAACCCAATTCTCATTCGAATTCTTCGTGGGTTTCAACAATGAAAGATCTAAAGAATGTTATATCTGATTTGATATATTCCTATAGATTTCATGATCTATTAACTAGAAAAATTCATATAATTCTTTTCAATGAGAATAAAAGGTCTTACAGCGAATTTGTGGGAGAATATTGTATCCAGGAAGTGGAAAGTGTTTTGCATTCCTCTAATAAAGGAAGATTCGAAATTTTTCTGATTTGTGCTCATATCAGATCATGCCCTCTCTTACTGAAGTAAGGTCTACAATCTTATGTGAAGGAATTCTTGAACTGATAGGAAGAAAAGAACTCCTGAAGGAATTATACACTGTTTCTCGAAAGGAAATTATTTTTCATGTTGTTTGTTGGGCATCCTATAGAGACTTTCGTGATCTTCAAATGATTAGTTTTCACTCCACCAATCTTGAAATGTTTGAAGAGAACCTTGATGAAATCATGGAAACAGAGGATAACAAGGATGAATGAGTTTAAACTCTTGTTAGGGAAAATATACATCAATTTTTTATTTCTTTCAATAATTGTATTAAGTCTATTATGAATAAAATTATTTGATTTATATTTTTTCTTGTGATGGTTTTGATTTGCATAGCCTGTGATTGAATGCTTTATTATTGCTATGGATGTTTATAGGATGTTTGATTTTGGTTTTATTACCTTGATATTTGATCTCATAATGTTGTGAACCCTTATGGTTTGGGTGACTTTTTGATTTAGCAGGACTAAGTTCTAGCCCATGTTGGTAGGCTTTATCAAAGGATCATGAGGGGTTCTAGTAGAAACAATATGTGAAAAAGTAACAATATGTTGAATCGGTTTTGGTTTAGCATAAAAGCATATGTGTTTCGATGGTTTTCAACTTTTCCTTGTAATAGTTAAAAACCGGTTTTCAACCTTTCTCTAGTAAAGGTTGGTTGTTGTTATCCTTCTATTTTGCATAAGGATGACAACATAATGATATTTCGGTATCAATTCTCCCTGGAATAAGATGAAAACATATTGGAGAAATGGATGCGAAATTTGAGGTAGCAATCTTGTTAGTTAATTGTTTTCCTGTTTAAGAAAAGCCTAATTTTTATTTCATATATTTATTTCTTTTTATTAACAAAATTTCGGTACAATTGATGTTTTATTCCATGAAGTGTGTATGGATGTGTGTGTGATTCAATTGGTTCCGGTTAAGATAAACTATTGTTATCTTGCTTTATTGTATGGTATCAATTGTTTAGGCTTACAAAATTTCGGTGCAATTGCAGTGCTATAATGTCTATGTTGTTTCAATTGTTTCCGGTTGAGGTGAATAATTGTGCAAGTTGATTTATTTAGTTTGTATGAATTGTTTATGGCTTAACGAAAGAAATTTTTTACTGGATTGATTGTTTAGTCCAATTCGATTTCGTATAAGAGAAACTAAGTTTATCTTAGTTATACTTATCATAGTGGAGGTTTCGGTTATTCAAGTCTAATCGAATGCCTTAACAAGAAATACTAGTTAACTAACCTAGTACTTATCTTGTTTAAAATTGAAAGGTCTAAGTTATATGGATAATTATAACCTGATGAGAAAAATAGAGTTATCTTTATTTTGGTCTTATCAAACGAAGCGGTTGTATTTGTACAATCGGTTTAACAAAGGAACTAAGGTGCTTAGTTATTTTTGGTTTGCTAAACTATTTGGAAAATGGTTTCGGACAATTGTTTCCTTGGTAACATATCAAAATAAAACTACTTGTAGTTTCGGTTTTGATATTGGTTACCAAAAATGGTGAGTGGAACTCTCGTGCTTAACTCTATAGGTTTGTAAGTCTATCTTGAGATTTGTAAGATTCTTTTCGGTTTGTCCTTTATTTTATCGTTTCTTTGTCATTTTGTGACAAAAAGGGGGAGAAATATATGGAGTAAGCAGTGATACTGGCATTGAATTTATATTGATTGGTATCACTAAGGGAAAGGACAATTTTTCTTAAATGTTTATCTAACGAAGAGTGAAAACATATACTAAGCGGGAGTAGCATATCATATTAATTGGTATAACAAAGACGTGCGGATTGATAAAATCTACCTATATCACCTTTAGGGGGAGTATTAGCTTTGTTATTATAATGTCAATAGCGACATTTAAGGATTGAATGTATACAGGTTATTATGCTGTTGAATTCGGGAATCAAGCGTATGTGTAATGAATTCTTGTAATTTGCTTATCCATATGATTGTAAGAGTTTTGTCACTAAAATTGACAAATGGGGAGATTGTTAGAGCATAGCTCGGTTGAACCCACCAAGCGTTGGTATGTCAAGTTTGGTTGTCATATTTTAGTGAATCAAAACTCCTTTTAAGAGTCGCTTGATTATATACTAGAGTCAACTTGGTATAGGTTAGCTTAAAAGTATTAGGATATGAGACATTACAAGTATTGTGAATACTTGAAGAAGTAAATAAGTAAGGAGCTACAACGACAACATCATCCTCCCACTTGAGGTTAGTGATATTTGACTCGAACTGTTTCATTCCCTAACGTATCTTTCAAGTCGCGCAAATTGAAAACATAACTGCGAAGCATGATTTAACTCTAGATATTCATAGTATTAAGGAATACAATATGAAGTTTATTGATTAACCATTAAACTTTGTAGATAAGACATCGGCATAATCGCTTAAATGCTATTATGATTATGTATGGGTATGAGGTGAGTATTTCATCCTAGGAAACAATGTTTTACATGTGTTTTAAGGAAGTAAGTTCATAAACTTGTTTATGAATCGAAAAGGAAATCGCCAGGCGTTATTGGTATTGTTATTCATTGTATATCTTGTGAACAACCAATATGTGTGATTTAGTATAACCGCTCATGACTTGTTTGTGTTCTTGGCAAAACGATTCACAAAGGCCTGACTTATGTATTGGTATGACTTTTATTAGTGAAACCGATCTTAAGTAATCACCTAAGATGGTATGATCGAGTTTGTGATTTGTGTATGACCGAATCTGGGTAAAGGGGAACCGATCCTAGTAAGATATGAAACACATCACAAAGGGGAATCGATCATTGTATGAGGTGCAACAAGTTTTTAGCAGAAAGGGGAACTGATCCTAGGGACACGTGCAACACGTTTTTAGGGAAAAGGGAACCAATCCTATGGACATGTGCAACACATATAAGTCAGATACCATATGTATGCGAGGAACCTATCCAAGTACCTAGTCAACCGATTTTTGAAAGCTAGTGTGACTATGCACAGTACTCACATGGAGGTAGAACCGATACTTGTTTTGGTAGAACCGTTAAACCCATGATTTGTGATTGGGTGTTCTTGATCAATCACATAGTTCTTGAAAGTCATATGAACCAATTCTAAACTTGTTTGGAAGTATGGCAAATCGGTTTCAAGGTTGTAAGTATGAAAGAGGACTTACAAAGTAAGGATGTCGACATATTTTGAATACGTGCAGTAATGTTTATCTTTTATCATCCAAAGTTATTTCCTTAATAGCTAAAGGAAGAAAATCCCAGGATCAAAACATAAATAAGTTAAGAATCTTTTATTTAAGGTTGTTAATTTTATTTTAGGAAAACGAGAATTATTAATGTGCATTTACTAGTTAAAGATTTTCCAAAGAGATTTTCGGTCATTATTTTGGACAGAGCATTACCAGGAATTATGGAAACCGAATTTGTTCTTTAATGAATATCTTGAGCATATTTTCGGTTTTGGAAATTCCTTGGTGTCCAAACTTCCTTGTCTATAAATACTTGAAGTTTGCATTTCGAGCAAACTAATCCTTCGTGACAACAAACTTCCTCGGTTGTGTTGTTACTGGTATAGCCGCCTATTCGGAGAGGAGAGTAACCTAATTAGGCGAAATCTCTTGACGACCGCTCAGTTTAAAGTCTTCTTTGGGATTGAGAAGCTCTATTAGTACCGTTGGTGGGAAACTAGATAATTGCGGTTTATCTTGTGTTTTCGATTGATTTGATTGACTAACGGTGGTTGAACTTTGATTGCACCTAGTTTGTTTATGCTTGAGAATTTTCTTTTCTGATATAAGATTCGCTCAAACTAGATCGAAGTTTCGACAGGGATCTTTAGACTGTTTTTAGTTATAAAGACGATCTTGTGATAATCCATTGTTAACAGAATACGTTCTGTGCGTGATTGATGACAAGAGATTCAAGTTGTTGTGTGCAGGTGTTTATTGAAGATCTAAGAAGATTTGAAGTCAAAGAAGATATTGAAGATTTCTGATTTGGGGTTCATAATCTTTGGTGTGCACAATACTTGTTTCGGTACAAGAGGATCCAACTATAATTGGTTTATCCTTATGGTAGATTGGATTGATTAGTTGTGTAGATTGGCATCAATATAACTCTTTGTGATTAAAAGTATTGATTGCAAAATCTTAACAATTGCCTTTAGTAGTTGAATATAAGATAGATCTAAGAACCTTACGAAGGAGTTTATTTGAGATAAACAGAAGAGCCTTTTTTGAACTCACATCACTTGGTTGAAGAGAGTTGATACGAAACATATTTGTTATTCCTTTACTGTTTGGAATACGAACCAAAGGAATTGTTCCAAGTACGTGACTTATTCATAAGTTGGAGGTGTTGGAATACAGACGGAACTAGGTGAACTATAGGTTTAGTTTCTTGGTCTACGAAGTTAGGTTTAATTTTGTATAACGGCTTAATCCTGAGAGTATTCAATTCTGGACAAGGTCCCGTGGTTTTTCTGCATTTGTGGTTTCCTCGTTAACAAAATTTTGTTGTGTCATTTACTTTATATTTCCGCATTATAATTGTTTTATTATAGTTAAAGTAAATTACACAAACTTTAATTCCTATTTACTTGATAAGCAATCCTATTGTGTTTGGTCCGAACCTTTTATCAAGTAAACATACTTCGTTGTTGTATTGTCTCGATCTCGTATCTATTGACAATCACACGAAGTGTGAATCTATTAGTTGCATTGTCTCAACTCAGTCCATAGACAATCACTTTCGGAGAAAGGACTTATAGGTAGTAAAATTTTAGCTTAAGGTATATTTGGGTACCCTCGCCTTTTCACATATTGCATCCTAGTATATAGCGTTAACGTCTTCAGGATACCACAATGTTCCCTGACTATGTAGAATGCATATCTATAGAATATCTTAATGATTGGATGACTCCTAGACATATTGCATGCTAGTATAGAGCGATAACGTCTTCAGGATGCCACATTATTCCCTGACTATGCAGAATCAATATTCAGAATAAGTATGATGCCTCTATCATCTCATACTTCGATTCTCGAATAAACATAATGCTCTTAGACATATTGCATGTTAGTATATAGAAATTCACAGATTAAATTCTAGCACAACATTCATTAATTGAATTCCTAAAAAAATAATCTACTTTATCTCATTACTCTGTTTCATGGCTTATTCCCGGCTGAATTCCATGAATTAGTAATAGATAATCAATCTATCTCATTACTCCGTTTCATAATTTATTCTCAGCTAAATTCCATGAATTAGTAATATATATTCACTGTTCGGGCATCAGGGCCACCGCCGAGTAAGCCCCGAGAAAATGGTACGAGTGTACTTAACAATAGTGCATGAACAAGCACCCAAATATGCATGAGTGAGCACCCAAATGCATAAACGAGCATTCAAAAATATGGACGAAAAAAGAAACCTATGAAAAATAGGAAGGAAAATAACATAAAATAAAATAAAATAAAATATGCACACGGGACCGGGTTCACCGGCCGGCCGGTCATGCCGCCATGGCCTATCCCGCCTCTCTCTTTATTTTATTTTTTTTTAACTTATTTTAGTATTTTTTTCCTTGTCTCTTGAAACCTCATTGTTTGAGCAAACTTCCTCGTTTGAGCAAAACTCCTAGTTTCTCCATATTTCCTCAAATGATGAACATAATGATATAAAATAGGGAAGAGCATGGGACCGGGCACACGGCCCGGACGGCCATGCCTTGGCCATGGCCGGTTCCACACCTCCTAATTTCTTATTTTATTATTTCTTCTCTCATCTCATGAAACTCCTTCGTTTGAGCAAAAAACATAATTTTCCATATTTCTCAAATATTGCTCAAACTATCAAAAGCCAAAAAGTCAAATGGTCACACGAGCCTCCGGGCTTCTCACGATAAATATTAAAATATCATTTATTTTAATATTCTCAAAATATTGGTCGCACGAGCAAAGTTCTACTTGCTCATTCAAGTAAAATCGAGAGTTTCAGTCAAGATCAAACTCTTCTGAAAAATCCAAAATATTGCTCGAAGGCGCACCAGAAAATACCAAAATTCTCAGGATTGAGTCACGGGCAATATGGTAACACGGGCATGCCACCTTGACATGACCAAGGTCGGCCCCTTGGCTTACAGAAGTCGGTCCCACACTCTTTTATGATTTTGACCTAATTAATTTTCCATAATTCATATTGGGTTCAAACTCTTTCCAAACACCTTGGAATTTGAACAACTGACCATCAATTGGTCCCACGACCACCGGGGACGGTTTCATACCCCTTGGTTGGTCCCTCCTCTCTCCATTATTAGGTTTGACCATCTAATGCTCAGACGAGCACTATTTTAAATAATGATTAAACGAGCATTTAATTATCTTTTGACCTACTGGTCTACAAATGACTTTGGTGCATGCTCATTCGAGCACCTAGGCTCTACATAGTCGGCCCATCATCCCATGTAGCCGGTCCCTCTCTCACTCATTTGGTTGATTTTCCGTAAATCATCAATTGATCAATAATCGATCAAAATTAGGGTTTCAAACCAAATGCTCTGCAAACCATAATTCTGAGCAGGTTCAAACACTACTAATTTTATGTTGATCTAGCAATCAACATCCTAATTAATTATAAAATATTCGATCCCGCTACAAGTATTTTTAATTAACATTTTATTTGGTTCCGCTATGAATAATTCATGAATCGAGCAATATTGCTCAAACGAGCAATATTTGCTTAAACTAGCAATATCTATTTTGCTCATCTACAACACTAAATTACTTAAGTTAGCAAAATACACGATCAACTGGGTTCAGAATTCATTGATTCAACTATCAATTGCTTGACCGATTAATATTCCTCATGTTGATTCAACTATCAACATTCGAGAATTCTATTGATCCAGCAATCAATATTCTGATTTATATTTAATTTTTGGTCTTGTTACCAACATTTTTGCTCGACTGAGCAACATGGTTCGAACGGACGACCATCCAATATTTCTGATTCCTACTTTGTCATTCTATCACTCATGATATATTAGATCAGAAATGAGCATTTTGTATAATTCATCAGTATCCTTGATTTCCTGTCGAATACTCAACATATCAAACTAGGTCCTCGATCGATCAATCTCATCGGAAGCTCGATCCAAATTATCATAATATCATTATTACCTCGACTGGCAAAAGGATATATCACAATTGATTAAGACTCAATGTCTTTCCATCATTGTGTCCCAGCAGGCACCTTATGTTCAATCCATGAGCCTTGAAGCATGCCACATTTGTTCATTATGCTCGAATCATGAAGGATACGACTCATCGTCTAGTCAAGTTAACAACTGACTAATTAAATACACGTCTTCCTTGTAGACTCCACATTCGTGAGATATCAATCACGTCACATGGGGAATAATCACTAGGGTTTTGGTCTGGTGGTCTACAGAACGTGTGTACACCCACGATGAGAAATGTGAGTAAGTCGTGCAAGCGGTTTAGGAAGTTAGCAAAGTAGTGGATGGAGAATCAACCAAGTCTCCGCACGACATGGAACTGGTTTAACTACGATTTCCCACTATTTCGCTCCAGCAACCGTCACACTTACTGGGATCGATGTGTCTGTTGTTCTTGCAATATAAATAAGTTTCTAAATCCATGATTGAACAACCAAGAATCATCTGGTAAACAACAATTTCGACCAACAAGAAATTATTAATCGATCAGAACTTATCTCATCCGAACTCAACAGTTCACAAACTTGCAGAAACTTTCAACACATCCACAATCCTCGATCATCATTGATCTCACACACTTCTCAACTTCCCTTCTACAGATCGATCCTCATCCCTCTTTGTGACCGAATTGACCCTGGAACGACCATTTTCTTGGTTTAGGCCGGAGTCCTACAGATTGATATCTCGAACTCAAAGAACTCACGTGCAATGCATCTGTTTGATAAAGGTTTAGCCAATTTACCCGTTCTAGGAGTCTTCGCCCGCACGCTCAAGTCTCTACTTTCCTAAAAAACAGCAAATCTTTTTCACCCATCAACAACTATGACCATACTATTATGATCGTGTCTCATCACTAGAGTATTATATACAATATATACAGCTCCGCATGTTATGTTTTATATATAGCACGACTTGAAAGATACGTTAGGAATTGAAACAAGTTCAAGTCAATATTACTAACCTCAAGTGGATGGATGATGTTGTCGTTGTAGTCGTTACTTCTTATCATTCTTCAGGTCTTCGGAGTTATACTTGTATGTCTCAACATTCCTAGAATTTCTAGTCTAACCTAAACGAAGATGACTCTAGTATTTAATCAAGAGACTCCATATGAGTTTTGATAATAAAATATGACAACCAAACTTGATATACCAACGCTTGGTGAGTTCAACCGAGCTATGCTCTAACAATCTCCCGCTTTGTCAATTTTAGTGACAAAACTCTATTTACATATGGAACTAAATGAAATACAAAATAACTCATTCTTCATACACTTGATTCCAAATCTCAACAACACAATAACCTGCATATATTCAATCAATAAATAGCGATGTTGACATTTGAATAACAAAAGATTTTAGTCCCCCTAAAGGCAAACTAGGTAAATATTCAATCCAAAAATCTTTGTTATTCCCCTTTTGTAGTATGAAATACTACAAAAACGACATGAGGTATGGTGTGTAGTATTTCTCCTCTTAGTCTATACATTACTCTTTTGTTAGATATAACGTTTAAGCATAATTTTCCTTTCCTAGTGATTAAAAATCACTTGTTTACTTCATATATTTCTCCCCATTTTTGTCACAAAATTACAAAGGTTCGAGCAAATAAAGGACAAAGCGAAAGGATCTTACAAATCTATAAGACTTGTAAAACCTATAAGAGTAAGCACGAAGGTTTCACATACCATTTTAGATAACCAATATCACAACCGAAATTACAAAATTAATTCAGTTTCAATATGTTTTCAAGGAACCAATTGCCCGAAGAAATTTTTCCTATAGTCCAACAAATCGACTAAGAAACTTAATTCTATTGTTGAACTGATTGTGTATGTATAATCGCTTGTTTCGATAAGACCAAAATAAAGATCAAAAGTAACTTTATTTTTCTCATCAAGGTCTAATTATTCAGACAATAACTTAGACCTTTCCCTTTAGACAAGACAAACACTAGGTTAGTTGAATAGTTTTTCTTATCAAGGCATCCGATTAGACTTGGATAACCGAATCCTCCAATTGATACGTCTAACTAAGATTAGAATTAACTTAGTTTCTCTTATCCGGATTCAAATGGACTAAACAAATGACCGCGTAATTTTGTTAAGCCAAAAACAATATATACAAACCAAAATGAATTGACTTGCAATTTTTTTTCTTAACCGGAAGCAATTGAAACAAATATATACATTACATCACCGCAATTGCACCAAATTTCGTTAATCAAAAACACTTGATACCCAACAATAAGAAAGATAGCAAATCATAAGCCAGATAAATTGACACATCTTTTCTTAACCGAAAACAATTGAATCGTATAAACAATCTATACACAATAATAGAGCATATCAATTGTACTGACATATTTTGTTAAGAAAAATAAAGATATATGCAATACAAACAAGCTTTTCTTAAACAGGAAAATGATTAACTAACAAATAAAATTGTTACTTCAATTTCCGCAGCCACTTCTCCCCAGAAAGACATATCATTAAGCACAAGTTCAAATAAGAACTCTCCCCCTGTGTGTTGTCATCCTCTCGCAAGAACAAAAGAACAACAACAAAAGAAACCTTTACCAGAGAAAGGTTGAATCGGTTTTAACTCATGCGTGCCAACAGCAAAAGTTGAAAACCTGAAACATATATGTTATGCTAAACACAACTTATGTAAAATAAATTGATATCAACATGTTGTGACTTTTAACATATGATTTTCAACTAGACACCTTATGATCCTTTGATAAATCCTACCAACATGGGATAGCACTCAATCTCGCTAAATCAAAAATCCACACAAATCATAAGGGCTACACCATATGAGATCGAATATTTAGGGTTTTGTGAAAAACCGAAATACATCTCATAAACTCAATTTGCAATACACCATAAATATTAAACATAAAATAACGTAATCAAATTACCTTAGTCTTTAAGGAATTTAAATTACGAAACCAACGCAAAAAGAATGAGGTCATTCCAAGTTCGGACGAAGAAGTTATGGGCAAAACAGTTTTACACTCCTTCGTATGGACCAATCACATGGATCCATCACCGTGATTATATGTGATGGGTCAAACCAATCACAGTGATCGCTTTTGATGGGTCATATCAATCACTAGGACCTGTTCCAGTGATTATTTGTGATGGACCACACCAATCACAGTTATTACCTGTGATGGATCACAACATGAATCCACACACGAGATTGTTTTAGACATAACTTTTGCATACAATGTCCGAATTCAGTGATTTTTTGCCTCTTTTTAACCGTAAAAAACAAGAGCTACACATATATGACCTGTAGATATCAACACCATAAACTCAAAACTTCTGTTTTTATCAAATGCTCAAATATAGATAGAGAAGATATGAGTATAGAAAAGAAAAATCTCCTTGAAGGTGTTAAATAGTCGTCATATAGTAACCGAGAGGTCATGTGCTCAGTTTCATGTGCTTCCTAACCTATCATAAGATTGAGCACACAGGTGAGAATGCACATTCTAGCACAACTAGGTTGTGTTTTGTTGAGCCTTGTCTTGTTCGTCACGGGTGACTAAGATATGATCATCACTCTTGACCTCTTGCTTGGTTTGTTTTCTCTTGTTCTATCTCTTGTTTTTCCTATTTGAATTGTGATGAAGAGTGTCATTATCACAACGTTCACTAGTAAAAGATACTTCATACATGATGTCTTTCTTTAGTATTTTAAAAAGACTCTCAATATTTATCAATTGAGTGTCATTCTTGTGACTAACTTTTGGTCCCTTCTTGGCTATTGAGGACTTCGGACCCATTTATAGATGCGTTTCGCAAGAGCATCCTTCTCCTCCATACCATTAGAACCATATCTTGTCTTCGCATATACAAAGTCGTCTCTCTTTCTATAATTGGGTCTTTTATGAGATGACCTTGTCGAGCGATAAGCAAAATTTGAACTATCATTATAATAATTCTTTTGTCTAAACTTAGAACAATAACGATCTGAGTTTTTTCAGAAAGCAAACTTAGCCAATTCGTTTAATACAAAAGAAAGTGTGTCATGCATCTTACAATCTTTGTATCCCCATTGCGTGTATCCTTTATTACCACAATAATAACAATGCTTAGTAACATATGAAGTCTCATTTTTAATGTTACCTTTTTCTGGAACCTCTTGCATTGGAGCTCTACGAATTATCTTCTTCTTCTTATCTTTGTTCAAAGTTGTGGATTTCCTGACATTAGCAGAAGTGCTTTCTTTGATGGTTTCACTTGAAGAGTCTTCTTAAACACAATTCTTAGGATTGACATGCTTTACTTATTTACATGAAATAGGGGCATCTTTGACATCAGTGGAAGTTTCTGGTTGAGAAGAATTTGTAGCTTTGACAAATTTTACCTCTTTGATAATATTTGAAGCATTTATTCGCTTATAGCCCAATTCTCGTGTATCACGATGATTTTTACTTTCTTCTAACATTGAGGTTAATTTGTTTGAGCCACAATTGAACTTTTTCAAGTTCTCTTCCAATGTCTTGATTTTATCAAGAGCACTTGCCAGATCATCCTTAAAGTGTTTTTCTCGAGAGAGATATGAACCTTATTTCTCTTCAAAGCTCACTTGTTGAGAGTTAATCCTTGCTTCAGATTCAACAAGTTTCTGTTCCAACAAAAGGACCTTTTCAATAGCATCATCACGTTCTTTATATAAAAATTCTATTTGAGAGAGACTATCACTTGCTTTGTCTTCAAGACCCTGTATTTGTTGAGAAGCATATTCCCTTAATTTTTCATGATCTTGATGAATCCTTTTATATTCAGTAGTTATTGTTTTCAACTCATCCCGAACTTTCTCTAATAGATCATTATAGTCATTAGGCTATTTTTGTAAGTAAGCAATTGCTCTCAGACTGATTCTGAGAGTGGTTGAATAACCTCATGCGATACGTTAACTGAGTCTTTCTTTATTTTTCGCTCCCTCTTAACTCTACTTTGACTCATGTCTTATAGCTTGGATCGCACCAAACACAAATTGTTAAATCTTTTCGTGTTTTCCTGCTTTGATACCAATTGAAAAGACGAGGGTACCCAAATACACCACAATCTTTTGTTTATCAACCTATAAGTCCTCTACCGAATTCCATCGTCTATGGACAGAGTCGAGACAATAGGACAATTCGGTTCACACTTCATGTGATCGTCTATGGATACGAGATCGAGACAATACAACAACAAGATCACTTGTGTGATTGACTATGGATACAAGATTGAGACGATATGACAACAAAGTGTGTACTTGATAATAGGTTCGGAAATAACCGAAACTCTATAGGATCAATATCAAGTATTATGGAGTTAACGTACTTGTATATTTTACTTAATTATAATAACAATTATAATGCGGAAAACAAAGTAAAATACACAGCAAGATTTTGTTAACGAGGAAACCGCAAATGCAGAAAAATCCCGGGACCTAGTCCAGTTTTGAATACTCTTATAATTAAGTCGCTATACAAAATTAAATACCAACTTCTTATAGTTGAGACCAAGCAGACTACCCCTATCCCTAGCTACTTAGTTACCTCAGTATCCCTGTGCCTTCGCCTTCTAGAGTCACTCACGTGAATAGCAAGTCCTTTGGATCGTATTCTAAACAACAAAGGAAGAATCTATTTGGTAATCACTATAATCAATCTTTCTAGAAGATATGTAAGTTATTTCCAAAAGATCTTATGTTTAATCTAATAAACTCATTTTTCTGGTTAAATCAATGTATCCAATAACTACCGAAATAGTCAAGTTTAGATTCTCAATCCATCAATATGGAACTCAAAGAGAAACTATAGAGAATACCTATCTCACATAACTAATCAATCAGATCTATCAAAGATAAACTGATTCTAGTTGGATCCCAGCCGATCAGGTTTTGTTGCAAGAGGAATAAAAGAACAACAACAAAGAGCAACCTTTACCAGAGAAAGGTTGAATTGTTTTTAACTAATGCATGCCAATAGCAAAAGTTAAAAATCCAAAACACATATGTTTATTCTAAACACAAATTGGTTCAACACATTGTGACTTTTTACATATGAGTTTCAATCGGAACACCTTATGATCCTTTGATAAAGCCTACCAACATGGGCTAGAACTTAATCCCGCTAAATCAAAAAGTCACATAAACCATAAAGGTTCACATCATATGAGATCGAATATAAAGGTTATGAAAACCGAAATTAGACATCCCATAAACACATAGCAATAATATGGACATTCAAGCATAGGATATGTAATCGGAAACTATCACAAGAAAAATTATAAAATAATAATTTTTTTCATAAATAGTTGATAGTTTTATTCAAAAATAGACCTTATACAATAATCGAAATAAATCAAAAAATGATGTATATTTTTCTTGGAAAAAAGAATCTAATCTTATTTTATGAGCAACTTAGTCCTTCATATCAGTGCTAGAGGAAGGAAGATTATTATTTTCAGTCTTCAGCTTGTAAATTTCTTCAAGTAGGTAACCTTGTTGCTTGACCAGAATTTCTTGCAGTTGAGATGTTTTCGTGAAGGATTCTGCAAGAACGTGTAATTATATCTTTAATTGAACACAAAAGTATGTCAATGCTTCAATACACTGATCCTTTTTCAGCATATTTTCTCTTTCATTCTTGCTAATCCAATCTCTCTTTTTGATTTTCCTCTTAGGTTTCTCAACATCAAGAGAAGGTGCAGACTTATTCTTAAAGAGATCTTTCAGATCAAGCACCTTTTCAAGAGAAGACATCAGATCCTGACTCATAGTTCGGACAAGGAATGACCAAAGTAGGAGAATGATCTTTTTATATTTTTCATACTTCCGAAATATAATATTCCTATAAATACGAATATATTGAATATATTTTCAATTACTAGATTTTATTCCCATAATCTACACATAAGTGCCTTGACTTTTTAAGTCCTCACACACATATTCGGCATACAAGGTGAGGATGTAATTCTAATACCGATTAGGTGGTATTAGTATGATATTTTATCTCATCATGGGATTTGGAACAACCAATGTGTCCTTGATCTAGTATCGTATGAAAAAAAATCTTTTCTTGTTGCCTCGAATTAACGAAGTATCTTGAGATTGGTTGGAGTTGCATATGCACCTTTTAACAATCCTATTTTTTGAGACAGTTTTACACTTGTCTTATTTTTCCCTTTACCATTAGATGATTTTTTAGCATCGGAAGACATGTCCATTTTCAAAATGGCTAAATCACTAAGGGAGGAAGAGGGAATAAAATTAACAATTAGTGAAATATTAGTTGTTTCCTCTTCTTCAGAATCATATGAATCAGAGGTCTCGTCTAGAGTTATAGCCAATGCCTTGCTCCCAGTGTATTTCCTAATATTAGGACAGTCTTTAGCCATATGACCAAAACCTGTACACTTAAAGTACTGAGGCTGATATTCATCATCTTCTTCCTGATCTTTCTTGTTCCTGGCAGGAACTCGATCACGAGGTCGAGAAGATAAATTAACATCTTTTATGAATCTCTTATTTCTTTTCTTTAAGATATCTCGAAACTGTCTAGTGATTAATGATAATGATAGTTCAATTTCATCATCAGAATTTTCTTCAATCAGTTCATCAGGATCATCCATCAATCTATCTTTCTCCATTGGAGGTTTTTGGAATTTTTGCACCTTTAAAAGCAATTCCTTTAGCTTGAATACACTGTGATTCATGATCAAAGATCTTTAACTTTCCCACAACTATGCTTCGTAAAAGCGTTGAGAGATCATTTTCTTCTATGATTGCATGTTTCTTAGATTCGTATCTAGATGGAAACGATCTGAGAATTTTGCACACTATATCTTTTTCAGAAATAGTCTTTCCAAGAGAGAAATAAGCATTAACTAACTTAGAGAGTTTAATATGAAACTCTTCAAAAGTGTCGTTGTCATCCATTCGAAGGTTTTCCCAATCAGACATAAGAGTTTGAAGTCTAGCTTCTTTCTCTGATGTATTACCTTCAAATACGATCTGAAGATTATCCCAAGATTCCTTTGAAGTTTGGCATGTTGATACATGATGTTGTAGATCACGACTTACATCATGTTTAATAGCATTCAAACCATCTGATTTCTTCTTTGCAAAAGCCTTTTCTTCGCTTGTATAATCCACTAAGAGTTTAAACTTAGTTTCCGAATTTTCTACTTTCGGGCGATTATAACCATCGACAACTAAGAGCCAAGTATTAAAGTCTCTTGATTGAAGAAAAGATCTCATAGCATATTTCCACCATATATAGTTTGTTTCGACAAATCTTGGCGGTACGTTAACTGAAATTGATTCATGTGCTCGAGTTCATTTCTTATAGGTTGGATCGCACCAAACACAGATTGTTAGATCTTTTCGTGTGTGCCTGCTCTGATACCAATTGAAAAGACGGGGGTACCCAAATCCACCACAATCTTTAAATTATCCACCTATAAGTCCTCTTACCTAAAGTGAATGTATATGCACAAAGTCGAGACAATACGATAAATCGGTATTCACACTTTGTGGAATCGTCTATGGATACGAGATCGAGACAATACAACAATCAAAGTGTGATTACTTGATAATAGGTTCGGACTTAACCAAACTCTATAGGATCACTATCAAGTAATACATAGTTATCGTTTGTGTATTTTACTTTTAATTATAATAAACAATTAAAATTACGGAAATAGAAAAGTAAAAGACACAACAATATTTTGTTAACGAGGAAACCGAAAATGCAGAAAAACCCTGGGACCTAGTCCAGAATTGAATACTCTCAGAATTAAGACGTTATACAAAATCTAAACCAAAACTTCGTATAGTTGAGACCAAGCAACTAAACCTAGTTCACTTAGTTTCTTCAGTATCCTTGCGCTTCCGACATTCAGTAAGTGCACGCACTGGAACAATTCCTTTGGATCGTATTCCAAACAGTAAAGGAACAAAAATCTGTTTGGTAACAACTCTATTGATTCTTTCCAGTAAATATATCTCAAGTCATATGCAAAGGCTCTTCCGTTTAAACTAATAAACTCCTTTTCCTGGTTAGATCAATCTATCCAACAACTACCGAAGTAGCAGAGTTTAGATTTGCAATCAATCAATATAGAATCCTAAAAGGAACTATAAAGTGATGTCGATATCACAAAACTAATCAATTGAATAAATATGATTCCAGTTAGATCCCAGCCGATCAAGGTTTGTGCTACACAAAGATATGACAAACCACTCATAAATCTTCTTCGTCTTCATGTTTTCTTTAATCTTCAATTAAACTTGCACAACACCACTTGAATCTCTTGTGATCAATCACTCACAGAACGGAGTCTGTTAACAATATATTATCACAAGATGTATTTAGATCTAAAAACAGTTCTAAAGATCTCGTCGACACTTCGATCTAGTTTAAGTGAATCTTATATCATATGAGAAGATTCTAAAGAATAAACAAACTAGGTGCAATCAAAGTTCAACAACATTAGTCAATCAAATAAATCCAAAACTAATAAACTGCAATTATCTAGTTTCCCACCAACGGTACTCGTAGAGCTTCTTGATCCCACATAAGTCTTTAAACGAGCGGTCGTAAGAGATTTCGCCTAATTAGGGTACTTTCCTCGCCGGATAGACGGCTCACCAGAAACAACAAGAAGATGAAGTTTTCCTGGCTCTTAGGATAGTTTTCTAGAAATGAAAACTTAGGTATTTATATACCAATGATGTTTGGATACCAAGGAATTTCCAAAAGCGAATATTCTTAAGATATACAATAAATGCCCAAATCCGTTTTTCATAATTCCTGGAAATGCTTTTTCCAATATTTTTCGAAATTTCTCAATAGAAAGTCTCCAATTAGTAAATGCACATTATTAATTTTTATTCTCTAGAGATATGCATTTAATTGCTGGTAACTAAAACATATAAAACTAACAATCTTAATTAAAAGATTCTTAATTTATTTCGGACCGGGATCTCCTTGAGTAACCTCTTTTGATTGGGAGCCATGAATACTAATTGGGGGCCTCTTCCTTTTTATTTCCACACCAAAAATTTTGGGGATGTTATAAAATGTAGTGAATATATTATTTTACCCTTGACTAATTTTTTTCTTCAAATAACGACCCTTCAAAGACAATAACGATTGTTAAGGATCGTCATGGTCGTAGTCAACACTATTACGACCCTTTAATGAATTTCTTCCATTAATGATTGTTCGAAGATAACGACTCGTTTTAGACAATAATGACTGTTCGAAGATAACGACTCTTTTTAGACAATAACGACTATCCAGTAACGACACTTCAAAATCAATAACGACTGTTTGGAGTCGTCATATACATAATCAATTCCCTGACGACTCTTTAAAAATAATAACGACAATTTCAAAGGGTCGTTAGGGAATTGATTATGTATATGACGATTCCAAACAATCATACAGGCTACGTATTTCCGCTATTAATGACTTTCGAAGAAGATAACGACTCTTTTATAGGCAATAACGACTGTTTAGAGTCGTCGTTGTAAAGGTGACGACTGTTTAGAGTCGTCATTGAAACACTCTAATACCATGACGATTTTTCATACAAATCTGGGAAAAAAAATTACAAACAAAAAATTTGAAAAAAAAAGAAGGTTAAACTCTAATTAAGTAAGATTATCAATAGTTAATTAAGATTATCACTAATTATATAAGAGTATATTAGCCATTTAAATTTTTGGATAAGGGGTGACTCAAATTAGGTTTTAGTGACCCTTTTTGTGCTCTACTAAAGTATAATCATTATGATCCCGTTCTTGTCCCTTTGCCAATTTTATTGACAAAAAAGGGGAGAATTAATATGTATTTCACACTACAAATACATATGGTTTTCGGATCATTGTGTAAGGGGGAGTGGTTTCCATGTGAGGTGGAGTATTGACTAAGGGGGAGTGATACATATCACCATAAAATTATTGTTGAACTTATGATACAATTGAACTTTGACGCTGTATAATGATACTATGGCACTGTATAATAATGATCGAGAACTATGTTTTCTCATTGTTAAAGCTACGGATCTTCAACAGCGGTGATGTTAAACTTATAACCTTTGGGATCATTGGAGTACTTGGAAGTGACGAAGATTTCGAGGAATGTTGAAGATTAGACATGTGGAATAGGAGATACTAAAGTTTCTTTATCTTTTTTGTATTCCACATGTATTGATAGTTTAGTCACTAAAATTGACAAAGGCGGAGATTGTTAGAGCATTGCTCGGTCGAACTCTCATGCGTTGATATCTCAAGCATGTTTTTCAATGTTAGTGATCAAAACTATAAGTCTTGATTTCTAGTCTATTATATCTAAGTCTCGGACTAGGATAGAAAGTGTAGTTGAGCTCAATGAATTCATGGAGATTCATCATAAAAGTAGAATAACTACTCAAGGAACCGGTGGAACTTCTCGAGAAAAAGGTATGTGAAGACTTGAAATTATCTATCACTCAAAAGTCTATCTACTCTATCTCCTACTCTTTGAGACAAGAAGTCATATGATATATATATATAGACTTTGATTATACACATTTGGTATATCGAGCTGAGTATACCTCGCCTATCTATATCTCGAAATATGAGTTGGTAAGCTTTTCGCTTTAACTAAGTTTATCTTTACCATGTGACGAAAGTCATGATATGTTTCAATCATCTTGAAAATTGTTTTGTCGAGAAATGGTGTAACAACTATATAACGTCCTCTAAGAATGTTTCAACGATTGAAATGAGAGTTTAGATTACATAACAATGGTGGACATAAGCATTGTTGTGGAAACACATTTATGTATAACTCCTATTCCTTGAACCAAAGTTTGCGAACTTTGTTGATCAAGAGAACCGGAAGAATGGCGTGAGCCAAGTCCGCGAACTGCCGAAGTTCTCAAACCCGAGAATTTCTTCTGGAGTTGGCAAACTACTTGCGTGAAACTAAATCCGCGAACTCAGCCCGCGAACCAAGTCCGCGAACCGGCGAAGTTCTCATACCCGAGAATTTCTGCTGGAGTTTGTAAACTCTGCCCTGTAACTCAAGTCCGCGAACCTAGTCTGCGAACTTGAGAAGGTTATATATCTGAAGATGATTTCTGATCATGTCTAATTCCTTAACACTATGATCATGTGATCAACTAATAAAGTATAATCATTCACAGCTTCGCAGTTATGTTTTCAATATAGCACGAATTGAAAGATACGTTAGGAATGAAACAGTTCAAGTCAATATTACTAACCTCAAGAGGAAGGATAATGTCGTCGTTGTAGCTCGTTACTTCTTCACATTCTTCAGGTGTTCGAGTAATACTTGTATGTCTCACAATCCTAGACATTTTAGTCTAACATATACGAAGTTGTCTCTAGTACATAATCAAGCGACTCTTACATGAGTTTTGATTCACTAAAATATGAAAACCAAACTTGACGTACCAACTCTTGGTGGGTTCAACCGATTTATTCTCTAACAGAGTTAATGCTCATGTTCAAAGTATGTTGACATATTTACGCGACAAATCCTAATTCTGAAACTACACAAGTTCATGAAAAAATATGTAATTCATGGAAAATAGGATTTGTATCTTGGAATCGGTTCTACCGCAGTTCCAAACAAGTTTAAAATTTCATACCAAGTCACAGTGGTTAGTTGTGATCGGTCCTACCAAGTCACATACATGGGTTTTGATCGGTTCTACCAATCGCATGGATCAGTTCTACTTAAACATGATACCTTCTTGTGATCGGTCATACCTGTCACTAGGATCGGTCATACCAATTACAAGGATCGGTCACACCAATTACCAGAATCGGTAACATCAATTACCAGAATCGGTCATACCATCTCATGGTGATTACTTAGGATCGGTTATACCAATTATCAGAACCGGTCATACCAAATCATAAGTCTAAGTATTGTGATCGGCTATACCAAGATACATAACCTGAGTTAAGATCGGTTGCACCAACTCACACATATAAGTCATCCAAAGAATATGCAATGAATAACTGGACCAATATACCCATTGATTTCCCTTTCAATTCATGAAACAAGTTCAAGGACCTACTTCCTTTAAACAAATGTAAAATTATTTCCTAGGATGAAATCTTCACCATAAACCCATACACATAATCATAAAACTATATACAAGATTATGTTAATGTCATATCTACGAAGTTCAAAAGATAAGCGTCATACTCCGTAATCCAATTCCTTAATACTATGACCATACTATTATGATCATGTCTCATCACTAGAGTATTATATACAATATACACAATATATACAGCTTCGCACGTTATGTTTTCAATATAGCACGACTTGAAAGATATGTTAGGAATTGAAACAAGTTCAAGTCAATATTACTAACCCCCAGTAGAAAGATGATGTTGTCGTTATAGTCGTTACTTCTTCTCATTATTCAGGTCTTCAGAGTAATACTTGTATGTCTCAACATTCCTAGTCTTTATATTCTAACCTAAACGAAGTTAACTCTAGTAATTAATCAAGCGATTTTAGATGAGTTTTGATACTAAAATATGACAACCAAACTTGACATACCAACTTTTGGTGAGTTGAACCGAGCTATGCTCTAACATGAATATATATGAATACCAGGGTATTTCTATGGAATGAATCAACATAAAAGAATATTTTTTTGAATTTTAAGTAAACCCGTGAATGATTAGGGAAAACAATACAACTAAGGATTAAATGCGTACACTAAAGCACCAATTAGCATAGGCCATGCAACAGAAAAACCCAGATAATACAGTTGTAGATGTTAAATAACATTTTAAGGTACAAGGTAGAGAAACGAGGAAGCATAAGGGTTGTCTGACTGAGGGGTGACAATACTTTTTGGGGACAAGAGAGTATAATATGGGTTGAAAAAAATAAAGAAAGTCAAAGAAAAAGTAAGATCATAGAGATCTACGACCACTAGATGCTAAAAGGAGATAAGAAGGTTGGAAGGCAGGGATTCAGAATTATAAACACATATATCATAGAAAAACTGAAAATGAAGAAGAGTAAAAGTCACGTAAAAAGATTTGGATAGACTGAGATGAGAGAAAAGACTGAAAATGAAGAAAAGTAAAAGTCATGTAAAAAGATTTGGAAAGACTGAGATGAGCGAAAAGATTTTGAAAAAGATGCAACCGAGGAAGTAAATAAATATAAAACACTGAACTGGGACAATATTTTGTCTATAAATTGTGAAGATATCACCAAGAATTTCAAAAATAACTAGGAAGAAGAGACAAATATAGGTCTAGGAAAATGGCTTGTGATAATCAGTGAGTTCCGCAAAATGTTGTGGTGTCTTCTACTTGGGTAATGCGATGCCTAGCAGGTCAGTTATATAGAATTCAGTATTATCAATATTCGGAGTGCGGAGAAGAGCTATTCATGCATCTAAATTAAGGTATGGCTTTGGCTTTTTGTAATTTGGATCCATCAGAAAGAAGGTTATTAGGTCCGAAAATAATTAGATGCATTCAGTCAAAACTTGAAAAACTTGATTTAGCTTCAATTTCATTGCTCAAGACAGAGTTTCCACCAGGGATGGATTATGCATATGTAGAAGCCAAGGCTGAACAGTATCCTCCTAACCAGAGAGGGGCTGCGCATGCATGAATAGAATCAACAACAATACAATATTTTGGATGAATCTTCTAGAATCCTAACGGCTATAATTATGAAGGAGAACTCTCAAATTATCTAATTTGAATTTTTTTTAAGTACTGTTTTATCTTCATTTCATTTTTTGGTGCGACTCTTTTGCTTTTAAGAAACTATGTTTATACTAACAAATATGAAATTCCTGAAAACTTTTTGAAATTCCTGTGGAAACAAGATCACATCATAGCAAAAACTAACTGTAAGTAGCTCATATCTAGGTCGCATCCCAATCTGATAATATAAAAGGGATTTTATCAACTCATTGAAAAAAACAAAAAAAAATCAACAGGAAGAAGAGAAAAAACTAGAATAGGGTTTAGGTATGCTTTCTCAACTTAAGAATACCAAAAACAGAAAAGCATATATTTATACAGTTATACAATTCTTGGATTACAAGTATTGACATAAACAACAACAAGTGAAATAAGGAAAGACTCAATTTAACAGAGAACCAAAACCAAAAACAAGTTATGTTTCCTTTTCTCTAACACTCCCCCTCGATCTAAGCGGGTGGTCAGAGACAGCAAGCTTAGATCGAAGAGAAGAAAAACATCGCTTTGGTGTACGCTTAGTAAGGACATCAGCAAGTTGGTCTTCAGAACACACAAAACGGACATCCAACTGGCCACGTTGAACTCGTTCTCTGACAAAATGGTAATCGATCTCTATATGTTTAGTTCGACCATGAAATACATGGTTCATAGTGAGATAAGTAGCACCAAGATTATCACACCATAAAACAGGTGGAGTGCGTACCGGAGCCTGTAGTTCTTTCAACAAGGATTCAATCCACATTAGTTCTGCAGTGGCAATCGCAAGGCCTCTATAATCCGCTTCGGTACTTGATCTCGAAACAGTTTTGTGCTTCCTAGTTCTACAGTGGAACTATATTCAGCTTCGGTAATTCAATCCACATTAGTTTTACAGTGGCACTCCAAGATACAATATTCGAACCCAAGAAAACACAATATCCACTCGTAGATCGTCTATCGGTTTGATCACCAGCCAAGTCGGCATCGATATATGCTTGAAAATTTAACTTCAACGTAGGAGAACGACTAAGAGTAATGCCGTTGGAGGAAGTACCTTGTAGATAACGCAAAAATCGCTTAACAAGAAGTAAATGCTTGTCTGTGGGGTTTTGCATAAATTGGAAAACCTTGTTGACTGAAAACGCAAGCTCAGGTCGTGTGATTAGTAAATAATGCAAACCACCAATTATACTGCGATAGATAGTAGGATGGGATAGAGGAGTGCCACCTACTGGATTCAATTCAGTAGAAGTTGTAAACGGGGTACTCACAGATTTTGCGCCATGCATATTAGCACGCTCTAGCAAGTCTTCAGTGTAGCGGCGTTGAGATAGAAATAAGCCTGTAGGTGTCCTGGTCACTTCAACACCAAGGAAGAATGAAAGATCACCAAGATCTTTTGAAGAAAATTCTTTATGTAGAGTGTTAATCAAATTTTGCAGACAACTTGAACTTGATACTGTCAAGATGATATCGTCAACATAGACAAGCAAATAAATAACTCCATCAGGTGAACTACGTATAAATAGGGAGGAATCAGCCTGAGATATAATAAAACCAATTCTTTGAAGAAAAACACTCAAACAAGTATACCAAGCCTTGGGCGCTTGTTTTAGTCCATAAATGGATTTATGCAGGCGACAAACATGACCAGGAAAGCGAGGATCAATGTACCGTGGAGAGGGTGAAAAGGGTAGACTTGCGTCAACTGATTTGCTAGAATCCGAAATTGAAGATGGTGTTGATGGGCATGAGGTTTGTCTGGAGATGGGGTTGCTAACAGATGGAGACATAGTGGAGTCAGCGGAAGTGTGAGGTGGAGATGATATTTTCATAACATGTGTAAATGAGGGATAAGAAATTAGATGTGGGGGCGGCAACGGAGACGGTAGTACTGTGGGTGTTGTAGTTGCAGCTGCAAACGGAAATACGGACTCATCAAAAACAACATTTCGCGACCAGTATACTCTGCCAGACGGAAAATGAAAACATTTGTAGCCTTTACGAGTAGCACAATAGCCTAGAAAAACACATGGAGATGATATAAATTCGAGTTTATTGGAACGATAATCTCGAAGATGAGGAAAACACAGACACCCAAAATTTCGCAGCGATAGATAGTCTGGATCTTTAAGAAAGAGTAATTCGTATGGAGTGCGACTACCTGTAGGTACTGAAGAAACTCTATTCATAAGAAAAGCGGCGGTGGAGAAAGCATCATACCAGAAGCTGGGAGGGATAGAAGACATTGATAAAAGTGTGAGACCTTTTTCAACGATATGTCTATGTCGTCTTTCGGCAAGACCATTTTGAGTAGATGTGTGCGGACAAGTAAACCGATGATGGGTACCATTTTGTTGAAGGATTTTGGTGAATTTTTTATATTCAGTTCCATTGTCGGATTGAAAAATCTTAATTTTCCTATCGAAAAGAGTTTGAACATGCTTATAAAAAGTTTCAAAGATAGATAGGCATTTGATTTTACATGCATTGGATAAATCCATGTAAACCGGATAAATGTATCAACAAAAATTATATAATATCGAAAACCTTCATTAGATAAAACGGGAGCAGGACCCCAAACGTCGGTCACAATCAAATCTAAGGGATTTTCATAAATAGTAGTACTAGAATAAAATGGAAGTTTATGACTCTTATTAGATAAACAGGACTGGCACATAGAAAAGCTAGAAATAGACACTGGTAGATGATGTTTGGAGACAATAGCGCGAACTGTTTTGAGCACAGGATGTCCTAAACGATGGTGCCAATTCTGAAGGGATGTACGTTCTCCAACAAAACCAAAAATAGATGAGACTGGAGAAAGAGTATATAAGTCGTCTTTACGCGTTCCCTTGAGTACTACCTTCCCCATGCGACAATCCTTCACAAGACAATAAGTGTCGTGAAACTCAAAGAAAACATTATTATCACGACAAATTTGAGATACAGATAAGAGGTTGTTGAAAAGATGTGGAACATGAAGTATATTTGATAGAAGAAACTTACGGTGCGGGGTAGGAAGTATACCATTACCGGTATGGATATAGTCAAATTAGAGCCCCCCGCCGTGCGCACATGATCTGGTCCTGCATATTCATAATGATGCTCCAAATTGTTAAGATTGTTTGTCATATGGTTGGTTGCGCCACTGTCCGGAAGACAATCATAGGTATAATTGGGTTGTTGGTAAGTAGCATGGGCCGCAGGTGAACTGGTTGTAGTGTCAGAAGGAGGCATGTTACCTCTGTTGTCATTACCCTTGAGTGGTTTGCGCCGATCACGAGAAGGATAAGTTACCATATTTAATCTCTTGTGACACTCCCTAGCGCCATGATATGGTTATCACATATTTGGCAAATAATTTCCGATGTTCCATCTCTCATAAGAGGAACATCACGTCCACCATCTCTCATAAGGGGAACATCACGTCCACGATTTGAAGAAGTGACATTAGCATGGGGTTGAGATATATGAACCTGATTCTGTATGGTGAGACGAAGATCGTAAGAAAGCAGCATGGATTCAAAATCATCTTTAGTTATGACACCCATGGTAGTAATTAATGAGCTAACAATCGACTCATAAGCTGAATCAAGACCCTTGATGACATAGTGACGATATTTTTTGTAGGAGATTTCAACTCCGCTAGAAGCAAGCGAATCAATAATGTTTTTAACTGAATGAATGTAGTCAGTCATGGTTGAGTTTTCCTTCTTAACAGAAGAAAGTGACTCCTTAAGATGAATAAGGTGTGCATCAGTCTTTGATGCAAAAAAGCCATTAAGTTTGGTCCAGATAGAGTGTGAAGTTTCACATGCCTTAACTTTGGCTAAAACCAGAGAGGTAAGAGAAGACATAATCCACCCAAGAAGGAGTTTGTCTGTGCGTCTCCATGACAGAAATAACGGGTTAGGAGCTCCATTAATAATAGTCGATGGACACTAATGAGAACCATTGATTTACTTTTCCAAATCGTAACCTTGCAAGTAAGGCATAAATTGAGTTTTCCACAACAAAAAATTATGACCAGATAACTTCTCCGAGATAGCGCCGTGTAGCCGCTCAAAAGGGACGTCATAAGTGGTTGAAGAAACCATGGTGCTGGAAGAGATCGTAGTAGTTGATGAAGAAGAAGAAGAGGAAAAAGTTGTGGATGACTCTGTAGACATGATGAAATAAAAGATATTAAGAAGAAAAATAAGAAAATACAAAGATGAAGAAGAGAATCAAAAGGGAGAACAGGTCCGGGAGATCGACCTGTCTGATACCAAACTAGAATAGGGTTTAGGTATGGTTTCTCAACTTAAGAATAACAAAAACAGAAAAGCATATATTTATACAGTTATACAATTCTTGGGTTACAAGTATTGACATAAACAACAACAAGTGAAATAAGGAAAGACTCAATTTAACAGAGAAACAAAACCAAAAACAGGTTATGTTTCCTTTTCTCTAACAGAAAAAGAACTTAGATTGGATTGGATTGGACCATCCCAAGTTACAACCTTCATTCCTTATAGAGGAATACGGAGTTTAATGATTTTTGTTGGAAATTCACTGGTAAACAGGGATACTGGCGGAAAAGTTACCAATGAGTTAAAAGAAATACATCTGAATTATTACTATTGAACTAAGAATATTGTCAAACACCTTCTGCGCAAGAAAAACAGAAACGAATGATGAACATAAATCTTATGATTACATACAAGATAGATGAAACATCAAATACTTAAAGACAGAAATTAAACTAAGATAGTTAAGATATATTCGGATCACAGGAACAATGATGGAATAAATGGAAATTTCTGAATACTAAACACATAAATGATGAAGAAAGCTCACATGAATAAAATGAGTCTATCCATACTAAAGCCATATGATGGATATACTAATGGGTGAATACAAACTACAATGCAATTATGAGAATAAGAATGCAAAATGCAAATGCCGGCAACCTAGATTCAACAAATCATAGAATTTGGTCCAAAGTTCGTCAGAAAAAAAAGATTCAGCATATCTAGGAATCATCCCCCTCCTGTCCCACTCTCCCTCCAAGCTAAGAGCTTCTCCAATGGAATGTGTGTGAACAAAAAAAGTCTTCGTACACGTAGGATACACATCCAAAATCCTTGAAATCTTTCTCCAACCCTAACCTCTAAGACCAATGTGTAGATGACATGACACAGTTTTATGGAGACATCCTCTTGCGCAACCTCTTGTTCTAGAGGTTTACATAGAGAATGTCTAGCCATCCTAATCAGAATTTTACCTGATTTATAACAATTTTAATTACAAATTAACACTATCGATTTTTTTACATCGGTTCTTCCATTTTTTTTTCAACAAGATTTGTCCCCTCTTTCTCACAAACCCCTGAAAATAATGTTATAAAATCAAAATCAAAATCACACGATTATATGACGAATTTGGATCAGATCGTTTTTTATTTTTTTAATCAATTATGTTTGATCAATACATGTTAGGTATCAATTTTAGTCACCTCTATCGATGTTCGTAATCACCTGATGAAATTCAATCATGTGACTAACACTTTGATGATATTTCATTACATGCCGGATGATTTGTACAGTATACAAAAGATATTAATGGAGGTTTAGGACTTACTGGATTGAAGAAAAATATATATCTCCATGATAATTCTTCTTAGAACAGCCAAAAATAAAACTACAGAAGCAGACTTTTGAACAATTTTAGTTTGTAGGTAAATTCAAAATGATGCCTGACTAGAATTATAATAAATTTTAGTAGGAATTAGATTGTAATCAAAATTATATTCAAGAGAAGCATAATGAATAAAAATTTTGATGCATAAATTCCAACAAACTATTCACAGCTTGAGTATAATCATCATTTCACGATTGTCTAATCTGCAATAGTTCTCACTAATGCCAACGCTCAATCAATTTTCCTTTTACCCTCTTTCAATCAATTTTACATTTACGGATTTATCAGGAAAGAAAATCTTATAAAATCTTGATATCAAGTAACGAAGAATACTCAAAGAGTACTAGGGTTGGAGATTAAAAAAAATATCCTAACTTTTCGGAGAATTCAATGCCAAGTAGGAAGGAGGACGTCTAGTTTGTGTTGCCACATAAGAAAGACACGCAACCACCATTGGAGAAGCTATAAGGAAGAGTTACAGAAAGATTATTACTCGATAATGCAAGGGACAAAGGCTGCCAAATATCTTCCTTGTTTATAAATTCATGCACGTCGGATGGCCAATGCAAGGGGCAAAGACCGCCAAATATCTTCCTTTTTTATAAATTCATTAGATTTTTTGCCCGTGCTACGCACCGGGCAGCTCCGCAAACCATCTAGCATCACCTTTATAATCACCTCTGGATGCCGGCATTTGCAATGTTCTTAGTTGATAGATTATAAGAATTCATGGGATAAATAATTCGTAAAAGCACTAATTAAATTGCATAAACTTTAGAAAAACATTGTTGCATAACCTAAGAACATTGACAGTCAACTTCTTCCAAAGAAAATAAGGTGTCTTTTAAAAAGGTGAATGATCTAAGAACAATAAGAAAGGTGCACTATTGAATGACCTAAGAACAATAAAAGGTGATTTGGTGTGATGTTGCTTCGTCTCGCCCCATCGTGTATTTTTTATTTGGTGTTGTTTAGAATTTTTTTATTTGATGTAGCCCGGCCTCACCTCGTACCCGTCCCGATACATTTTTGATTTGATATTACGCGGCTTCGCTTTACCCCATCAAAATCAGTTATTTTACATACCCCAAGGATATATCTTCTAAAATGGTACATCGACCTTACCTTTAATTTGTCTGTCGGTGCATTCAATTTGCTACGCGTCGGGCGGACCCGAAAACTATCCACCATCATTTTTTTTTTCTTCAACCATATTTTTAAGGCTTCTCTTAAATATAGCCCACATATTTATTAACCATAACCCAAAAAATTTAAGTTAAAATGAAAATCCTCTTAATTTTTACTAACAATTTAAACTTAAATTATTATTTTTATTCAAAATCAAAATCAAAATAAACCAAACACCTCTTAATTTTCACTAACAATTTAAACTTAAATTGTTCTTCTTATTCAAAATCAAAATAAGCCATAACTTTTATTTTAATCATACTTCATCGTAATTGTTCCCTTTATAATGCTCACACAATTGTAAACCCTAATTGTTATTTTTCTCCAAAAACAAAAAGGTCGTAATTCTTAATTTTCTCTAAAATGATATACTTTTTTCTTATTAATGATAATGATAATAATAAAAATAATAGGAGTGTATATTCTATTTTATTCAAAAATATCAATCCAAACAGAATTAACTTGGGGTTTGATTCTTTTCCTAGAACCATTTTCCTAAAGCTCCATGAACACAATCAACAAATGAAAAATCTCTAAGATGATTTTTTTGTCAATCATGATTGCACCAAAATTGATTGAGGGTATCGATTATTCTTCAAAAATATGAATCATGTCAAATATCTTACACAAATTTAATTATAAAAAATAGAAAATTAAATTTTTGTTGATTTAGGGTTTAGTGATCATCTAATTTTGGGCTATGTATAATAATTATGCATAAGTAGTTATTACGCCCGTGAGTTGCACGAACCTAAATGTTTTGTATAGAAAAGTATGTACTGGTGCTGGTAATTTGATAAATAAAATTAAAAACATGAAAAAATAAAAGATATATAAAAAAATAATAATAAAGTTTATTAAAAATTATAAGTAGTTTCATGCCGAATATGTTTTTATGATTTAAATGCATGAGTAATTTCATGCTGAATTTGTTTTTATGGCGTAAGTAGTTTCATGCCATAAGGATAGTTATTCAATGTTTCTATGGTCAATTGTATATAATTCTGAAAACTTGGTAACAAATCATAAATTCTTGATATCAAATAAAAACACAAAATTGGTTAAAAAGACCAAAATCAACAATTCCTAGGTGAAAAAGACATGTAAAATTTGATACTGTTTAAATGGACAAGAATGTAAAAATAGCTAGGATGTAAACAGTTTCATCCTACTCATTTTGAAATACTTTTTCTTATTTTGAATTTACATCAGGATGCATCGAGTTTCATCCTTTCTCTTTTTTAAGTTTAAGCCAGGATGAATCCAGTTTCATTCTTGCTATTTTTTTGGTGTCTATTTCACTCATACTGATTTGAACCATGCTTTAAAAATATTTGGACAAATGACCAATTTTTCGAAATAAAAACTTGTTAACTATTGTGAATACCAAAAACTAAAAAATTGAAAAATGATAACTAAAAGTTAATTACTAAAAAAACCTTGATTTTTTTTTTGAAGCAAAAAAAAAAGACCTTCATAATAGTTCTGAAACACGGACGCCAGTTCTTTTTCTTTTTCTTGTGGATACATTTCCTCATACACAAAATTGGTTAAAAAGACCAAAATCAACAATTCCTGGGTGAAATGGACAGTTAGATTTTGATACTGTTTAATGGACAAAAATGTAAAAATAGGCAGGATGTAACCAGTTTCATCGTGCGCATTTTCAAATATTTTTTCTTATTTTTAATTTACACAGGATGTATCCAGTTTCATTCTTACTATTTTTTAAATTTAAGCTACGATGAAACCAGTTTCATCCTTACTATTTTTGTTTTGGCCATTTCACCTAAACTATTTTTTACTCATCCATTTGAACCGTGATTTAAAAATATTTGGACAAATGACACAAAATGGGTTAAAAAGACCAAAATCAACAATTTCTGGGTGAAATGGATAGTTAGATTTTGATACTGTTTAAATGGACAAAAATGCAAAAATAGGCAGGATGTAACCAGTTTCATCGTGCCCATTTTCGAATATTTTTTCTTATTTTTAATTTACACAGGATGTATCCAGTTTCATCCTTACTATTTTTTAAATTTAAGCTAGGATGAAACTAGTTTTATCCTATCTATTTTTTTTTTTGGCCATTTCACCCAAACTATCTTTACTCGTCCATTTGAACCGTGATTTAAAAATATTTGAACAAATGACCCAGTTTCGGTTCCTCATAAGTATATGTCAGCACAACAACTTCATCTTTCTGTCATGTGTCTTGCTTTCCATTTGCTCTTCATAGCTCAAATTCATTCATACTTGAAAACCGGTGCTTCGCGATCAAGTATAGGGAGCACTCCACCATAAGTAACACGATTACAAAGAACATTAAAGTTAGATCATGAAGGAAATCATAATACAAACAAAAAAAAGAAAATACAAACAAAAATAATAACAAAAGAACTAAAATTTAAGAGCAATTTTCTATATTGGTATTTGTTATGGTATTTGTTATCTCATGGAAGGGAAGGATAACTTGAACTAATTTCTACTTCAGTGGTAAGAAAAAGAGATGCATTTTTTTGTGATTGTCTATCTCCGTGGTTCATTTACCCGATATCTGCGGCAATTCAAATAATATTTTACAAAATTGACTATTTACTCTAAGTTAGCCAGAGGAGTATATATTAACAGCCCGTTCGGTTGGGAGAATTAGAATCTTATGAATTCAATTATGGGGTAATCCAATTCTTGGAATTGGATTCCAATCCAAAAAATTTATGTTCGGTTGAGGTAATTCAATTACCTTTGTTTTTACCCCGGAATCCAATTCCATTGCATCATTGGACCAATGCAATGGAAATCTATCATTTTGGAGGGAATTGGATTCCTAAGAATTAAAATTCCCAATTTCATAAAGTTCATTTGCCCCGTTCGGTTCAGGGAATTGGACACATTCCCTAGGAATTGGATTCCAAGGAATACAATTCCTTGAAACGAACGGGCTGTAATTGGAAAAAGAAAAAATCATGGCCCAAAATAAATTTGAACAAAAGAAAAATCGGGCGACTGACTCGGAGATAAATCGTTTCAACTCGTTCTTTCAAATCCCTGATTTTGATGATATCTTTGTGTTCAATATGATTAACTAAGTTGTCTATCTTCATCCAATGTTGATTTTAACATTCTTATTCTCTTTTTTCTTCTAGGTCTTGGCGACGGTGCTTGGAGAAGCTTTGGGATGTTGGAGTGGTTTTGCCTAATATCCCTCCCTCTTTATTTCCTTAGTAATTCTACACAGCTTTTGATGTCTAATTTGCATGAGATGATACAATACCCAACTTTTCTGCATGATATATCACACAGATTTCTTAAACTACTATTTTCTCTCACTTTTCGTCTCGTTATCCAAGTCTTCCGACAAACAAGTCGTTTATTAGTTAACCTTATATTTAATCTATTTGATTGTCATATGAATTATGACATGTGCTCAACATTCATCAATCAAAATAGAGGTGGATATTTGTTTATATTTATCCTATACCTCATTCTTTTCTCCCATAGTCTTTTACTTAAAAAGTGAGGTTCAACACAGAATGGAATACACGTCCATCACTGACAGGATAAATGCTCTAATAGAGGCTCAGTTGTCATCTAAAATACTTTTACAAGGTGCGGATCAATTCAAGTTCAATTTTTTAGGAAAGGCTTACTCCTCCAAGGTGTACATAGTAGGTGAACTGGATAAGAAACTTAAAAAGTTGTGGCCAAAAAGTAAGGATATCTTCGTCAAAAAAGAAGATAATGATTGTTGGCTGATAAAGTTTCATATACATGATGAGTATGAGGTGGTTCTTAAGTTCCGTCCCTGGTTTATTGAGGGTGATATGCTTGTTTTGGAACCTTGGAATCCAAGGATACCGAAAAATAAGGTAGATTTAACCAAACAATTACTCTGGATGCGACTGTATAACATGCAACCTGGTTTTGCAAGTCCTGCTATGTCAATGGTATTGCTGGAGCTATGGGAGAAGTAAAGGCGTTAGACCCCCCTGATTGTGTAGTTCCAAAAGGTAAAGTTCAAAAAGCTTTGGTTTTGATTGATGTTCGTGATCCCCTGCGACGAGGTTTTTGGATGAAGAATGCAGCAGGTGAACAAATATGAATTCGTCTATTCTATGAGAAGCAACATTTTAATCTATGCGGGTTCTGCTACACCATTGATCATAAAGATGCTGATTGTGGGACCATTGCAATTTTTCTTCCTCAGCAGCAGTGGAGTTATCTTTCCACCAATTCTATTTTGGATCCTCCTTCATGGAAAAATCCAGATATGAGGGGAGTTAAAAATGTGCATGTTACCCTTCCTCAAGCGCATCAAGGTTTGGAAAACCAGCGCAATGTCTAATGAAAATCAGAATAATGAGTTGGTTTTAAAGGAGAATAGTTACATGCATGTAGCAATAATAAATGAGAATCCAGTATCAGCTCCAGTGGAACTTCCAGGGAATAATGCACTTCTGGCTCAGCAAGATACAAACAATATTATGATTAATATTCCTTTGGAGTCTTCTCAGCCAACTACTATTGATACATGTGTATCTTTCTTTCCCCGGAACTAGTAATCCTCAAGACAAATTGAGGATAAAATCCTATATTAAGAAGGATTCCTTGTTTAGGATAAATTCCTAGTTTACGAAGGAGTATTGTTTTGAGAAGTATTCTTAGTTTAGGTAATATACCTAGAAAGGGAATTAGTCCTACAAAAGGAAATAGATTCCTAAGAGGTTTGGGAAACCAACCCAAGCCTATAAATAGGGATGTTTACCTCATAACTAAACACATCTAGTTAGTGTGTTCTTGATATTGACGCACCTAGACACAAATACTAGGCACAGAAAACCTAGGAGAATCTTGGGACAATACTTGTGCAAGCTAGCAAACAGTTTAAGGTTGATCCACTGTTTAGAGAGATTGTGAACGTAACAAAGAGAGAATTGTAATTGTTTTCTTGTTCATAATCTAGAGAAGATATTTTTCTTCGAATTACTACTTGTGTTATATTCTTTAAGTTTCTCGTATATTATTATCCTGAATTCCACCTTTATAGTAATAGCTACCAAGGTATAAAGATCAATACGTATCAACTACAGTTGGTTTTGACAATCAAGGTATGTTGCGGGTTAACTTTAATAGCTCTAAAGGCAAGAAGTGGTCCATAGACATGGAAAGATAATTAGGATGGAGGAGGGTGGGCCTAGTAACACTAAATATTCGGATAAACATATCAGACATGAGTTAGAAGGCTGTGATGTTCTAGGTCTTAATTCAGATCCAATTGAGGAGCAACAACAGCAGAATTTAAGTACACATTTGGGTCAGGAATCTGGGTTTGGACCTAATATGGATCTACTAAAATCTTAAATTGCATTAGGTGAATTTGATGTCAGTTTTGATGATTTTAATGTCAATAACATAGATCCAGATTCATTTCATCCAACTAGAGCTTATAAAAAACCATTGCAAGAACTTATATCTCAGTTTGAAGCCAATATATCAAGTCATCTATCTGCTACATCTGATGATGAATCCTCGGCAAATGCTCATGTTGATCTAGATGATACCTCTCAATCACCTAACTCTTATCCTTCATTTTATGGGACAGTTTCTGAGCAAAACTAGTCTAAACGTCTCAAAGCATCCACTTCAAGCACTGATGGCTAGGTACAGAACTTATACTTCAATTCTCTTAACATTCTTTCAGATCTCAAATATAATCATCTTTTTAATTAGTGTCTCTTTCAGTTCAATACATGTTCTAAGCTTATTCTAAAATTTGCATGTTATTTTAGTTCATTTCATATAAATAATCATATTAGCATAATGATGGTTTTAACCTGGAATGTGCAAGGATTTGCATCTAAGGATTCTAGAGACAATCTGTCAGACATAATTAGAAATCATAATCCAGATATTATATTTCTATGTGAAACAAAAATTGGGGAATCAATGGTTAAAGCCTTTATTCAACCATATTCTTATCCAAATTCACTGGTAGTTGGTTCAATTAGTAGGGCATGTGGTCTAATTTTTCTTTGGAAAACTGGATTTCCTTGTGATGTAGATGCAATGGGTTTTTTTGAAAGATCTCAGTGACAATCTCTTTCAACCATGGGTAGTCATAATAGATTTAAATGTTCATCTTCATAAGAGGGGACAATCTTCTAAGTATTCATCTATTAACAATTGGGTTCGTAACACAATTGATGAGGCAGGTTTGATGGACTTAGGATATATAGGTAGAAACCGTACTTGAACTAATCAATCAAATGGTAAAGGGTCTAAGAGAGATATAATTTATATGAGTGGAAAATACAATTTCTTGACTCCAGACTACATCACTTACTATTGATGGGTTCAGATCATTGTCCAATACTGTTAGAGACTGAAATAGATAAGCCTACAACTAGGAATGTATGGAAATTTTACAAGTGCTGGTTAGCTGATCCTTCTTGCTCTCAGCTCATTTCTCATTCTTGGAAATATTCAAATTCCAACTTCAGTGCCAAAATTGCTTTAACTAGGAAAGATTTAGCTAAATGGAGAAGAGTGCATTTTGGGGAAATAGACAGGCATGTAGCCTTCTATAGAGGAAATTTGGAGCATTACCAATCTTTTCCTTATATTGATTATAATGCTTCACAAATTCAGTGTAACATAGAGCTACCTAAGTATTGGAAAAGAAATGAATCAGAATATTGGCAACAGAAATCAGGTGATAAATGCATTAAGGATGCGGATAATAATACAACTTATTTTCATATAATGGATAAGAGAAGAAGGGCTAGGAACAATATAATTTCTTTACGTGATCTTAATGGAGTCTGGTTAACTAAGAGAGAGGAATTATCCAAATTTCCTACTTCTCATTTTTCAGCAATAGCTACCACTACTTCTCCGCAACTGCATGATTACTTTTTTGATCACATTCAAAGTAATATTTCTGCTCAGGATAATATTTCACTTATGAGTGTGCCATCTGAAGAAGAAATCAAATATGTTGTCAATAGTCTAGCTAGCTGGAATTCTCCGGGACCAGATGGCTTCCCTGCTGCTTTCTATCAATCACAATGGGATATTGTGGCTGCAGATGATATTAGTTTGGTTCAGAATTTCTTCACATGGAAAGATCTCCCAGCTCATCTGAATGAAACTATTATATGTCTAATTCCTAAGGTTGGTAATCCTGCTACACCAAGTGACTACAGGCCGATAGGGTTATGTAATAAAAGCTATAAGATAATTTCTAAATTATTGGTCAAGATGATGCATCCTTTGATGGAGAAAATAATATCTCCAACTCAGGTTGCTTATGTTCCAAAAATATACGTAAATGATAATATTATTATAGTGCATGAACTTATACATTCAATGAAGAAATCAAGGAGTAAGAAAGGTTTAATAGCCCTCAAACTAGACATGTCTAAGGCATTCGACAAGTTAGAGTGGACTTTTTTGGATAAAATGTTGCAATCTATGGGTTTCTGTTCTGAGTGGAGAGCTCTAATTCAACAGTGCATCACAATAGGTACTGTTTCAATTATGTTAAATGGGAGTCCATGTGATTCTTATGTACCATCTATGGGATTACGGCAGGGAGATCCATTATCTCCCTACCTTTTCATCATTGCTATGGAGTATCTAACTAGAGCTTTGCATAAAGCAGAAAAAGATCACTTGATTAAAGGCATCCGAGTAGTAAAGAACTCCCCATCTATCAATCATCTTCTTTTTGCAGATGATTGCATGTTATTTTTTCAAGAAGATGATAGAACAATTGATAATGTTCTCAAGATTTTGGAAGATTTTGGTTCTATTTCGGGACAAATGATAATTTTTTCAAAATCGGTTGCTTTCATTGCAGGAGACATTACTCAGGACAGAAAGAATTACATGACAACTAGATTAGGGCTCAAACAACTGTGTTCCTCTGATAAGTATCTTGGATTACCAATACTTATAGGTAAATCTAAAGCTACTTCTTTAGGAAATCTATCTGACACCTTTGCCACAAGGTTACTAGGATGGATTTCCAAAACTTTGAATCAAGCAGCAAGAACCACACTAGTTAAATCTGTGTTAAACATCATTCCTTCTCATTACATGGGGAATTTCAAAATACCAAAAAATATCATTAGAAGGTTAAACTCTATTCAGAGAACATTCTGGTGGGGGCTTCTAGAGCATTGCTCGGTCGAACTCGCATGCGTTGTTATCTCAAGCATGTTTGTCAATGTTAGTGATCAAAACTATAAGTATTGATTTCTAGTCTATTATAGCTAAGTCTCGGACTAGGATAGAAAGTATAGTTGAATTAAGTACTTCATGGCGAAACATCATACAAGCAGAAGAACTACCCAAGGAACCGGTGGAACTTCTCGACAAAAAGGTATGTGAATACTTGAACTTATCTATCACACAAAAGTCTATCTACTTTATCTCCTACTCTTTGAGGCAAGAAGTCGTATGTTGTATATATAGACTTGGATTATACACATTTGGTATTTCGAGCCGAGTATACCTCGCCTATCTATATCTCGAAATATGTGATGGTAAGCTTTTATCTTCGATCAAGTTCATCTTTACTTAGTGACGAAATTCATGATATGTTTCAATCACTTTGAAAATTGCCTTGACGAGAAATGGTGTAACAACTATATAATCTCCTCTAAGAATGTTTCAATGATTGAAATGAGAGTTTAGATTACATAACCAATGATGGGCATAAGCATTATTGTGGAAACACATTTATGTATAAGTCCTATTCCTTGAACCAAAGTTTGCGAACTTTGTTGATCAAGAGAAACCGGAAAAATGGCTTGTTGCCAAGTACGCGAACTCAGTCCGCGAACTGCCGAACTTCTCATCCCGAGAAATTCTGCTGGAGTTGACAAACTAGCTGCATCCGCGAACCCAGTCCGCGAACCGGCGGAAGGTCTTTTGCCGAGATTTTCTGCTGGAGTTTGTAAACTCTGCCCGGTTGCTTAAGTCCTCGAACCTAGTCTGCAAACTTAAGAAGGTTATATATCTGAAGATGATTTCTGAACTTAAACTTAAAAAGACTAAGGAATGCAGTTTTCAAACCGTGGCTATAAAAGTTCATGAACCTATTCAAGTGAATCAAATCATCTTTGCTTCAATTGTGTCTTGTGTAGTACATAAGATTTCCTTGCAATTGAACAACTCTCTAACTAGTTCATTTGAATTCATTTGAACTAGTTATGGTGAAGAAGAACATGGTTGATATGAAATGATCATATGGCTAACCTTTTGGTTAACTATTATTGAACCAACAAGTGCATATGTTTGGGTCCGGTTAACAAACCTAGAAGTGTGCATTGTCAAGTGTGTGTAACAAGCTAAGTTTTCGATCTAACGGTTGAGAAATATTAGCTTGAATCTAAATCAGGTTTTCATCTAACGGTGGATATGTTTTCTTTGGGACCAAGGCGAAACCCTGATTTGAAGACTATATAAAAGAGACATCTATTATTGTGCAAAACTAATCCCCACACCTTATGTGTGATACTAGTTTGCATACTAGAGTCGATTCTCCTTTAACATTTGGTTTTCTTTTTCTAAAACCAGGTTAACGACTTAAAGACTTCATTGGGATTGTGAATCCAGACCGATACTACTTTTATCGTAGTTGTGTGATCTGATCTTTCATCTTCTATTGTACGAGTACAATCAGATTGATTGGATTGAGATTGATATCTCCGATAGGCAAGATATAAAAAGTAATCACAAACATCTTCGTCTCATCGTTTGTGATTCCGCAATATCTTGTTTAGCTACCATACGATTAAGATTGTTGTGAGGTGATTGATAACTCTAGGCTGTTCTTCGGGAATATAAGACCGGATTATCAATTGGTTCCTGTTCACCTTGATTATTATCAAAAGACGGAACAAAACCTTTAGGGTTTATCTGTGGGAGACAAATTGATCCTTTGATAGACTTGTATGTGTGAGACATATTTGTTTATTGTCAAAGCCTGCGATTTTGGATCGTAGCAACTCTTAGTTGTGGGTGAGATCATCTAAGGGAATCAAGTGCGTAGTATCCTGCTGGGATCAGAGGTGCAGGAGCATAACTGTACCTTGGATCAGTGGGAGATTGATTGGGGTTCAACTACAGTCCAGTACGAAGTTAGCTTGGAGTAGGCTAGTGTATATAGCGGCTTAATATAGTGTGTGTTCAATCTGGACTAGGTCCTGGGGTTTTTCTGCATTTGCGGTTTCCTCGTTAAAAAAATTTATGGTGTCTGTGTTATTTCATTTTTCGCATTTTATTGTTTATCTTTATAATTGAAATAATACAGGTTGTGCGTTAGATCATCAATTAGAGTAATCCAACCTTTGGTTGTTGATTATCATTGATTGATCCTTGGATATTGGTCTTTGGTACCATCCAAGTTATTCCTTGTATTTGATTAGAACTCACAGTTCTTGCTTGAGTAAATCAAATCAAGAGAGAGAATAAACTCGTTGATAAACTTTTAATTGATTGATTCTTATTGATTCTCTTAAAAGTATATTCGAGTTTGTCCATATAGATTGCTAAGCGAAATATTGGGTGGTGTTATTAGACCCCCGCTTTTTCAATTGGTATCATAGCAGGCAAACACATTTAAGACCTCAAAAGTCTGTGTTTGTAGCAATCTGACTCTATGGACAAAAGTATTATCTACGATAAACGCGTCGCCAGAAATAAAAGTTCTGTCTCATCTAATTCTAATAAAGAGAAAGATACTTCAATCCCGAATATAGACGAACCTTGTGTTCTGACAAGACAGACAAACACTGACATGTGTGATTCCGATTAACCTTCTAAAGAGACTTTCTCTATTAATGAATGGGATGCAGCTGAAGAGAGTAAATTGATTCTAAATCTTGCTAGAATACAAGATGATAGATTTAATCGATTAAAACACCACGTCAATGTTCTACTTGGCGTTATAAGAGATTGCAAACTCAAAAGTAATGTTGAAGATCAGTCTTCGTGCACGACTCTTGAAGCTAGACTCGAAAGAGATGCTTGGAAATTGAACATCGCTTTGATAAGCTCTCTATTCAAGGACGTTCAAAACAATATGACATGCCAAGTACTTCTGACACTATTAAAGGTGTTGTGTACTCAGAAGTAAAAACAGATGTGCGTAAAGTCTCCATCAATCAAGGATGTTGCACATCTAATGAAGAAAAGAAATCTTCTAACGATGATATTAAGACCGTACTTTCAAATCATTTGGATGATCATAAAGTATGTCTTGTCTGTGAGACAAAGAGTTCTGTTAAACGAAAGAGAAACTCTAGGTTGAAGAAAAACTCCTTGGTTCAACTTCAAGACACCCTGGATTTAATTCTCAAAGGTGTAACTGACATTCGTATGTCTAAACCAGTTGGTTTTCGTACCTACCCTGTGTATGTTATCAAGAAAGTCAGTTCAATGAGTTCCTCGAATTATCAAGAGCAGAACAAACATCTTAATAAACTTCATCTAAAGGAATATCCTGTCATGTTCTCTGGAAGCAACATTAGCCCTAACGTGAACGAAATCCAAGGAGAAAGAAGGAAAATTGATGAGTTGAGAGATAATCTAAAAGATTTAATTGAAGGATATAAAGAAATTGTCAATAGGATGTCGTCCGCCTCATGTCAAAATCCTTCTGGTAAGAACTCCAACTATGTCTCGTATTTTGATGACAGTAAGTTTTATGATAATTTCTCACATCAAAAGGGATCTCGCCCTAGTTTTAGGAGGAAAAAGAGACTTGATCATAAACACAAACCTCTTGATGAGATGGTTGCTCATACTTGTGCTAACTAATCACAAGGTTCAAAGGACTTACTCATAAAAATCCTCTTGAGTAAGATGTGTTAATAATAAGGTATACTTTTGACTTTTGTGTCTGTTAGGTTAAGTTATCTTTTTATCGTCTATAGCTAAACTATTGCTTGCAGACTTACTATGGTCAAATTATTGTTTGTTGTCTGGATGTTGTCTCTTATTTTTTCTTCAGAATTTTTTTCTTCTCGAAAGTTGTTTCTAGATATTATAGTGCTCTAAATTGCTTCTTTGAGTTATGAAGTTTATTGAGCCCTTTTTGTGTAACAAAAGTTTTTACGGCTTTTTGTTTTGGGTAATGTTGTACTCGAACGGATACCTGTTCTGGCTCGAGTCAACGATTCTAAGAAACCCTAGAATATATTCCCCAAGAATATATATCCGAAATCTTGGTTACAAGTCACGTACGTGTACTCCAGGTTGGATTTTGGGTTTTCAAGAATGTCTTCCTCCTCATCTTCCTACGGTGGTTTTGCAAAAGGATTCCTTGACAAAGAGATTGTTGTTGAATCTAAGAGGAAGAGGACGATTGTAGATGAAGATCATCCTAATGATTCATGTTTCTTTGCCTATGTTCATGAAGATGCTGAGAAGGACGATATGATTTCTGATGAAGTTGTTCATGACTTTCTTAAGTACTTTGGGGAAGCAAAACAACAGCTCGTTGATACTCTAAAAGGTCTTGATAAGTTGAAAACTGAGTTGGAAAAGGTTGTCTATGACGTTGGTCTCATAAAACATCAAATCAATGATCTTCGCAAAGAGAATCATCTCTCAGATGATGCAATGGCAATTGTTGATCACAAGCTTGAAGACACTATGCCTCGTGAGGTTCCTGAAAAGCCTTTTTGATCTTAGTTCATGTTCAGGCTTAGCGTTGGAGTCTGTTTTCTTTAGCTTGTTGCTTTTTGTTGTTTTTGTTGCCTAGTATTTCTTCTTTTTGGTTTAGTTGGAAGAATAACTAGTGCTTGAATAGCAATGATTGTGACTACACATAGCTATTATTTTTATCTTCTTGTTCTTTTTTAGGTTTATTGGTTTTAAATTCTAAAAATATTTGGAGGATGATGTTTTTGCAGTATTAATCCTTGTGATTTGTTATATTGCAATTTTTTATGGGATATGTATGTTTGCGTCCGTGAACTTGAAGGTCCCATATTCTGCCAAAAGTAAAGTCGTTTGTGATCAGTATTCACGTACTGGTGAAAGAATGAATAGACTTTTGGAAAATACAAAAGTTAAGCCTATATTGTTAATTCTTTGATGGAAGATAGGTTAAAATATTTTGTATTCAATGGTTATGTCTATTAAATATTGTTATGCAAATAGTGATGGAAGATAGAATGAATCCTTGTGTATTCCACAGTATTGATCTTCACTGATCCATATTTTATGTAATACTGTGAGGCCCCGTAATGTGTCTTATGTTGAGCACGATACAACCAAGTTGATTAATTTTTGATTAGCTTTGTTGGTTGTTCCGTAAGGTACTTTATGTTGAGCATTTTTGAACTAAATTAATCATCTTGTTTGGTTATTTAGTTATTGCTCCATAAGTCTTTTTATGTCGAGCAAAAAAACTGACAATTAAATTGATTACTTTGATAATTAGTTTGCTTGTGTATTCCAATTAGATTAATTATGGGTACTCTTGTAATTAATCTAGCTGAGTATTTTCATACTCCGTAGGATTCCTCTTATGTTGAGTATATGAACGACTATCATATTCATTTTCTAATGGTTATGTTAGTCGTATGCTCCCTAAGTTCTCTTATATCGAGCATAGTCAATTAAGTTGATCACCTTTTGTGTTTAATTTGATTCCGTATTCCGATTAAATTAATCATGGGTTTACTTGTGATTAATTTGATTGAGTTATTTGGATATAGAAAATCATTCTCATGGTTTTTGGTGTCCAATAAAATCCTTCTTTTCTTTTGAAATTAAGGTCGCTCTTGTTGTTCTTTCGGGAATGACATAAAATGGGGGAGAGTTCTTTTGAACTTGTGCTTAATGGTCATATCTTGAGGGGTGTGCGGCTGTGGAATATTAGAGGGGTTATCTTGTATCTTTAAACTCCTTGATGAATGTTATTAGCTTCGGCTATATGATTGCATCTAAATTAGATGGTATGTATTTTCTTTTAGTCATGAAATGTCTCTTACAGAAATTTCATTATGATCGCGTTCTTGTACCTTTGCCAATTTTATTGACAAAAAGGGGGAGAATTAAATGTAGTTCACACTACAAATACATATGGTTTTCGGATCATTGTGTAAGGGGGAGTGGTTTCCATGTGAGATGGAATATTGACTAAGGGGGAGTGATACATATCACCATAGTATTATTGTTGAAGTTGTGATACAATTAGACTTCGACACTGTGTAATAATACTATGAAAATGTATAACAATGATCCAGACTGATGCTTTCTCATTGTTATAGCTACGAATCTTCAACAACGGTGATGCTAAACTTACAACCTTTGGGATCATTGGAGTAATTGGAAATGACGAAGTTTTCGAGGAATGTTGAAAATTAGACATGTGGAACACGAGCTACTAAAGTTTCTTTATCTTTTTTTTATTCCATATCTAAGGGAATCAAGTGCGCAGTATCCTGTTGGGATCAGAGGCGTAGGAGCATAATTGTACCTTGGATCAGTGGGAGATTGATTGGGGTTCAACTATAGTCCAGTCCGAAGTTAGCTTGGAGTAGGCTAGTATCTGTAGCGTCTTAATACAGTGTGTATTCAATCTGGACTAGGTTCCAGGGTTTTTCTGCATTTGCGGTTTCCTCGTTAACAAACTTTCTGGTGTCTGTGTTATTTCATTTTCCGCATTATATTGTTTATCTTTATAATTGAAATAATACAGGTTGTGCGTTAGATCATCAATTATAGTAACCCAACCTTTGGTTGTTGATTGTCATTGATTGATCCTTGGATATTGGTCTTTGGTACCATCCAAGTTATTTCTTGTATTTGATTATAACTTGCAGTTCTTGCTTGAGTAAACCAAATCAAGAGAGAGATATAAACTCGTTGATAAACTTTTAATTGATTGAGTCTTGTTGATTCTCTTAAAACTATACTCGAATTTTCCATAAAGATTGCTAAGAGAAATATTGGGTGGTGTTGTTAGACCCCCGCTTTTTCAAGGGCATAAGACAAGCAAGGGGGTTAATTTCTTGGCTTGGGATTCTCTTAATGCACCAAAACAGGAAGGTGGTTTAGCTTTTCTCAATTTAGAATAGTTCAACAATGCATTAATAACTAAGCTATCGTGGAGGTTATGCACAGAGTCAGATAAACTTTGGGTTCAAATATTAAAGCCTAAGTATGCCCCTTACTGTAACTTTCTACATTTACAAGAAGAACATAAAAACTCTTCTTGGATATGGAAAGGGATAGAACAAGGACTTCAGTATGTGAAACAACATCATAGGTGGGCAATAAGGTGCGGTAACAAAACTTTAGTTTGGTACGATAAATGGGTTTACGGCCTATCGGAACCTCATACCCCTAAACTATCTTTTGTTGAGCCACCAAGAATAGTATATATTTCAGATTAAATGCTTGCTAATCCAAGAAGATGGAATGTTCCTCTTGTGCGTGAGTTGTTTGATTCTCATATAGCACAGTTAATTCTTAATATGTATATTCCTCAACATGGAGAAGACACTCTTATATGGGAACCAAATAGAACAGGAACCTTCACTGTTAAGTGAGCATATTGGGTTTTAGCTGCCATAGGAAATGATACAAGCCAGATCACATATCAAATACCTAAGTTAGTCTGGAAAAAACTATGGAGCATGAATGCACCTCACAAAGTTAAGCTTTTCATTTGCAAATGTTTGAAAGGAATTGTTCGAACCTTAGTTAAGATCATCCATTACAAACCAACGATTGATACCATGTATCCTCATTGCGATACAGAGTATGAAATGGTTGAACATTTATTAATCACTTGGTCATATTCATCGTCAGTCTGGCTTGCTATGAATGTTAATGTTTCTAACATTCATGATCAACATACTTCAGTTATTAGTTGGGTAACAAGTTGGTTCTTGAATGCTTAAGATATTTATACTGAAGAACAGAACACTTGGATTATGACTTTGATGATCACTGTTTGGTAAATATGGCGAAACAGATGTGACAAAATATTTCAAAACAAAAGCATGAATAGATGGGTGACATCAAATAGTATTAGGTGATTGTTAAATCAATGTACAAAAAATCATCAGCAACACAAAGAATCTTCCGTAAATCATACTAGTTGATCAGCTCCGGTAGATAAACAATTTAAAATCAATATATATGCTTCTTTTGATAAGACAGCAAAAATCATCGTCATTGGAATAATTATTCGAGATTCTGCAGGTAGCAGCAGAGGCATCAGAGGCAGGTACTTCAATGGAGGAATAGATGCAGAGCAAGCTGAATGCTTGGCCATAAAAGAAGCACTCAATTGGGCCAGTAGCTTTCACTTTGATCGTATTTTGCTTGAGTCAGATTGTCAAAATGATGTCTTCTCTATCAATGATGCTATCCCACATGTACATTGGGTGAACCAGGGACTTGTAAATGAAATAAAGTATCATCTATCTACTAGGTCGGAAACTACTCTAGCATATGTAAATAAATCTGGCAACAATGTAGCTCACGTAATAGCCAATAGGGCAACAACCTTAAGATCTTATTTTGATATTTTGGATGATATCCCAGCTAATATACATAAATCTATAAGGGATGATGTTTCCAATCTTAAATTATGGAATTAATCTCTGTTTAATGAAGTTCTATTTCAAAATAATAAATAAAAATTGAACAACTAAAGGTCTACGAAAACTCAAACAATATCAATGCATATGTTTAACCCAAACTACTAAGATATATAAGCATCATTACACAATTTTGGAAAAGATATCAACTAAATTTCCAAAACCCAAAAATACGTGGATATTACATTATGGTTGATGTATTGTATACCTTGCTACGAAATTTTAGCCTTTTTTGTAAGAAATACTAAAAAAGCGGGGGTCTAACAACACCGCCCAATAGTACGCTTAACAATCTGTATGGACAAACTCGAATATACTTTTAAGAGAATCAACAAGACTCAATCAATTAAAAGTATATCAACAAGTTTATATCTCTCTCTTGATTTGATTTACTCAAGCAAGAACTACGAGTTCTAATCAAATACAAGGAATAACTTGGATGGTACCAAAGACCAATATCCAAGGATCAATCAATGACAATCAACAACCAAAGGTTGGATTACTCTAATTGATGATCTAACGCACAACCTGTATTATTTCAATTATAAAGATAAACAATATAATGCGGAAAATGAAATAACACAGACACCAGAAATTTTGTTAACGAGGAAACCGTAAATGATAAAAAACCCCGGGACTTAGTCCAGGTTGAACACACACTATATTAAGACGCTACAGACACTAGCCTACTCCAAGCTAACTTCGTACTGGACTGTAGTTGAACCCCAATCAATCTCCCACTGATCCAAGGTACATTTATGCTCCTACGCCTCTGATCCCAGCAGGATACTGTGAACTTGATTACCTTAGCTGATCTCACCCACAACTAAGAGTTGCTACGATCCAAAATCGCAGGCTTTGACAATAAACAAATCTGTCTCACACAGACAAGTCTATCAAAGGATCAATCTTTCTCCCACAGATAACCCTAAAGGTTTTGTTCCGTCTTTTTATAATAATCAAGGTGAACATGAACCAATTGATAATTCGGTATTATATTCCCGAAGAACAGCCTAGAGTTATCAATCACCTCACAACAATCTTAATCGTATGGTAGCGAAACAAGATGTTGCGGAATCACAAACGATGAGATGAAGATGTTTATGATTACTTTTTATATCTTTCCTATCGGATATATCAATCTCAAACCAATCAATCAGATTGTACTCGTACGATAGAAGATGCAAGATCAGATCACACAACTATGATAAAAGTATTATAGGTCTGGCTTCACAATCTCAATGAAGACTTTAAGTCGTTAACCTGGTTTTAGAAGAAGAAAACCAAAGGTTAAAGGAGAATCGACTCTAGTATGCAAACTAGTATCACACGTAAGGTGTGGGGACTAGTTTTGCCTAATATTAGATGTCTCTTTTATATAGTCTTTCGAATCATGGTTTGCAATCAATGTTATCTTAGTAACAAAGTATTCAATATTCACTATTAGATGAAAAACTGATTTAGATTCAAGCTAATATTTTGCAACTGCTAGATCGAAAACTTAGCTTGTTACACACACTTGACAATGCACGCTTCTAGGTTTGTTAACCGTACCCAAACGTTTGCACTTGTTGGTTAAATAATAGTTAACCAAAAGGTTAGCCATATGAGCATCTCATGTCAACTATGTTCTTCTTCACCATAACTAGTTCAAATGACTTCAAATGAACTAGTTAGAGAGTTGTTCAATTGCAAGGAAATCTTATGTACTACACAAGACACAATTGAAGAAAAGATGATTTGATTCACTTGAATCGGTTCATGAACTTTTATAGCCACGGTTTGCAAATTGCATTCCTTAGTCTTTTTATGTTTAAGTTCAGAAATCATCTTCAGATATATAATCTTCTTAAGTTCGCAGACTAGGTTCCCGGACTTAAGCAACTGGGCAGAGTTTACAAACTCCAGCAGAAAATATCGGCAAAAGACCTTCCGCCGGTTCGCGGACTGGGTTCGCGGACTGGTACTCACGCAACTAGTTTATTAACTCCAGCAAAAATTTTCGGGATGAGAAGTTCGGTATTTCTCGGACTGAGTTCGTGGACTTGGCAACAACCCATTCTTCCGGTTTCTCTTGATCAACAAAGTTCGCAAACTTTGGTTCAAGGAATAGGACTTATACATAAATGTGTTTCCACAACAATGCTTATGTCCATCATTGGTTATGTAATCTAAACTCTCATTTCAATCATTGAAACATTCTTAGAGGACGTTATATAGTTGTTACACCATTTCTCTTCAAAGTGATTGAAACATATCATGACTTTCTTCACTAGGTAAAGATAAACTTGATCGAAGCGAAAATCTTACCAACACATATTTCGAGATATAGATAGGCGAGGTATACTTGGCTCGAAATACCAAATGTGTATAATCCAAGTCTATATATATATCATACGATTTCTTGTCTCAAAGAGTAGGAGATAGATTAGATAGACTTTTGAATGATAGATAAGTTCAAGTATTCACATACCTTTTTGTCGAGAAGTTCCACCGGTTCCTTGAGTAGTTCTTCTGCTTGTATGATGAATCGCCATGAAGTCCTTAATTCAACTATACTTTCTATTCTAGTCCGAGACTTAGCTATAATAGACTAGAAATCAAGACTTATAGTTTTGATCACAAACATTGACAAACATGCTTGAGATAGCAACGCATGCGAGGTTGACCGAGCAATACTCTAACAATCTCCCCTTTTGTCAATTTTAGTGACAAAACTATCAATACATATGGAATACAAAAAAAATAAAGAAACTTTAGTAGATCCTATTCCACATGTCTAATCTTCAACATTCCTTGAAATCTTCGTCATTTCCAAGTACTCCAATGATCCCAAAGGTTGTAAGTTTAGCATCGCCGTTGTTGAAGATCCATATCTATAACAATGAGAAAGCATCAGTCTCAATCATTGTTATACAGTGTCGTAGTATTATTACACAGTGTCTAAGTTCAATTGTATCACAACTTTAACAATAATACTATGGTGATATGTATCACTCCTCCTTAGTCAATACTCCATCTCACATGGAAACCACTCCCCCTTACATAATGATCCGAAAACCATATGTATTTGTAGTATGAACTACATATTAATTCTCCCCCTTTTTGTCAATAAAATTGGCAAAGGTACAAGAACGGGATCTTAATAAAATTTCCGAAAGAGATGTTTCATAGACTAAAAGAAGAATACATACCAACTAATTTGGATGAAATCATAAAGCCGAATCTAAATGCATTCATCAAGGAGTTTAAAGATACAAGATAACCCCTCTAATATTCCATAGCCGCACACCCCTCAAGATATGACCATTAAGCACAAGTTCAAAAGAACTCTCCCCCATTTGATGTCATTCCCGAAAGAACAACAAGAGCGACCTTAATTTCAAAAGAAACAAGGATTTTGAAACAAAAATGACACTCACAAGACAAAAACAACTTTACATTAACTGAACTGGAGGAAACCTACTGGAGTTTCAAACTCAATTGCCCAAAAGATAGAGATAAACATAGGGGAAAGAGTTATAGAAACGTTTTAATGAACCAAAACAACACCAATAGACTGCCACAAGTGTTGAAACGTAGCAGCGTCTAATGGTTTGGTAAGAATATCAGCCAATTGTTGTTCGGAAGGCACAAATTCCATACTTATGATACCATTTTCATAGAGATCACGAATAAAATGGTACCTTATGTCAATGTGCTTTGTTCTTGAGTGCTCAACGGGATTCTCAGTGATTCGAATCGCACTAGAGTTATCACAAAAGATCTTCATTATTCCAGTATCAACTCCATAATCAGCTAGCATTTGTTTCATCCATGGGAGTTGAGTACATCATGATCCAGCATCAATATATTCTGCTTCACATGTAGACAGGGATTGAGAATTTTGCTTCTTGCTATGCCAAGCTACAAGATTCAGTCCTACATGGTAGAAACCCCCTGATGTACTCTTTCTGTCTTCTATACATCCTTCCCAATCAGCATCTGAATAAACAGATAGATCAGTGTTAGTATCAAAAGTGTAAGATAAACCATACCCGACAGTGTGATTAATATATCGAATGATCCTTTTTGCAGATGAAAGATGAGACTCTTTTGGATTTGCCTGAAACCTGGCACAACAACCAACACTAAAAGAAATATTAGGTCTAGTCGCTGTAAGATACAAAAGACTACCAATAATAGATCGATACAACTTTTGATCCACTTTTACTCCTTTCTCATCTCTATGTAGTTTACCAGAAGTGGGCATAGGTGTCAATTTTGGAGAAGACTTATCCAGGCCGAACCTTGTCATAAGATCTCGAGCATACTTCTCTTGGGATAAGTAAATTCCATCCTTATGTTGTTGAATTTGTAATCCTAAGAAGAATTTTAATTCACCAACATTGCTCATTTCAAATTCTTTAGCAAGAGAGACTTGGAAATCCTTTGTAAATTTTTCAGAAGTTGATCCATAGATGATATCATCTACATAGATTTGAGCTATGACGACATCTTTCCCACTCCATTTGGTAAAAAAGGTTTTATCAGCTCAACCCCTTGAAAAACCTTTTCTCATCAGAGAAGTGGTAAGTTTTTCAAACCAGGCTCTATGTGCTTGTTTCAACCCATACAATGCCTTTTTAAGTTTTAGCACATGATCTGGGAAATCAGGGTTTTCAAACCCCTTAGGTTGAGCGACATAGACTTCCTCCTTTAAAATTCCGTTGAGGAACGCGGATTTTATATCCATTTGAAACAACTTAACCTTAAGAAAACAAGCATGAGCTAACAAAAGACGAATGGACTCAAGGCGTGCCACAGGATCAAAGGTCTCATCAAAGTCAATCCCTTCAGTCTGTGAATATCCTTGAGCGACAAGTCTAGCTTTGTTTCTGACAATCGTGCCAGATTCATCAGACTTATTCTTGAATATCCATTTGGTACCAACAATATTGATATTGGAGGGACAAGGTACAAGTTCCCACACATCTTGTCTTTGAAATTGATTTAACTCTTCATGCATTGTGTTGACCCAAAAGGGATCGTTTATAGCTTCGTCAATATTTCTCGGTTCTACTTTTGAAAGATAACAACCAAAATTGCACATATTTTGAAGTTGTCCTCTTGTTTTGGCTGTAGAATCTCTTCCTACAATAATACTGTTGGGATCATGATTTATTTGAACCCAGAGATATCGTGGAGGAACACGTTCTTGTTCGTCGGGAATGGATTGATTAGTGCTCTTTTCATCGTCACTAGAAATGTCAGGATCAGTAACCGTTGGGATAACTTCAACTGATTCTGGAATTTCTTTGACTTTCTCAATTGTTTCGGTTGGAGGAAATTCATCAGGAGGATTATCATGACGAAAGTTACTAATGTCGTCGATGATAACATTAGCAGATTCCATGATGACTTGTGTTTTGAGATTAAATACTCGAAAACCACGACTATCAGAAGCATAGCCAAGAAAGATACCTTCATCACTTTTGGTGTCGAATTTCCCTTTTTATTCTCGATCTTTCAGAATATAGCACTTACTTCCAAACACCCTGAGATAGTGTAGGTTGGGTTTCCTTCCATACCACTACTCATAAGGAGTGTTAAGGGTTTTAGACCATAAATACACACGGTTGATCAAATAACATGCTGTAAAAACAGCTTCTCCCCAAAATCTTAATGGTAAGTTTTTGTTATGGAGCATTAGCCTGGTCATTTCCTGAATATTCCTATTCCTTCTTTCAGCAACTCCATTAGCTGGAGGAGTGATAGGTGGTGAGTATTGTTGACTGATCCCCAGTTCGTCACATAATTCAAATACTTTGGTGTCCTTGAATTCAGTTCCACGATCGTTTCTAATTTTATTTAGTTTGCGACCTTGTTCGTTCTGGATCCTTTTAACAATAATCTTGAATTCACCGAAAGTTTCATTCTTATGAGATAGGAATGCAACCCAAGTGAATCTGGTGTAATCATCTACCATAACTAAAGCATACTTCTTACCAGCAACAGTGGGTTGTTGAATTGGTCCGAAGAGGTCCATATGAATTAAATCAAGTGGAGCTTTAGTGAGAATATCTCGAGATGATTTGTGGTGAAATTTTGTTTGCTTACCCTTTTGACAGGCACCACATACACCTTTAATCTTTGCGTTAATTTTGGGAATTCCTCTAACAAGTTCTTTGTTAATGATCTTAGTTAGAAGAAGATAATTGATGTGACCAAAACGCTCATGCCAAAGATGTGTATATTCCACCTTAGTCAAATTGCAACGATTACTAAACTGAGTATCAAGTAGATAACAGTTGGTTTTACCACGAGTTCCTTGAAAAATTACTTTCCCAGATTTGTCTACAAGGTCACATCCATTCGCATTGAAGACAACTCGATGGCCTTTGTCACAAATTTGACTAATAGAAAGAAGATTAGCAGTCATACCTTTTACGTATACTACATCATGGATTTCTGGAACACCGGGCAGTTTGATCGTTCCCTTCTTGATGATGTAGAAACAACTCCCATCTCCAAACCTTACAGGACCTCCTTCATAGTCAATAGATGAAACAAACCATGTGAGATCACCTGTCATATGTCGACTACATCCACTGTCAACAAACCATTGACAAGGAGACGTAGATCTTAAAGCAAAGGCACCCATACTATTAGTACTTCTCTGTTTAGAGTTTCCTAATAGTTTTGTATGTCCTTTCAGAGTATCAAAAAGTTGTTTAGTTTTCTTACAAAGATTACTTGCAACATTCAGACTCTTTTGAAACGATATACAAACTTGTTGAAGGTGATTGGAAGAACAACAACAATACGGGCCAAAACCTTGAAGTTTGTCTGAGTGGTTCCTAGTCATATCAATTTTCACAACAACCGGTCGTTGATTACTATCTGACTTACGACTATTCTTTGAAGAGGAACAACTGGAGTTTCTCAAATTTACCAAGGGAATATTACCAGATATCAAATTCTTAAGAATTGCAATTTCTGCACAAAATTAGAGTTGATCAGGATTTGCTCATCCAACCCTTTTTGAAGAGTAGCCAGTTTATTAGACTTTTTTCTACGATTGGTTTTTAAACCTGGTGAAGCGTCAATTGAGACTTTATGGTCCATATAGTCAGATCGCTACAAACATAGACTTGTAAGGTCTTGAACGTGTTTGCCTGCTCTGATACCAATTGAAAAAGCGGGGGTCTAACAACACCACCCAATATTTCGCTTAGCAATCTGTATGGACAAACTCGAATATGCTTTTAATAGAATCAACAAGACTCAGTCAATTAAAAGTAGATCAACAAGTTTATATCTCTCTCTTGATTTTCTTTACTCAAGCAAGAACTACGAGTTCTAATCAAATACAAGGAATAACTTGGGTGGTACCAAAGACCAATATCCAAGGATCAATCAATGACAATTAACAACCAAAGGTTGGATTACTCTAATTGATGATCTAACACACAACCTGTATTATTTCAATTATAAAGATAAACAATATAATGCGGAAAATGAAATAACATAGACACCAAAAAATTTGTTAACGAGGAAACCGCAAATGCTAGGACCTAGTCCAGATTGAACACACATTGTATTAATCCGCTACAGACACTAGCCTACTCCAAGCTAACTTCGGACTGGACTGTAGTTGAACCCCAATCAATCTCCCACTGATCCGAGGTACAGTTATGCTCCTGCGCCTCTGATCCCAGCAGGATACTGCGTACTTGATTCCCTTAGCTGATCTCACCCACAACTAAGAGTTTCTACGATCCAAAATCGCAGGCTTTGAAAATAAACAAATATGTCTCACACAGACAAGTCTATCAAAGGATCAATCTGTCTCCCACAGATAAACCCTAAAGGTTTTGTTCCGTCTTTTGATAATAATCAAGGTGAACAGGAACCAATTGATAATCCGGTCATATATTCCCGAAAAACAACCTAGATTTATCAATCACCTCATAAAAATCTTAATCGTATGGTAGCGAAACAAGATGTTGCGGAATCACAAATGATAAGACAAAGATGTTTGTGATTACTTTTTATATCTTTCCTATCGGAGATATCAATCACAAGCCAATCAATTTGATTGTACTCGTACGATAGAAGATGCAAGATCAGATCACATAACTATAATAAAAGTAGTATCGGTCTGGCTTCACAATCCCAATGAAGTCTTTAAGTCGTTAACCTGGTTTTAGAAGAAGAAAACCAAAGGTTAAAGGAGAATCGACTCTAGTATGCAAACTAGTATCACACGTAAGGTGTGGGGATTAGTTTTGCACAATACTAGATGTCTCCTTTATATAGTCTTTCAAATCATGGTTTGCAATCAATGTTAGCTTAGTAACAAAGCATTCAATATTCACTGTTAGATGAAAACCTGATTTAGATTCAAGCTAATATTTCTCAATCGTTAGATCGAAAACTTAGCTTGTTACACACACTTGACAATGCACGCTTCTAGGTTTGTTAACCGTACCCAAACGTGTGCACTTGTTGGTTCAATAATAGTTAACCAAAAGGTTATCATACGAGCATCTCGTATCAACCATGTTATTCTTCACCATAACTAGTTCAAATGACATTTGCGTTAGAGAGTTGTTCAATTGCAAGGAAATCTTATGTACTACACAAGACACAATTGAAACAAAGATGATTTGATTCAATTGAATCGGTTCATGAACTTTTATATCCACGGTTTGCAAACTGCATTCCTTAGTCTTTTTAAGTTTAAGTTCAGAAATCATCTTCAGATATATAACCTTCTTAAGTTTGCAGACTAGGTTCGCGGACTTAAGCAACCGGGCAGAGTTTACAAACTCTAGCAGAAAATCTCGGCAAAAACCTTCCGCCGGTTCGCGGACTGGTACTCACGCAACTAGTTTGTCAACTCTAGCAGAATTTCTCGGGATGAGAAGTTCAACAGTTCTCGGACTTGGCAACAAGCCATTATTCGGGTTTATCTTGATCAAAAATGTTCACAAACTTTGGTTTAAGTAATGGGACTTAAACATAAATGTTTTTCCACAAAAATGTTTATGTCCATCATTGGTTATGTAATCTAAACTCTCATTTCAATCATTGAAACATTCTTAGAGGACGTTATATAGTTGTTACACCATTTCTCGTTTTCAAAGTGATTGAAACATATCATGACTTTCGTCACTAGGTAAAGATAAACTTGATCGAAGCAAAAAGCTTACTAACACATATTTCGAGATATAGATAGGCGAGGTATACTAGGCTCGAAATACCAAATGTGTATAATCCAAGTCTATATATATAGCATACGATTTCTTGTCTCAAAGAGTAGGAGATAGAATAGATAAACTTTTGAGTGATAGATAAGTTCAAGTCTTCACATACCTTTTTGTCGAGAAGTTCCACTCTGCTTGTATGATGAATCGCCATGAAGTCCTTGAGCTTAACTACACTTTCTATCCTAGTCCGAGACTTATCTATAATAGACTAGAAATCAAGACTTATAGTTTTGATCACTAACATTGACAAACATGCTTGAGATAGCAACGCATGCGAGGTTGACCAAGCAATGCTCTAACAATTACATAGATTGCAAAGTCTCCACCTAATGATTGTAGAAGACTTGAGGAAAATAAGTTGATATGATAAAAACCTAAAAAGAACAACTACAAACTTCAGCGATAGAATATTTGAAATTAAATCAGAACACGAATTAGACATATGAAGAAACGCCGAGAGAAAAAAATAGAGAATTATAAAGATAATTCTACTTGCTAGAGACATGGTAATCAAAATCCAAACGAAAAATAATGGAAGAGAATGTATAGCTATTTTACTGATTAGGGTTTTATCTGCTCGGGTTGTTTGGTCAACCATAAACCGTGCCTGTAAAATACAAAAGAGAGACCAACGGAGTCAGGGTATGCTACAGAAGGGCGGTAGTAGTTGAGAGAAAAAAGAGAGAAAAGTGGGGTCTAAAATACGCAATATTGGTGGTGTGAAAAACGAAAATTTCCTATTGGTCTAAATTTTCCGGTGGGGACAGAAGCTCTAGGATGAGAGATTTGTTCAGCTTTAACCACACAAAGGAAATTCACCTGAAATCATATTGTTAGTTTTGTGGGCTATGTGTAATGATTTTAAAGGTATGTTTGGTTAGATAAAGTACTTATTTTAAATGGGTTATAGTTAATAAAAGCATGAGCTACATTTAAGAGAAGCCTTTTTAATTTAGTGTTGCTCGGCTTCACCTCGCTCCTGTCCCAATGCATTTTTTATTTAGTGTCGCGCAGCTTCACCTCGCCCCGTCGCGATGTATTTTTTATTTGGCATGGCTCGGGTTCGCCCCGTCCATCGTTTAAGATTTTTGATTTGGTATGGCTCGGCAAAGATATACCCTAAAATATCATTCATGGAAGCTAAAAACCCACTAAAAAACATTGCACATATCACTTTCCTTTGCAATACTTGGAAATCACGAAACAGGAAGTAATAAAATTTTATGAATACCTTTATTGGTTAGTGGTGCCAAAATATCTAAAACTGTATAAAAGAAGTTTCGAATTTCATTCCCATCTGAATCTAGGTGACAAAAACCATTAAACTTTAGAATAGATAAAGTTTTTGTCTGCAAGGTTTCATATATGAGTAGTGAGCACCTCAATTGTTTTTTATATTCATATCAAATATATTTCTTCGTTCTCTTCTATTACAGTTGAATCAGTGATACTTATTTCTACTTGATTCTCTTCTTCTTCATCATCTTTTTTTTCTTCTTCATCATTTGAATCAACATCCATGCTTGATATTCTTGTGAGTGAAAATAGTCGAAAGAACTTGTACATGGGGAATCTTCATCTCTTGTTTATAAGATTCTTCTTTAGTAACTCGGAAGTACTTGTCGACATTGACACGGTAGAAACATCAGCATCATTAGAAGATGCAGGAATACTAAAATCCACATCTATTAGAACCCATTTTTCTCTATAGTGTAACTCATGGTCACCCTCGCTGTAAATTAAGAAAAAGACTTGAGCTACACACAGTTAACTAAAAACAAATTGATCACGAACTCTATTTGCATCGAGAAACTATAAAGGCTCGTTCTAGCACATTTTCTCCTTCATAATTGCAAGAGCCATTACTTGCACTTCATACTTAGTGTACACCTAGCCCGATATTATAAAAAGGATGCATATGTATGATATTTATTAAATAGTAGACCTGCGGCAAAAAAATAACTCAAAAATTGAACTGTCACCAAGATAGCTCAAAATTACATGTCAATCATAGCACAACAAACTTTTTAATGCGATAAATACTCTGAACAATTTCTAAACTAGTAATATACGATGGAAAGCTGAAATCCAGAGTGCTCCAAATACTTTCCAATATAATATTAAAAAGATGTGTTTAGCCTTATTAAAATGATGGTGCAGGTGCAGCAAAGATTATGCAAGTACTTTTAAATCTACACCTTTATTATGTTATTATATAATTACCAATTGGAGGGACTTCCATGACAAAGGGGTTTTTGAAAATAATGTAAACCGCCATTAAAGCCGTATTTGTCGTGCATTTTCTCGTGAGTATGCAAGCTCTCTTAAAAGGCATATCTTGTTCCTAAAGATAGCATCCTAACATATATAATTTTCTAATTCAATTTGCTACCTCGATGTTATGCATAATTGTGCTCCCATTTAAGTATAAAATATTTGCTGGTGACAGTTTTCTCTAATGTTGCTGTGTGAATGTAGCCGGGTCAACCATAACAAAAGTGAGCTACATAATGTCTTCATCAGGAAAATTTATCGGTAATATGGATTTTATTCTTTACTTTAAAGTTTTCAGTTCCTCAACTTAAAAATAAGAGTGCATGCAAATTGACTTAGTGATGTGGTCTTATTGAAGAGATGCTGCAAGAAACTAATGAGTAGTCACTGACATAAAACCATATTTGAAAAATGATCGAACTTGACCAATCAAACAAAAATGAAATAATAAGAAGAGAATTGCAAGTATCAGTTCATATGTAGAGTGTTACCTGTGGTATTTTGTGGACTGCGGACACATATTTAACGTATCTGCGTGGAACGCTTGGGCACAGTCCATTTTAGTGCCAATATTCATTGGTCAAGTCCTAAAGCATATACATGGAGAAGGTGTGTGCATTAAGATCAAAACGGATGATTGCTAAACTGATATGCTAATATAAAAATGTGATAAAGTTTTATGAGTGCAGTTTGCACCCATGAATTGTGATAAAGTTTTAAACTCACCATGTAACACCAAACCAAAAAAAGCATAAAAGAGAAAAATGAGCAGTTCATTACCTTTTTTAATTGAAGCAATGTAATTATACATTATCAATGGTATGTGTGGTCACATGGAAGCCTCATTACTTGCTCTTCCTCTTCGTACTTAGTTTGGCAGATTACACGCCTATCATGTCCATGCTTATAGTTAGAAAGAAAAAAAAAACATTTACACAGGCAGTTAACACATAATTTTTGTTCCATAGTTGTGTCTGGGTTCTCATTATCCATTCAGAATAGATACTGTCAATTATAAATGCTGGACTAAAGAATTACAATTTTGATAAATAGAAATTAGTCGAATTTTACTTAAGTCATATGTTCCTGATTACGGCAACACGAATTAACTCCCTTGAAGCAAAAAAAAAGAATTCAACTGAATCTTTCAAGTAACGAAAATATGATGTAGCTTTAAGATTAAAAGCCAAAGTTTTGTGATGATACTTAAAGCGGTAATGCAGCAGCATGAAACCCTTATTTATCTGATTTACCACTTTCTCTGACACCTCTCAAGTTACGTATTGACCTCAGAGCTCTTAATTATAGGATCATTTGTCCAATCGGAAAATGGGTCATTTGTCCAATCGTAAAATGGGTCATTTGTCCAAATATTTTTAAAACATGGTTCAAATGGACAAGTAAAAATTAGTATTGGTGAAATGGACACCAAAAAATAGCAAGAATGAAACTGGATTCATCCTGACTTAAACTTAAAAAAAGAGCGAGGATGAAACTGGATGCATCCTGATGTAAATTAAAAATACGAAAAAGTATTTCAAAATGGGTAGGATGAAACTGTTTACATCCTGCCTATTTTCACATTATTGTCTATTTTAAAAGTATCAAATTTTACATGTCTTTTTAACCCATGAATTGTTGATTTTGGTCTTTTTAACCAATTTTGTGTTTTCCAATCCTCCATTTATCTTTTAGTAAATCTACTTAAAATATATGTTGCTAATCCATTCTCAGTAAAGCCTCTGAGTTGTGTGGTGTCACCGAACAAAATGCTAAGATTTTCGTAAAAAAGATAGTAAACTGTGTAAATATGCGAAGTCGAAGTTTAGCTTAAGTATAAATTGTCCTTTAGCTCATCACATGGAGAATCTAAAAATATGAAGTAAACATTATCTAAAAAATCACAATGAATATGTCGAAAACAAAGTACACAATACAAAAAGAGATAATCAAGTTGGGAAAAAACAGTTCATAACTATTTTAATCGTGATAGAAGAATTGAAGCTACAACTAGTCTAGGAGTGCCCTGAGCTTATTACTGCGTGTCTTTATTATTCTCAGTTAGTGACAATTATGTATGAATTGTACTTATCCGTACAGGTTACCTACCGGTCACTTAAGTCTATTTAATGTTTTGTGTAAAGTCATAGTCGGTTTGTGACTATTGACTATAAGTACTTTGTACTCTTCTCTGTTTGTAGTTATCAGAACAATATTTCATTTTCTTTCAATAATTCATCATGATATCAGAGCCACAAGAGCCTGATTTCCATTTCTGTTTCGTTTCTGCCATTAAAACCAGAAACTTTTTCTTCAACACCTGCAACTTTTCTTGATTTTCTTTTACTGTTTCTATCATGGAATCTAATATTTCTAAGATTTCTCTCAATACTATCTCTCACATAGTTCTTTTAAAGCTACAAGGTCACAATTTCTTAACCTGGAAAGCATTACTTTTACCTTTATTTAAAAGATTTAATGTTCTTCGTTTTATTGATGGATCTTATCCTTGTACACTCAAATTTGTGCATGTTGCTCGAAATGTTGATCCAAAAGAGACGATTAATCCTGAATATACTCATTGGAATGCTGAAGATCAAACTTTGATTCTCTGGATTCAGTCGACTATCTCCGAAAATGTCATCTCATATGTTGCAAAACCGACTATTTCTTTCAATATATGGAAATCAATTGAGGAACGATTTGCATCTGTTTCTTCAAATCACGTTCTTCAACTCAAGATGAAATTGTCTTCCCTTAAACAAGTTAACACTTCTATCATTAACTATTTGAATGAAATCAAGAAGATCTCATATTCACTTTCAGCGGCCGAATCTACAATTGGTGATAGTGAGATGATAGTTTACATTCTTAATGGTCTTAATGCTATGTTTGATTCTTTCTCAACCTCAATTCGAGTTAGAAATACACCTGTTACCATTGGAGAACTTCATAGCCTACTACTGAGTGAAGAAATTATCCTAAAAGATAGATCTAAGTCAGCTATTCTTTCTGATGAATCAAAAGCATTTGCTGCATATAGACCACATAAACCTTCCTATCCACCAAGATTCCCTCCTCCTCAACCATATCAATCATATCTCCCACCAAGATCCACTCCATCTTTCAGACCATCCAACTCATACATACCATCTCCACCTTCATACTACAATACATTACCCTCTACAGATTCAGCATCTAACTTTCCCATGAGAAATCCATTTGGTTCTCCTGCTGCACCAAGATTATCTCAAAATCATGTTCTCTGTCAGATCTGCTTTAAAATTGGTCATTATTTTATTGAATGTCATCACAGAATGAACTTCCCATACCAAGGAAGGCTAATTCCACAAAACTTACATGATATGATGGCTTCAGCTGACATTTTTGGAGAAAATCCCTGGTAGGCGATAGTGGTGAAACAAACCATATTACTTCAGATTCTTCTGACTTAACTGAGTGTCAATCTTATACTGGGAATGAACAAGTTTCTACATCAAGTGGTGAAGGTATGTCAATATTTGACATAGGTACTTCTACAAAAAATTTAGCTAATAATAAAGTTGTTTTACAAACTATATTACATGTACCTACTGCTTCTCACAAGTTACTTTCAGTTCATAAATTTACAAAAGCTAATAACTGTAGTATAACTTTTGAGGATGATAAATTCTATATTAAGGATCTCAAATCTGGGAGGAGTATTTTCCAAGGGAAGAGTAGGAATGGAATATATCTAATGCATTTGTCTGATATATCTAGAGCTTCCCCAACAATTCTACCTCATTCAGATGCTGCTTCTACTTCAGTTCTTGATGTTGTTAAAATTTCTGCTTCAACTCTAAAAAAAAGACTTGGACATCCTTCTTTTCAATCTTTACAAAGAGTTTGTCATAGGTTAGATGTTAATCTTTCAAAACAGCCTATCTTTTATACTGGTTGTCAGTTAGGTAGATCACATAGACTACCATTTGAAATTTCTTGTTTTATATCAAATAAACCATTGCAATTATTGCACATGGATTTGTGGGGTCCCAGTCATGTATCATCAAATAGTGGCTACAATGACTACTGTAACATCATTTATGATTACAACAGATATTGTTGGATCTTTCCCTTAATAAGAAAATCTAATTTTGCATCAGTCTTTGTTGATTTTGCCATTCAAGTACAAAACTATTTTGATCTGAAGATTAAGATAATAAGAACAGATGGAGGGGGAGAGTTTATAGCTACAGAATTGCATACATTCCTTATTTCTACTGGAATTCATCATCAATACAGTTGTCCTCATACCCCCACAACAAAATGGGGTAGCTGAATCTAAACACAAACACTTAGTTGGAGTTGGGAGAACTTTATTACTTCAAGCTAATTTAGATGATTCTTTCTGGGTGGATGCTTTTCAGACAGCCAATTATCTCATAAATAGGCTACCAACTGCAAGTATTTCCTTTATTTCTTCATATGAGGTTATCTATGGTTCTGCTCAAGTTTATACAAACATGTGAGTTTTTGGATGTGCTTGTTATCCCTGGTTACAACCCTATGCTTAGAATAAACTTGCTCCAAGAAGCAAGCTATGCATATTTCTTGGGTACTCTCAATCCTACAAAGGCTACAGATGTTTTGATCCTCAAACAAGAAAAGTTTACTTGTCTAGACATGTGAAATTTGATGAAGATCATTTTACTTCTCTTGCCTATAAAATTTTTGAAGTTTCTAATTCTTCTTCAATAAAGGATTATTTTCATAATGCAAGCAGTAACACACAGACTCCAGTTATTCCAGCAACTCAGTCTGACAAATCTTTGGCACCAGCTATCAGTGCCATATCTACAGAAGCTTCTTCTATTCAACCTATCAATTTTATTCCTACAGTTACAGAAGCTTCTCCAACAGTATGTAATTCATCTTCTTCTGCTTCTGCATCTAATCCTGACGCAACTGTTACTACTTTTACATCCAAAAACAATATGACAACTAGATCAAAACATGGTATTTTTAATCCCAAAGTGTACTTTTTCACTAAATACCCTCTCCCAGCTGCATTCATGGTCAACATTACTCCTTCAGTACTCACATCTTATTCTCAAGCTATCAAGAATCCATCATGGATACCTCCATTAGAAAAAGAATATACTGCTCTAAAAGATGCAGGTACATGGTCCTTAGTACCACCTTATCCATCTCAAAATGTAGTAGGGTGTAAATGGATTTTCAAAGTGAAGTACAATCCTGATGGCACATTGAGAGATTGAAGGCAAGACTAGTAGAAAAAGGCTACCACCACAGGAAAGACTTGACCATACTGAAACATTCAGTCCAGTAGCAAAGCCTACTACTATCAGGTTAGTACTTTCTTTAGTTGTTCATCATGATTGGTCTATTAAACAGCTAGACATAAGTAATGCCTTCCTGCATGGAGATCTCCATGAAACAGTTTTTATGACTCAACCACCTGGATTTCAAGATAAAAACCATCCTGACTATGTTTGTCAACTACATAAATCAATTTATGGTCTTAAACAGGAACCAAGGTATGAAAAGTTGATGGATATTCTTTTATCTCTAAGCTTTACTACTTCTCTAGATGATACTTCATTATTCATCCACAAATCAGATTCTCATATTACAATAGAACTTATATATGTGGATGATATTTTGATAACTGGCTCTTCTTATGTATTTTGTGATCAAGTGATATCTTCTTTGGGTAAACAATTTCCAGTTAAAGATCTTGGTCATATTCATTATTTTCTAGGTCTAGAGATTAAAAGGAATACTTCAGCTATGCATTTGTCTCAGTAAAAATATATTCTTGATCTTCTCAAGAAGACAAACATGATGGGAGTTAAGTCTTGTTCTACACCAGCTACAACAAACAGTAAACTCAGTTTTACAGATGGAGATTTATTTTCAGATCCTACAGAATATAGGTCTCTTGTTGGTGCATTACAATACATCACTTGGACAAGACCAGAAATTTGTTATTCTGTCAATCAAGTTTGCCCGCATATGAGTAATGCAACTTCAGCTCATCTCATTGCTGCCAAGAGAATTCTTAGATATCTTAAAGGCACTATTGATTATGGTATTGTTCTTTAAAAGGGTCTACAAGCAATATCTTCTTACTCTGACTTAGAATGCGCTGGTAATTCAGATGATAGAAGGTCTACCAGTGGGTTTTGTGTATTTTTTGGGTCCAATCCAATATCATGGTCCTTCAAGAAACAACCCACAGTTACTAGAAGTTCAACAAAACCTGAATACAGATCTTTAGCTCATATTGCAGCTGAGGTTCTTTGGGTCTGCCAGTTACTAAAAGATTTGGGCATCTTTCTTGATACTTCTCCTTCACTTGGATGTCATAATAAAGGGGCAATTGCCTTAGCTTCTAATCCTGTTCTTCATAGCAGAATGAAGCATGTTTCTATAGATTTTCACTTTATTAGAGAATTACTTCAGTCCAAAACTTTGCAGGTGTTTTACATCTCTACAGATCAACAAATTGCAAATATTTTTACTAAACGATTAATAGCCTCCAGGTTTGATTTTCTCAGAACCAAACTACGCGTTCTAGATCATTCACAGCTCAGTTTGAGGGGGGCTGATAGAAGAATTGAAGCTACAGCTAGTCTAGGAGTGCCCTGAGCTTATCACTGTGTGTTTTTATTATTTTCAGTTAGTGACAACTGTGTATGAGCTGTACTTATCCGTACAGGTTACCTACCGGTCACTCAAGTCTATTTTCATGTTGTGTGTAAAGTCATAGTCGGTTTGTGACTATTGACTATAAGTACTTTGTACACTTCTCTGTTTGTAGTTATCAAAACAATCTTTCCTTTTCTTTCAATAATTCATCAAATTGCACACTGAAAATATAAGTCTACTGCTCCCTTAATTCCCCTCCGGCAGCTGGAGCCACCGACTCCAAAGATGTATTCACTCCTACGACAGAGGACATCCCTTTGAATAGAAAGAAAAAATAGACTAAGATTTTAGCATTATCCGGAGGACCACCCTCATCTGCTTCCTGATCTTTGGCTTCAAAAATAGATCCACTTGAAAACATCAATTTCTGGATATTATATGCATTATTGGAGCAGAGAATAAAAATAGAAGCACTCAGTTCATACAACCACTTATTGTAAGTGATTGAGAAGAATAAACTACTTTTAGCAGTTAATTTTTAATTGAAAACTATATTTGATCACACCGAAAAATGAAAAAGACATAGTGATATGGTGCATCTCAAGGAAACATCATTTGGATGTTTTTACCATCACACCCAGCTAAAGTCCTGGGACAGTTGTGCCACGCATTCGCAGAACCATCCCTACCAACATTTAATTGTTACTGATGCAAACATATATGATGTATGACCCCGTGTCACAGAATGCCATTGTGGGAATATTAATTACCAAGATCAGCCTCCTTGGTTGGCTGCAAAATATCAATCAATGAAGATGGAATGAGAAAGAAAGATAAATATACTGAAAAAACATATCACTTTTACATAAAAGAAACGCACGTCATCAGTTAGTAATCTCAGCCGCCAAGAAGACATATATGTCTACAAAAAAAGAAGAGATCTACCTGATAGCAGCTGAGTTGTGTCTTCCTGTTAGTGGATGAGCAAAAAAATTAGTAATCAAACTTCAAAACAACCATCTGTCTATATGTCCTAGCAGACTAAAAATGATGTTCAAATTGGGTTTTAAAGGCAACAATAACCCTATCTACCATCATAGGCTTCTCTCAAGTTTTTCCAAGATTATAATGCATATATCTATCAATTAAAACCATTAGTAGTCTACGTATAAAACTCCCAGCTTCTCCCAAGCCTTAAATTCGATAGCTTGTCACCAATAGTACAACAAGAAAACTTAGCTTTAGCAACTACTCTGATTCAGTTGGTACATGGCCGTTTTTTGCGGGTAGAGCACTCTAGCAACCAGTTTGGCAACAGGTATGCTCTGTGACTATGGAATGCTTTGCTAAAGACCTGGACCAACCATGCTGCTGGAAGAGATATCTTTCAACTAAATGGATAGACGAAAGTTTTGGTCGACACAATTTTCCAGTTACCACTGTCTGTCGTTGGTAGAAGTACAAAGCATTTGTTGCTGAAACATTTCACCTGCAAACCTGTTTGTTGCTGAAGACAAATACATCGTCGGTACAGGTGGCCAGTTATTAAACGTTGTCAGCTGCTAAAGGATTGAACTTGATGAATTTCACTTGGTGAAGGTGTTTCATGTCGTCGGCTAAGGACTTTTACCGCCCAATGTTTTGATGGTCATGAGTTTTATCCATTAAATCTTAGTTGGTAGACGGTTTTAGCTGTAAAGTAGTTGGTTGGTTAAGGTGTTAGGTGTACATTGGTGAAGAATTCAACCAACATAAGATCCGGCCGATGACGTTCACTTGGTGAAGGCCCTCAGCCAACTACGAATTTCAGCTGCTAGAGAGTGATTTGCAAAAGTATTATAATGCAAAAATAAATATGGATTTGATTTTGAAAATTCATCCACCTCTTCTGGTTAACCACCAAGACAGCAAAAAACTAGGAACATATTTGTGTGCTCACATCCATATTCATTGTACATTGAAAAGATAAACTGACTAAAATATTAAGACATCAAGGACACACGGAACCTAGGCTTTCATCGAGGGATTGATAGCAACTGAGAGCCTGGATCTGGTTTTGTACTTACTAAGCTCTCACCATTGACAGTCCTCCTGTTCCTCTGGTATGTGTGCCTTCTTCTTGGCACGCTTCCTGCAGTGTATCTAAGAGGCCTTGTCCTTCTGTAAACACCTTCACCATTAAGTTCTTTCCGCTGCAGCATCCCATTCATGTTTGAAAAGATTGCGTTGATACACTTGCACCCGCCTAGTTTGTAATAACAAAATTTGAGACCTCAAGTACAAAACGCATATAAACTAAAAAATAAAAGTACCTCCAGGTCAAAAAAAGCAATGCATTTCTCACCTGCTCATGAGCATTTTTCCATGTTTACTGGCCAAATGTCGGAACTCACACTCAATGCGGAAGGGGATTTTTGAGCTGCTAATGCAGCCTTCTCCTGTCAGTAGTTCGACAAGATCCATCAGTAATTCTTATAGCCATATATCCAAAGCATGTGTCAAAGTGGATTATGATTGATCGAACTACCTTTCACATAGCTTCCATCAGAGGCGAAAAACGAAGGGCACTATAAAGAGTACGACAACGAAGCTTATGAATATCCGGAGGTAGATTATTGTTAGCTAGGCTAAAATCGGATTTTTCTTCTCGAATAACCTATATAAAATGATATCCAGTTTAGACATATTGAGTTATATCAATCTGTCTACAATGAAAGAAGCCAACTGAACATACCTGGTAACCATCCCACATGCGAGCTATCTCATCTTGGTGGTATTCCATACCCAACCAGCTTCTGAAATGCGTAACTGCTCTGGTAGCAGTATCCAGTTCCTTCGGTAGCTTTTTCATGATTTTGATATCATTAGCTAAAGCACTTATGAAATAATGGAGATAAAAAACATCTGAGAAATTGTTGTAAATCAGAAAAATAAAATAGTCAAGTCAAGTTATTGTCTATAACAAAATGCTTGAAGCATGAATATAAGAACTGATCTCACCTAGTATCTTGCCAAAAAGACCAGTTGTGCTTATAATACACGCAACTGCTACCACGTTCCATTGGAGAAGTTCTAAGTGCTCAATAATACAAAAACTGAGTACACTTGCAATTATAATTCAGTTGATGCATCTCCTTCTGCAGAAAAACATGCGTTATTTTTTTTCCTTTGGAAAATTCTACCAAATAGAATATGACATATCCCAAATCTTCTAAACCATATTATTGCATTCCATATCTCTCCAATCCCACAAAGTGGATTTCACCTTATCCTCGAATACTCATTTATCTCAGAGCTGTTAAGAAAGTGGAACCAAAATTCTATAGCATATAAATAATCATGTGATGCGGACAGACGTTCAACGTCAACTGCTAGTCCAACTGAATAATTATACTCAACTGACTATAGAAATCTACAAACACAACACAACAAGCGAAGGTGAAAAATAAGCAAGTAACCACGCGACTTCATTAAAACCTGGGTTGCACAGACGTGGACACGACACGACGCGGACACTACAAAATTCTCAAAAAACTAGGACGCGGACACGTATATACATATTTTTTATTTATATATATATTTATGTATTTATACAACAAAGTCAAGTGTTTTGATCCTAAAAATTAGAAAATAATGCTACATATGTATAAATTTCAGAAGAAAAAGAGAGATTGTTTGTTTATACACATCGAAGGTCAAAGCAATCAATCACTAGTAAACACATGGCACAATCAAAATGCATTCATAGAACAACAAATGTCCAATCAAGGGTATATGTGATGTCATTTTCAATTAGAAAACCCTAATAAAGACTTAAATGATTGATTTAAATGTTTGTCTTTCTTCATTTAGTTAACAATAGTAAAAATAAAGGAAGAAGTTTAAATGAAAAAGAAAATGCTTTAAACCCTAGTCATCGGTGCGTCCAAACAAGACGCGTCTTGCATCGGACACGCGTCGTGTCAGCGTCCAACGCGCGTCCTGTGTTCGACGTGAATGGGACGCGGACACGACTCATAAGATGGAGCGTCCGTGCAACCTAGATTGGAACTGAATCAAACAACCAAAAGCAACAAAAAAATTAATCATATATTGAAAAGGTTGAATTTACACAGCAGAAGCAAACACAGGTATATTCAACAAAGATTGAGCTTATTTACATGAATACTTAGGAGTATGATCAACACAGGGCACAAAATATTTATTCTGGGGAGCCTTCCACATCTTGTCAATACCGAGATTCCGATTTGCAACATTCAACCGTTATCCAATCTCATCGAATCCAATCCGGTATGCTCTACACATTAAACCTTAAAAACTCAAGACAATGAACCACTTTACAAACTAAGATAATTAAACCAATTCATTCTAGTTGAACCTCTCCTAATCTAAACCCCGTCTTAAATGATAGAAAATAAACAAATCGATCATTTACTTACAAATGCGCCTCCAAGTTTATTGAGCATCGCATTAAGCCTCTTCAAATGCTTCTTCAATCCCCTCACAGAATAAACAAACAGTTAGGATAGAACAAATTTGGTATAATACTACAAGTTTAAGGAACCGTAATCCAACTAAGCCAACAAGTGTAAGGAACCTCTGCATTTCCAGCAATTCATGAAAACATCCTTAAAATTCACGACATAAACGGAAATACTACAAAGGCAAAAATTGAACAATAACAGGGGACATTTTATTGAAATGCATTTCTAGAGTAATGAATTTTAAGATACCATGCTTAAGTTATCCATTCTTTTAACACCCAAATAGACTGCAGTCACTTTAGACCATGGGTTGAAGTTAGGTGTTTTTCTAATTACCAGAGCGATCAGAATCTGTCGAGATTCAAGAGTAACATCACAAAATTCAGTGGATTGAGCAATGAATTTTTTTCATCATTTCGCTTAGAGTTCAGAATTTTAGATGGAAATCAGGGTCACAAGTTTCCACATCCAATTATTCGAAGGCAGTTTTAGCTAGAGCTAGAGGTATGCTCTTGACTAGAAAGCCTTGCTTAACTATCTCTCCTACTACATCTGTTAGTCTGTGTGACAAATGGATGCCCCCGTCTTTTGGTTGGATTAAATGTAATACTGATCGAGCCTATGATGATATTGCTGGAGCTAATGGTGCAGGATATGTGATGCAGAACTTCGCAAGCAAAGCTTCCTTTTGTGCTTCCTTAGTTTTTGAAGTAAAGTCTGCTGAAGAAGCTGAAGCCATAGATATTTGGGCATCCTTGAAGAAAGCAAAGGAGGAAAAATTCACTCAAATTATCATTGAGAGTGATGCTAAAGGTCTCATTGATCAATTTTCATCTGGCATATTCGATGGAGACTCTAGAATGGATGCTATCTTTAAGGACATTCTATTTTCTCTTCTAGTTTAGTAGCTTGTGTTTTTTCTTACCAACCTCATTATTGTAATTTTGTTGCACATGAGCTTGCTCAATGGGAAAAACTGAACAATTCCTCTATGTACTGGTTTGTTCCTCCAGTTTGGCTTCTACCAACTGTTGAGGGGGATCATTAGCCTTTTTGAAGGCCGTTTTCTATTAAAAAAATTGAAGGCAAATCAAAACTAAAATTTAATTAATAACCCAAGCAACAAAAATAAATCAGAACATGGAGGACAAATGCAAGAATTATATGTATCAGAGCTGATTGAAGGACTAGATTGAAAACACTAAAAAAAATTTCAAGTCCAAAATCAAAAAACTCTAGAAAAAATCAAATTCTAAGAACTAGAAAAAGACTGAATCAACTTATGCCTCATCACTAAACCAAATACGAGATTGAAAATTGGAAGAAAAAATCTCCTAAATACTGATATGTCTACTCTGAGAGGCATTTACATAACAACAATTCCATATGACCAAGAAAGCAATTGTTACCTCATCAAATTCTCCAGTCCTCTTCTGACCCTCTTTTAAAAAACCTCATTACGAATCCAACCCCCATCTGAAACATAGATGAGTACAAACCCAAATTAAAAGACCCGGGGCTTCTTTTTCATGAAAAATCGAAATCAGAAGGAAATAGAAGTAATCATAAAATGAACCATTGAATTACCTAATTGCTTGTAAATCTTCTGATAATTCTTCTGTTATTGGTGAGTCCCTGAAATTATCAAAACAACCAAACCCAGTTGGAACATTATCTCAATTCTTGAATAAAACCCTAACTCATGAAAAACGAACGATCTAGTAAAAAAAATACAAATACTCTTTTATTTGAATCTTACCAGAGGAGCCATTGCTACAATAATGTCTTAATTCAATACTGTAGCTCTATCTTGTTTCTTAATGATAAACATTAAGAATCACAAGATTAATAATGAGTATCAGCCGATCTATAGTTGCTGAAACCATTTACAGGAGATGAGGTTACAGATCTGAGAATGGGTGAGGAAGAAAAAGAAATCAGAAAAAGGAGTGAATGAAGAGGAGGCGGATTCTGAGACTGATTCTATGTTTTTGATTTATGCATCTAACAGATCTAATATGTTCCTTAGTGGTGGTGGTGAGTGAGTTAGTGAAGATGGCGGCAGTGTTGTTAGGGTTTTTCCTTTTGCTAGATTTGAGAGCAACAAAGAGAGAGAGAGACGAGGGAAAAAAATGAAGTGAGAGATAACTTAGAAAGGGATTTATCTAAAAATTTGGACGGTGATAGAATAAGTCATATGGATTGAGGAAACATTTGGACGGTAGATATGTGATTAGAGAACTTCGTGTTGATCAAGGAAAATTTATTGTTGCAGAGATTCAAACTCAAATGATTGGTATCATCACTGTACCACAGTGACATCGAAAAGAAAAAGAAAATGAGGCTTAGACATTAGAATACTCTGGACTATCTCTTACTTACTACATTGACAAATTTAAGCCTTATGCTCAAAAAATCAAAACCGAAATCCTCTCACATCACATTCAAAGATCTTAACACCATTGGTTTCCAAAGTTGAGCAAAGCCATATGTCTTAAGGATTTTTTCTAGAACTCGTCGCTATTTTTCAATATCATTTGCTTTTGTGTATCTCTTGGGTAGATTAATTAATTGGCCACTCTTGTATTAACCCGTTGTTCATCTATATTATCAAAACCAATTTGCAGAGAAGTTTTTAATTAAGACTCGATTTCAAATCAATGTATTTTGTTATTTGATTTTCATTCCACTAAGCATAGCAAGAACTCATGCACCCTTCTATTACTATGATATAATTTGAGCAGAGTTATTGGGAGAGTTGAAAATTGTACTCATTTACACTTAGAAAATTGAGCGTCCATCTTAATTATGTCAAGCTAGCATCGTGGAATCTTGTTATATCAGCCAGTTGGTGTCTTGATCTATGTAGTTGGACATTTATTGCATTTGAATTTGGATTAGGAATTGATGTTGTAATTTTTCCAAACCCGTTCATTTGAGTATCATTTCTAATTTTCTATAAACAAACTTTTTCCAATATTTTTGGAAAACATATCTATAAAAATCTTGTGTTCTTTAACATAATTGGAAACTTAACAAGAGCATATGCAACCAAGAAAATAGTATTATCATTTACATTTGGGGGACTTTTTTTCTTGCTTTATTTCCTTTGAAATTTGCCTATTATTCTTCCATATATATATTAGTTTAGGCTGTGTTGACATTGGTACTAATTTAATATAAATAGCTCAGTAAGTAAGTAGGATTTTTGAAATACCATAAGAAACCCCAAACCGAAGAAACTATCACATATTTGAGTAAGTTTGAGGCTAAAATCTCTACAACTTCTTGATTAGAAAGAGAATTAGTTTATATCAACTCAGGGATTTCGGTGCCTTTAGAAGTTGGATTTGAAGCCTTAGTTTCTCTACATTTGTTTAAATCTTGTTTCTTTGGTATAATCATCCATATTTTGGTCACTCAACTACCTATTTGTTCAAAACTATTATAAGCAGAACTCAGAAACTTAGCTTCACCAATCTAACTCTCTGTAGGATCAAATGGTGTAAACTACAAAGTAGACATATGCACAAGCATATATTAAGTTGGTCCATGTGCAGTGTTATATAATTATCGTCGTGCAAAAATCTTGGACTCGGTGTCGGTAAACATATACAACTTCCAATTATTACCACTTTTGTTTAATGAAATAATTAATACTCTTCATGTTGGAAACAATAAAGAAAATTCACACAAAATAAATCTCAAACAGCTGAGTCGCGGACTAGGTCGCTATCTTTAAGGTATTTCGCGACTCTGCCTCTTGATTGTGCTGGCAGTCAAAAACTTGTCGAACACCTATGGGATAAAACAGCTGATTCTCTCTCAGAGAAATCGAACCAACTCTTACTCTATCTTACACTTGCTCAGAATACAAATAGATGAAAAAACTCAGTGATTCATCTTCTCCAAAAACTGTCTTTTATAACTCAAAGGAAATCAATTCGGTTTAATGAGAATAAAATCAATAATAACTGCATACTTAAAATCCTCCATAACAGTAATAAAACTGCTAGAATATAAAACCGAAATTAATGAATTTAATTGAGAATATTAAGTTGACAAAAAACCGTTATGGAAATCAGAAGTTAAATCTGCAAAAAATTAACTTTTAAATCAGTAGACCTCCCAAGACCCCCAAGGCCCCAAAGCCCCGCTCTCCCGGACTTTTTAAGTAATATATATATATATATATATAATATACCTAGTCAAATGCATGGGGTGAGACTTGAACCCAAGTGTATAGTGTGGGAGCCCAAAATAATACCACCACATCAATTCTATAAGATTGATATAATATTACAAAACTATGTTTTTAAATATATATATCTCCCAACAATCCCCCACTTATATTTTAAAAACATTGAGCAAGTGATGTATAGTTGTGCATCTGCAAAGGTGCCTTTCGACTTGAACCTCCACATAGTGTTGAACTTTCTAAGTACCAGGTGACTAGAGTAACTTGCGTCTTGAACTCTAACTAATATTAGATTATTTAACACATACAACTATATCTAGAGTAAAGTCCTTAAGTTCGCACATTAAGGCCATGTGCTTATCCCTTTTTTAACAAATGATCTAGAGAAATGCCCAATTTCTCATAGAAGATGGCCACACCTTCCCATTCATATAGGTGAGTCTATCAAGAATACCCCTGTGTATACCACTCTAACTTAAGAGCTATAGACATCATTAAGAAATAAAAAAAAAACTCAACTTGTTTCCCACTTCAGGATATCATGCTACGGGAATGCATGACTCTATCATATCATTCATAACTTCGTCTAGTCCCTTTGAACCTATTTCTAGGTTGGTTATCGGTTACAAATGACTCAACTTCTAACGGGAAAAAGTCCAATGCTTTTATAGGTATTCCATATCTTTTCTCTTGCTAATCCTTTCGTCAAAGGATCGGCTAAGTTTCCTTCAGATCTCACATGATCTACTCTAACAACGCCAGTTGTGAGAAATTCTCTAACTGTGTCATGCTTTCGACGTATCTGTCGATTCTTATTGTTATTATAACAATTCTCTACTACTCTGATAGCTGCAATACTATCGCAGTGGATCAAAGTGGCTGGTATCAGTTTTCCCATACTGGAATGTCTGACAATAGACTCTTCAGCCATCTTGCCTCTGCACTAGCTGCTGCTAGTGCCATCAATTCAACTTCCATCGTAGATTGGGCTATAATTGTCTGTTTCCTTGATCTCCGAGATACAGCGCCCCCAGCAATAGTAAAAACATATCCATTGGTGGCCTTGGAATCATCTGAAAGAGTGTTCCAATTAGCATCGCTAAATCCTTCAAGGACGGCGGGATACCTCTTATAGTGTAATCCTAGGTTTGTGGTTCTTTTCAGATACCGCATAACCCTCTCAATAGCATCCCAGTGTTCCAAACTAGGATTACAGGTAAACCTGCACAGAACTCCCAATGCATATGCAATGTCTGGTCTAGTACAATCAGTTGCATAACACAGACTTCTTTCTATACTAGCATATTCAGATTGTCTTACACTTTCTCCAGTATTCTTAAACAATTTCAAATTAGGATCAAACGGAGTACAAACAGGTTTACAATCAAAATATTCATACTTCCTCAGAATTTTTTCAATGTAGTGAGATTGATTTAAAGAAATACCACTATCAGTTCTAGTTATTTTAATTCCCAAGATTACACTAGCTTCACCCAAATCTTTCATGTCAAAATTCGAACTAAGCATGCTTTTAGTTTCATTGACAAGAGATAAATTGGAACCAAATATCAGGAAATCATCCACATACAAGCAAACAATCACATACACATCATTCTCAGATTTATAATAGATGCATTTGTCACCCTCATTGATTCTGAAATTATTTGAAATCATTAAATTATGAAATTTCTCATGCCATTGTTTAGGAGCTTGTTTCAAACCATAAAGATATTTTTCTAGCTTACATACTTTTTGTTCTTGTCCAGGAATTACAAAACCTTCAGGTTGTTCCATGTAAATTTCCCCTTCTAGTTCACCATTCAAAAAAGCAGTTTTCACATCCATTTGGTGAATAAAAAGATTATGAACAGTAGCAACAACAATCAAAACACGTATTGATGTTAATCTAGTAACAGGAGAATAAGTATCAAAAAAGTCTACATTTTCTCGTTGCCTAAATCCTTTAGAAACCAGTCTAGCCTTGTGCTTATCTACTGTTCCATCAGGTTTGAGTTTCCTTTTCAAAACCCATTTACAACCTATAGGATTACAACCAGGAGGTAAATCTACTATACGCCTAGTTCCATTATACATATGAGAATCCCATTCATTATCTACAGCTTCTTGCCAGAAACTAGACTCTGCAGAACTATACGCCTCTTGTAAATTAGAAGGTTCTTCCTCTATAGCGTAAAATTCAAAATCGGGATCTTTATCTTTTGTCTCAGTCCTAGCTCTTTTACTACGTCTAGGTTCAACTTCAGTGATCCTAGTTTCTTCACTTCTAAGTTTTTCTAATCTAGGTTCAGAATCAGAACTAGGTAAAGAACCCCCACTATTTCTAGATTTAAAAGGAAATCTCTCTTCAAAGAAATCAACATCAATAGATTCAATAATAACCTTATTATTAATATCAAAGAACCTATAAGCTTTATTGTTTTGAGCATAACCAATAAAAACACTTTCATAAGCTCTACTTTCTAACTTATGTCTTTTAGGATCCGGTTTTCTAACGAAAGCTAAACAACCCCAAACTCTAAAATAAGAGACATTAGGTTTTCTATCTCTCCAGATTTTATAAGGAGATATCTTGGTTTTATTATTGGGAATGCGATTCAAAACATGGCAAACAATCAACAAACATTCACCCCACCAGTGGAAAGCAACACCAGAACTAAGCAAACAAGCAACAGTAAGTTCAGTCAGTGTACGATTCTTTCTTTCAGCTTTTCCATTCATTTTAGGATTATATGGAGCAGTTCTTTCATGTATTACGCCATTATTTTGATAAATTTCAGTAAAAGGAGCAGAATTATATTCAGTGCCTCTATCACTACGAAACCTCTTAATTTTTCTACCAAATTGATTTTCAATTTCAGTAATAAAGATCTTAAATTTTTCAATAGCTTCATTCTTATGTCTCAACAAATAAACATAAGTATAATTACAACAATCATCAATGAACGTCATGATATACCTCTTTCCATTTGTAGTTAGGATACCTTCATATTCACACAAATCAGAATGTATTAAGTCTAGTGGTTTGGATTCTCTTACAACATATTTATGTGAAGTTTTGGTTATTTTTGCTTGACTGCAGTATTCACATTTTTCAAATTCATTTTCAGAAAATTCAGGGAGGACACCTAACTTGCTCATGTTATTTACTAACTTTTTACCCACATGGAAAAGCCTACCATGCCAAACATTAAAATTGCAAACCATATAAGTAGAAGATTCAATTTTATCCATAGCATCAACATTAAGCTTAAACATTCTATCAGTAGCATAACCATTTCCTACAAAACTCTTATTCTTAGTTATAATGTAAATATCAGACCCAATAGTTTGAAACAACCCAGCCTTGCTGAGAAGATAGCCGGAAACAATGTTCTTTCTCATTTCTGGAGTGTGAAGGACATCTTTCATCATGAGTGTCTTCCCAGAAGTAAACTTCAACTCTATCGAACCAGAACCTTTCACCATAGTGCTGTGAGAGTCTCCTAACAACACTTTCTTATCCTTGGTTTCAATATAAGTCTTAAACATGGACCTATCAAAACAACAATGACGCGAAACACCACTGTCTATCCACCACCCATCGAATCCACCAACCAAGTAGAACTCTGGATCAGAGACCATGGCAATTCTAACGCCACTCACAGTATTAGCTTGTGCGTTATTCTTTTCCTTGTTAAACCTGAAATTCCTAGCCATGTGGTTTGGTTTACCACAGGTATAACAAAGAAACTCAGAATTAGAATTCTGTCCATTTTTCGATGGGTGTTGGTTCTCGTTTTTATTAGGACTTCCTCCTCCTTTCTTCTGGTTCGGGTTAGGTTTCATATCCTTTTTCTTAGGTTTCAAACTGGGATGAGTCTTATTGTTAGAAACAATGAGAATCTCTTCCTTCTTATCTTGTTTCCGAGCTTCTTCCTCAACCCTGAGCTTAACACAAACTTTCAAGAGAAAATTATTTAGTCTTGTGACGCAAAGTATTACGAAAATCTTTCCATCTAGGTGGTAACTTGTCAATCATTACAGAAACTTGAAATTATTCATCAGTTTTCATACCTTCGGCCACAATTTCATGGTAAATTTTTTGAAGTTCATGAGCCTGTGCAACAACTGATCTATCATCCACCATTTGGTATCTCACATACCGGCTCACAGCATATTTCTTTGAACCAGCTTCCTCGGTGTCATATTTTTTTTTTGTAATGCATCCCATACATCTTTAGCATTTTTAAAAGTTGAATAATACTCATATAAATCATCAGATAATGCGTTAAGAATTTAGTTTTTGCAATCGAAGTCATTATCGACCCATTTGTCAATAGCCTTCTGTTTCTCCTCAGGAGTTTGAGGAACAACTTCTTTGGCACCACCAGTAGGAGGTGGATCGGTAGCAGCACTACCAGCATCAGCAGAAGGTTCTAGGGTTCCAGGATGAACACTCGACACAATCATATTCAGCTTCATCAGTATGAGATAAAAGAACATCTTCAGCTTCCATCTTCTGAAATGCAACCCTTCAAATTTGAAAGGCTTGTTGGTATCATCAACGCGCTTCTTTTCAACCTCCATAGCAAAATCGAACACCTTAAAATTGTTGGAAACAATAAAGAAAATTCACACAAAATAAATCTCAAACAACTGAGTCGCGGACTAGGTCGTTATCTTTAAGGTATTTCGCGACTCTGCCTCTTGATTGTGCTGGCAGTCAAAAACTTGTCGAACACCTATGGGATAAAACAACTGATTCTCTCTTGTTCGATTTCTCTGCACCTTGAGAAATCGAACCAACTCTTGCTCTATCTTACACTTGCTCAGAAAATACAAATAGATGAAAAAACTCAGTGATTCATCTTCTCCAAAAACTGTCTTTTATAACTCAAAGGAAATCAATTCGGTTTAATGAGAATAAAATCAATAATAACTGCATACTTAAAATCCTCCATAACAGTAATAAAATGGATAGAATATATAAAACCGAAATTAATGAATTTAATTAAGAATATTAAGTTGACAAAAAACCGTTATGGAAATCAGAAGCTGCAAAAAATTAACTTTTAAATCAGTAGACCTCCCAATACCCCCAAGGCCCCAAAGCCCCGCTCTCCCGGACTTTTTAAGTAATATAGATATATATATAATATACCTAGTCAAATGCATGGGGTGAGACTTGAACCCAAGTCTATAGTGTGGGAGGCCAAAATAATACCACCACACTAATTCTATAAGTTTGATATAATATTACAAAACTATGTTTCTAAATATATATATCTCCCAACAATCCCCCACTTATATTTTAAAAACATTGAGAAAGTGTTGTATAATTGTGCATCTGCAAAGGTGCCTTTCGACTTGAACCTCCACATAGTGTTGAACTTTCTAAGTACCAGGTGACTAGAGTGACTTGCGTCTTGAACTCTAACTATTATTAGATTATTTATCACATACAACTATATCTAGAGTAAAGTCCTTAAGTTCGCACATTATGGCCATGTGCTTATCCCTTTTTTAACAAATGATCTAGAGAAATGCCCAATTTCTCATAGAAGACGGCCAAACCTTCACATTCGTATAGGTGAGTCTATCAAGAATACTCCTGTGTATACCACTCTAACTTAATAGCTATAGACATCATTAAGAGTTAATAAAAAAAAACTCAACCTGTTTCCCAGTTCAGGATATCATGGTATGGGAATGCATGACTCCATCATATCATTCATAACTTCGTCTAGTCCCTTTGAACTTATTTCTAGGTTGGGTATCCATTACAAATGACTCAACTTATAACGGGAAAAAATCCCATGCTTTTAGAGGTATTCCATACCTTTTCTCTTGCTAATCCTTTCGTCAAAGGATCATCTAAGTTTCCTTAAGATCTCACATGATCTACTCTAACAACGCCAGTTGTGAGAAATTCTCTAACTGTGTCGTGCTTTCGACGTATCTGTCGATTCTTATTGTTATTATAACAATTCTCTACTACTCCGATAGCTGCAGTACTATCGCAGTGGATCAAAGTGGCTGGTATCGGGTTTTCCCATACTGGAATGTCTGACAACAGACTCTTCAACCATCTTGCCTCTTCACTAGCTGCTGCTAGTGCCATCAATTCAGCCTCTATCGTAGATTGGGATATAATTGTCTGTTTCTTTGACCTCCAAGATACAACGCCCCCAACAATAGTAAAAACATATCCACTGGTGGCCTTGGAATCATCTGAAAGAGTGTTCCAATTAGCATCGGTAAATCCTTAAAGGACTGCGGGATACCTCTTATAGTGTAATCCTAGGTTTGTGGTTCTTTTCAGATACCGCATAACCCTCTCAATAGCATCCCAGTGTTCCAAACTAGGATTACTGGTAAACCTGCACAGAACTCCCACTGCATATGCAATGTCTGATCTAGTACAATCAATTGCATAACGCAGACTTCTTTTTGTACTAGCATATTCATATTGTCTAACACTTTCTCCAGTATTCTTAAACAATTTCAAATTAGGATCAAACGGAGTACAAACAGGTTTACAATCAAAATATTCATACTTCCTCAGAATTTTTTCAATGTAGTGAGATTGATTTAAAGAAATACCACTATCAGTTCTAGTTTTTTTAATTCCCAAGATTACACTAGCTTCACCCAAATCTTTCATGTCAAAATTCGAACTAAGCATGCTTTTAATTTCATTGACAAGAGATAAATTGGAACCAAATATCAGCAAATCATCCACATACAAGAAAACAATCACATACACATCATTCTCAGATTTATAATAGATGCATTTGTCACCCTTTTTTGTTCTGAAATTATTTGAAATCATTAAATTATCAAATTTCTCATTCAATTGTTTAGGAGTTTGTTTCAAACCATAAAGAGATTTTTCTAGCTTACATACTTTTTGTTCTTGTCCAGGAATTACAAAACCTTCAGGTTGTTCCATGTAAATTTCCCCTTCTAGTTCACCATTCAAAAAAGCAGTTTTCACATCCATTTGGTGAATAACAAGATTATGAACAGCAGCAACAGCAATCAAAACACGTATTGTTAATCTAGTAACAGGAGAATAAGTATCAAAAAAGTCTACATTTTCTCGTTGCCTAAATCCTTTAGCAACCAGTCTAGCCTTGTGCTTATCTATTGTTCCATCAAGTTTGAGTTTCCTTTTCAAAACCCATTTACAACCTATAGGATTATAACCAAGAGGTAAATGTGCTATACGCCAAGTTTCATTAGAACAACCGGGCAGAGTTTACAAACTCCATCAGAAAATCTCGGCAAAAGACCTTCCGCCTGTTCGCGGACTGAGTTCGCGGACTGGTACTCACGCAACTAGTTTGTCAACGCCAGCAGAATTTCTCGGGATGACAAGTTCGGCAGTTTGCGGACTGAGTTTGCAGACTTGGCAACAAACCATTCTTCCGGTTTCTCTTGATCAACAAAGTTCGGAAACTTTGGTTCAAGGAATAGGACTTATGCATAAATGTGTTTCCACAACAATGCTTATTTCCACCATTGGTTATGTAATCTAAACTCTCATTTCAATCATTGAAACATTCTTAGAGGGCGTTATACAGTTGTTACACCATTTCTCGTCAAATCAATTTTCAGGATGATTGAAACATATCATAACTTTCGTCATTGGGTAAAGATAAACTTGATAGAAGCAAAAAGCTTACCATCACATATTTCGAGATATAGATATGCGATGTACTCGTCTCGAAATACCAAATGTTTATAATACAAGTCTATATATATATATAGCATACGACTTCTTGTCTCAAAGAGTAGGAGATAGAGTAGACAGACTTTTGAGTGACAGATAAGTTCAAGTCTTCACATACCTTTTTGTCGAGAAGTTCCACCGATTCCTTGAGTAGTTCTTCTACTTGTATGATGAATCGTCATGAAGTTCTTGAGCTAAACTACACTTTCTATCCTAGTCCGAGACTTAGCTATAATAGACTAGAAATCAAGACTTATAGTTTTGATCACTAACATTGACAAACATGCTTGAGATAGCAACGCATGCGAGTTCGACCGAACATTTCTCTAATAATCTCCCCCTGTGTCAATTTTAGTGACAAAACTATGAATAGATATGTAATACAAAAAAAGATAAAGAAACTTTAGTAGCTCCTATTCCACATGTCTAATCTTCAACATTCCTCGAAATCTTCGTCACTTCCAAGTACTCCAATGATCCCAAAGGTTGTAAGTTTTGCATACCGTTGTTGAAGATACGTAGCTATAACAATGAGAAAGCATCGGTCTCGATCATTGTTATACAGTGTCATAGTATTATTACACAGCGTCAAAGTTCAATTGTATCACAACTTTAACAATAATATTATGGTGATATGTATCACTCCCTCTTAGTCAATACTCCATCTCACATGGAAACCACTCCCCCTTACATAATAATCCGAAAACCATATGTATTTGTAGTATGAACTACATATTAATTCTCCCCCTTTTTGTCAATAAAATTGGCAAAGGTACAAGAACGGGATCATAATGAAATTTTCGAAAGAGACATTTCATGACTAAAAGAAAAAAATACATACCAACTAATTTAGATGCAATCATAAATCCGAAGCTAAATGCATTCATCAAGGAGTTTAAAGATACAAGATAACCCGTCTAAAATTCCACAGCCGCACTCCCCTCAAGATATTACCATTAAGCACAAGTTCAAAAGAACTCTCCCCCATTTGATGTCATTCCCGAAAGAACAACAAGAACGACCTTAATTTCAAAGGAAAAGAAGGATTTTGAAAAAAAAATGACACTAACAGGACAAAAACAACTCTACAGAAACTGAACTGGAGTAAATCTACTGGAGTTTCAAACTCAATTTCCCAAAAGATAGAGGTAAGCATAGGGGCAAGAGTTATAGAAATATTTTAATGAAGCAAAACAACACCAATAGACTGCCGCAAGTGTTGAAACGTAGCAGTGTCTAATGGTTTGGTAGGAATATCAGCCAATTGTTGTTCCGAAGGCACAAATTCCATTCTTATGATGCCATTTTCATAGAGATCACGAATAAAATGGTACCTTATGTCAATGTGCTTTGTTCTTGAGTGCTCAATGGGATTCTCAGTGATTCGAATCGTACTAGAGTTATCACAAAAGATCTATATTGTTACAGTATCAACTCCATAATCAGCTAGCATATGTTTCATCCATAGGAGTTGAGTACAGCATGATCCGGCAACAATATACTTTGCCTCACATGTAGACAGGGATTGAGAATTTTTCTTCTTGATATGCCAAGCTACAAGATTCAGTCCTACATAGTAGAAACCCCCTGATGTACTCTTTCTGTCTTATACACATCCTGCCCAATCAATATCTGAATAAGTAGATAGATCAGTGTTAGTATCAAAAGTGTAAGATAAACCATACTCGGCAGTGTGATTAATATATCGAATGATCCTTTTTGCAGCTGCAAGATGAGAATCTTTTGGATTTTCCTGAAAACTGGCACAACAACCAACACTAAAAGAAATATCAGGTCTAGTTGTTGTAAGATACAAAAGTCTACCAATAATAAATCGATACAACTTTTGATCCACATTTACTCCTTTTTCATCTCTATGTAGATTACCAGTAGTGGGCATATGTGTCAATTTTGGAGAAGACTTATCCAGGCCGAACCTTGTCATAAGATCTCGAGCATACTTCTCTTGGGATAAGTAAATTCCATCCTTATGTTGTTGAATTTGTAATCCTAAGAAGAATTTTAATTCACCAAAATTGCTCATTTAAAATTCTTTAGCAATAGAGACTTGTAAGTCCTTTGCAAATTTTTCAGAAGTTGATCCATAGATGATATCATCTACATAGATTTGAGCTATGACCACATCTTTCCCACTCCATTTGGTAAACAAGGTTTTATCATCTCCGCCCCTTGAAAAACCTTTTCTCATCAAAGAAGTGGTAAGTTTTTCAAACCAGGCTCTAGGTGCTTGTTTCAACCATACAATGCCTTTTTAAGTTTTAGCACATGATATGGGAAATCAGGGTTTTAAAACCCCTTAGGTTGAGCGACATAGACTTCCTCCTTTAAAATTCCGCTGAGGAAGGCGGATTTTATATCCATTTGAAACAACTTAACCTTAATAAAACAAGCATGAGCTAACAAAAGACGAATGGTCTCAAGGCATGCCACAGGATCAAAGGTCTCATCAAAGTCAATCCCTTCAGTCTGTGAATATCCTTGAGCGACAAGTCTAGCTTTGTTTCTGACAATCGTGCCAGATTCATCAGACTTATTCTTGAACATCCATTTGGTACCAACAATATTGATATTGGAGGGACAAGGTACAAGTTCCCACATATCTTATCTTTGAAATTGATTTAACTCTTCATGCATTGCATTCACCCAAAGGGATCGTTCAGAGCTTCATCAATATTCCTTGGCTCTACTTGTGAAAGATAACAACCAAAATTGCACATATTTTGAAGTTGTCCTCTTGTTTTGGCTGTAGAATCTCTTCCTCCAATAATATTGTTGGGATCATGATTTTTTTGAACCCAGAGATGTCGTGGAGGAACACGTTCTTGTTCGTCGGGAATGGCTTGATCGATGCTCTTTTCATCGTCACTAGAAATGTCAGGATCAGTAACCGTTGGGATAACTTCAACTGATTCTGGAATTTCTTTGACTTTCTCAATTGTCTCGGTTGGAGGCAATTCAGCAGGAGGATTATCATGTCGAAAGTTACTAATGTCGTCGATGATAACATTAGCAGATTCCATCATGACTTGTGTTCTGAGATTAAATACTCGAAAACAACGACTATCAGAAGCATAACCAAGAAAGATACCTTCATCACTTTTGGTGTCGAATTTCCCTTTATGTTCTCGATCTTTCAGAATATAGCACTTACATCCAAACACCCTGAGATAGTGTAGGTTGGGTTTCCTTCCGTACCACAACTCATAAGGAGTGTTAAGGGTTTTAGACCGTAAATACACACAGTTGATCAAATAACATGTTGTAAATACAGCTTCTCCCTAAAATCTTAATGGTAAGTTTTTGTTATGGAGCATTACCCTGGCCATTTCCTGAATATTCCTATTCTTTCTTTTAGAAACTCCATTAGCTTTAGGAGTGATAGGTGGTGAGTATTGTTGAATGATCCCCAGTTCGTCATAGAATTCAAATACTTTGGTGTCTTTGGATTCTGTTCCACGATCTCTTCTAATTTTCTTTAGTTTGCGACCTTGTTCGTTCTGGATCCTTTTATCAATAATCTTGAATTCACCAAGAGTTTCATTCTTATGAGATAGAAATGCAACCCAGGTGAATTTGGTGTAATCATCTACCATAACTAAAGCATAATTCTTACCAGCAACACTGGGTTGTTGAATTGGTCCGAAGAGATCCATATGAATTAAATCAAGTGGAGCTTCAGTGAGAACATCTCGAGATGATTTGTGCTGAACTTTCTTTTGCTTACCCTTTTGACAGGCACCACATACACCTTCAATCTTTGCATTTATTTTGGGAATGCCTCTAACAAGTTCTTTGTTAATGATCTTAGTTAGAAGACGATAATTTATGTGACCAAAACGCTCATGCCAAAGATGTGTAGATTCTACCTTAGTCAAATTGCAACGTTTGCTAAACTGAGTATCAAGTAGATAACGGTTGTTTTTACCACGAGTTCCTTGAAAAATTACTTTCCCAGTTTTGTCTACAATGTCACATCCATTTGCATTGAAGACAACTCGATGGCCTTTGTCACAAATTTGACTAATAGAAAGAAGATTATCATTCATACCTTTTACGTATACTACATCATGGATTTCTGGAACACCGGGCAATTTGATCGTTCCCTTCTTGCTGATGTAGCAAAAACTCCCATCTCCAAACATTACAGGACCTCCTTCATAGTCAATAAACGAAACAAACCATGTGAGATCATCTGTCATATGTCTATTGCATCCACTATCAAGAAACCATTGAAAAGGAGACGTAGATCTTAAAGCAAAGGCACCCGTACTGTTAGTACTTCTCTGTTTATAGTTTCCTGATAGTTTTGTGTGTCCTTGCAGAGTATCAAAAAGTTGTTTAGTTTTGTTACAAAGATCACTTGCAACATTCATACTCTTTTGAAATGACATACAAACTTGTTGAAAGTGATTGGAAGAATCACAATAACAATACGGGCCAAAACCTTGAAGTTTGTCTGAGTGGTTCCTAGTCATATCAGTTTTCACAACAACCGGTCATTGATTGCTATCTGACTTACGACTATTCTTTGAAGAGGAACAACTGGAGTTTCTCAGATTTACCAAGGGAATATTACCAGATATCAAATCCTTAAGAATTGCAATTTCTGCAACAAGACCAGAGTTGATCAGGATTTGTTCATCCAACCCTTTTTGAAGAGTAGCCATTTTATCAGGCTTTTTTCTACGGTTGGTTTTTAAACCTGGTGAAGCGTCAATTGAGACTTTATGGTCCATATAGTCAGATCGCTACAAAGACAGACTTTTGAGGTCTTGAACGTGTTTGCCTGCTATGATACCAATTGAAAAAGGGGGGGGTCTAACATTACCACCCAATATTTTGCTTAGCAATCTGTATGGACTAACTCTGATATACTTTGCTAGAGAATCAACTAGAGAGTCAGACTCAATCTAGATTAAAGTATATCGAGGAGTTAATATCTCTCTCTTGATTTGATTTTTACTCAAGCTAATAACAATCAGCGAGTCTTTATCAAATACAAGGAATGACTTGGATGGTACCAAAGACCAATATCCAAGGATCAATCAATATCAACCAACAACCAAATGTCGGATTTCCAATTGATTGATTCAAATGCACAACCTGTATTATTTCAATTATAAAGATAAAACAATATAATGCGGAAATTGAAATAACACAGACACCAGAAATTTTGTTAACGAGGAAACCGCAAATGCAGAAAAACCCCGGGACCTAGTCCAAAAAACAAACAAAATAAAACTGAGTGTAATGATAAAGATTTTGTCTATGCGCTTTCACGGAAGCCAAAATTTTATTTTTTAAATATGTGAGATTTCCAACAGGGAATAAAATCTCGTTTCAAAAGTGGATGCTCGCGAGAGGGAGCAAAATATATACATATATTTTCAAAGTTACGTGAGTTTCACGTTAAAATATATATTTTATAAAATCAATGTTTTGATTTTGAACAACTGTTGAAAATAGACAATTATTCATGGTGAAAAAATGTTTGTATGTGAGTTTTCACAATTGTAGAATGGACGTCTTTCCAATTTTTGAAAAACCAGTGAATGTTCACACAGTGAAAACTTATGTGAAATTAAGTTTTTGATTTTCATCATTTGCTAGAAGTAAACAATTTTTGATGAAATACTGTTTGCATGGATTTTGTGATCTGGTAGTGTATGCAGAAAACCAATGAGTGTTCACTCGATGAGAGTTACTCACACAGTGAAAATAACATGAACTGTTCACATGATGGAAGTTCCGTGAATTTTTCACAGTTTTATAAAAATCATGTTATGGTTTTGAATAACGAATTTTGTTCGTCTTTGCAGGTTTGAAGGAGCGAACAAATTCTCGAGATTGTAATCACTACAGCTAGTGAAATTGTAAATAGGTAAGAGTTGGATGGTTACCAGTTTTGTAGATGCTGTTGTGAGCACCTTTATTCCATGATTCATTGTTTTGTCGAATCCTGCGCTTTTTATGAATGATGTGTTGAAGTAGCCACTTTGCAAGAATGACTGACTCCCATGATGATACTCCCAAGGATGGCGTTTCCATAGATGACATCTCTACGGATGCAACTTTAAGAAATCGTACTTTTGGGACCTCTGAGTGATGGTGAGAGATCCTTCATACTGGGTTGTACTTCTGGTTATTTCATTAGCTTTAACACGGGATGATCGTATAGTGAGATCCCGGATCAATGTAGACTCCATGTAAATGGAAGAAAGTCTACGGAAGCGGAGAACCCAGAAGTAAGGACTACAGGATGTTAGCAAATGACGTGCAATCCCCAGCCGTTTCTTTGGTGAGTTGTTAGCGCTCCTTGTGTTATGACTTTTCCCTGACCGTGCAATTAGGATCACGAGACCAAGGTTTGTTATTTATTTTCAGACTTTTGATCCATCGATTGACGGCATCCAACTTGTTCCCGGGTAAACAATCCAGCACTGATGAAGAAGTCGATGTAAGCATCTCTTTCGTGCAGGCGATCGTGGCATCTCCTTGAATGAAATAATAATTATTGTTGATGAATCCAGGAAGAAATAATTATAGATAAGCAGCATGTTGATGAAGCGCACTCTTCTTTGGGGCATGGGAATATGGAGAATTCCCAAAATCCTGAACCGAATGGAGATAGCGGCATTCTCAATGGAGATTCCGGCATTGTCGAGCCTTCAAATGATTTAGAGACTCCCTTAGTAAGTATATCTCCTGTAATCTCTTCATAGAAGTATGAAATTGCTGATTTGTGAATGAATGAATGAATGGGAATCCATGTGAGTATACGAGTAATTTTGTCGAAATACGTCACCAGAAAATTTCAGACTTCCGCCTTTTAATAGAAATGTTGTAGAATCTTCGTCAGAAGTCGGATTTTCACGGTATGCATGTGTATCTTCGTGCCCAGAAAATTTCCAAGCTCTAGCAAATAATCTTTTTGAGTTTTGAGCATGTTTAGGGTCTGAAAAGGGCGAAACAGTAAACTTCCAGGAGACTTTCATAACTTTTTCAGATTGTGTGTTGTCTAATGTTTTGGCCACATCTCCTTGCTCGTTTCTTCAATTGCTTTGAATTTTGGATATGTTGTAAAGGACATCCATACGAAGAGAATGGTATACGACCCATTCCTAGATTCTTCACCAATTGCTCCCAGATCGTCGGTTCGTACAGGACAGTGTAAAATCATCTCAGACGAGCTTGCTGTAAAACACTCATGTTCTGTCTTTAGACCATTCTCTTGTGTCTTGAACGGTTGGTGAAGGATTTTAATGTCATTGATTCATTTGATGTCAGGACCCCTTGATTGATACATGAGTGTGGTGCTTGCAGTGTCATCTTGTTTCTGTTAGTCGCAGAAACATCACTTCTGAAACCCTAGTCACGGGACCATAACCGAGGTTGCTCTCGAAAGGGGGTGATGTAATGACCATGGTTTCATGTCCTGGTGGTAGCATTCCTCTTATGATGAATGATCAGAACATGAGAGTCTGGTGCCACGGGTCTTGGACTGTGAAACTAATCGCCATGATCAGTAGACCGTCAGTCCCCAGTATTTTGTCAAATCTCTCCTTTTTGTTTTCTTTTTTATTGGCAAGACCTAGATATAAGACCCAAGTAGAGAAATTGATGTAAGGACCTAGATGGTCAGAGTTGGAGATACCTTGATTAAGGACTTAGTGGGAAGACGTGGTGGACACCGATCGACTGTGGAAGTTATGAATCTCGTCTAAGAATATTTGCTTGCATGTTGTATGCTCTGGAAGCTGTAGGAACCTCATACAACGTCGGAATTCGATGCTTGACCCCAAATTTTGAAGATAAGAGACCGAGTTATCACATGAGAAAAGAATCACTCAATTTGGAGTTGCAGAGGTTGGGCAACGAAGCGCGCACATTTGTAATTTGTAATCCCGTACAAAATTTTCAGATTTCGTAGACCTGACGGTAAATGCCATATCTTTCAGCTCGTATGTCCGATTGATGCACCCTTTTGGTATGTTGTAGAAGAGACATAGAAAAACATATTTAGTTGAGGAAGTATTGTCCCATTCCCCACCCATTGGTACGTTTTTGTAAACCCGTGGCCTGAAGTGTGTTGTATCTCATTTGTAGAAGTGATGAAAACATCTTGTAGAAGACTTTGGTTTATGCCCATATGTCGTGTAAGATTTGGGAAGACGTTCATGTTACCATGTTTTCAGGTATAAACCTCTTGATATGAATCATTAGAGCTTGAATAAGTATGATCCATAGAGTAACGCTTTAGAGAATGGATAGTTGATGAAGCCGGATGTTGCGTCTGAGGCTGATGAGACCACAGTTGAATTTTCTACAGAAATTCTTGTTGATGCCGAGACCATGAACGAAGTTCCTCCACAAGTCCTTTTTGATGCCGATACTATGGTTTGAGTTGCTCTAGAGACCGAAAATGATAGCCTTTGCTCTTCCATCCAGTGAGCCTTTACATGCACGAACCAATTGGTGAATTGAGCATTCCTTAGATTAAGGTGTACTAGGATTTCAACCCAAATTCTCCTGAATATGAATTCACTGTGAAGTGGTTTCATTAGTGAATCAATGTTGTTGTGGATGATAACAGCGGCAGTCTCCATTCTGGATGTGATTGGTGAAGAGATGAAGTTCCCCAGTCGTGCAGGGGCTTGTGATGTAGAGAGGTTCTGTTTGACGACATTTCATGGAATCACATCAGTTTGCGGTGACTTTTTATGTGGATAACATTTACTGAAATATATTGAATTGATATTTCCAATAAAATCAAGTCCCCAGTGCATCCCTCATTCACTTAACAGAGTTGAAGGAGTTTGTAGCATCCATTGATGAATGATATTGCACCTGCTTCAGAAGTCTTATCATGGGATAGTGAAGACTTGTCGATTTTAATTCAGCTACACTTTGATTGTATCGGTATTGAACTAGTGTGTCATCGTCGAGATGTTGTGCTGAAGCTAGAGGCGTTATTATCGAAGGTGTACTCTTTGATTGGGAGTACAATTTGAAGGATTCTTATGTGCTTGAGCGCTGGAGCATCGAATGTCTTATGCTTGATCGTCTCGGCTCCGTGTATATTCTGTCGATTCAGTATTCCGCTGCGAGGGATTCAACACTTGTGCAGACATCAGAGATTTCTGATTTTGTGGCACCCGTGGACATTCCTGCAAGTCTATGAAGAAATTCCAAAATGTTTTTTGCCATGCTTCCGTCATTTATTAGTGGTGAATGTCACAGTGAGATGCTCGATTCGAACCGGTGTCAGGTTCAACCACTTGGTGAAATACAAAACTTGATATACCAAATACACAACAATCTTTTGTTTATCAACCTATAAGTCCTCTACCAAATGTCATCGTCTATGGACAGAGTCGAGACAATAGGACAATTCGGTTCACACTTCATGTGATTGTGTATGGATACGAGATTGAGACAATACAACAACAAGATCACATGTGTGATTGACTATGGATACAAGATTGAGACGATATGACAACAAAGTGTGTACTTGATAATAGATTCGGAAATAACCGAAACTCTATAGGATTAATATCAAGTATTATGGAGTTAACGTACTTGTATATTTTACTTAATTATAATAACAATTATAATGCGGAAAACAAAGTAAAATACACATCAAGATTTTGTTAACGAGGAAACCGCAAATGCAGAAAAACCCCGGGACCTAGTCCAGTTTTGAATACTCTTAGAATTAAGTCGCTATACAAAACTAAATACCAACTTCCTATAATTGAGACCAAGCAGACTACCCCTACCCCTAGCTACTTAGTTACCTCAGTATCCCTGTGCCTTCGCCTTCTAAAGTCACTCACGTGAATAGAAAGTCCTTTGGATCATATTCTAAACAACAAAGGAAGAATATATTTGGTAACCACTCTAATCAATCTTTCTAGAAGATATGTAAGTTGTTGCCAAAGGATCTTATGTTTAATCTAATAAACTGATTTGTCTGGTTAAATCAAAATATCCAATAACTATTGAAATAGTCAAGTTTAGATTCGCAATCCATCGATATGGAACTCAAAGAGAAACTATAGAGAATACCAATCTCACACAACTAATCAATCAGATCTATCAAAGATAAACTGATTCTATTTGGATCCCAGCCGATCAGGTTTTGTGCACTAAATCCACAAGATACGAAAACTAATAAGAATTCTTCTTCGTCTTCAAATCTTCTATTGCCTTCAAATACCTGCACAACAACACTTGAATCCTCTTGTGATCAATCACACACAGAATGGACTCTGTTAAAAATGGATTATCACAAGATGTCTTTATATCTAACAACAATTCTAAAGATCTTGTCGATACTTTGATCTAGTCTGAGTGAATCTTATATCAGAAGAGAAAATTATCAAGAATAAACAAACTAGGTGTAGTCAAAGTTTCAACAACCGCTAGTCAATAAATTAATAATTAAAAACTAATAACACTGCAATTATCTAGTTTCCCACCAACGATACTCGTAGAGCTTTTTGATCCCATGGAAGTCTTTAAACGAGCGATCGTAAGAGATTTCAACTAATTAGGATACTTTCCTCTCCGAATAGATGGCTTCACCAGAAACAACAAGAAATGAAGTTTGCCTGGCTCTTAGGATAGTTTGCTAGAAATGCAAACTTAGGTATTTATAGACCAAGGTTGTTTCGACACCAAGGAATTTCCAAAATCGAAAATGTTCTTAAGATATGCAGTGAATGCCCTTTCCTAATTCAAATAAATGTAGTCCAATATTTTCCGAAATCTCTCATAGAAAATCTCCAATTAGTAAATGCACATTACTAATTGAAAAACCTCTCTCTTCTCTGCATAACAGTATTTTCCAAATAATTTTCTGAAACTTTTTCTCTTCCATCTTCTCCATCTCCAAACCTAGATTTGCTCGGATTTATCTGAGATATCTGATTTTTCAGAGTATATTTGGGATTGTGTAATTAGTTTTAATAAAAAAATCATATCATTTGTGGTTTTAGGTTTTAGTTTTTTTTTTTTTTTTTTAGTTTTACTGTTGATATCTCATGACTGTACTATGTCATGCAGTATTCGCCATTAGTGCGATTTCCTATAGCCTTCGGGAATTTCAATTGGAACCCGATGACATATTCAAGTATACCTTCGAAGACAATCAATTTTGGTGTGACGATGATCAAGATTCAATCAAACAAGATCAATGGCTACTGGAATTGGTTATGATAATGATGTTTAGTGCAAATTATCCTTTTTACAAAGGATTTTCCCTTAATGAAGAAGAAGAATTTTCCAAATGGTGGATGCAGAATCAAAACACCATCCCTCCGATTACATCGATTACTTCTGTGAGCAACAATTATGTACTTTTATTGTATTACAATTCCTATGTTGTTGTAATATTTTGTTTTTGTACTTTTTTATTGTATCTATTCGATGTACTTGAATTAGCCTATTCATGGCTTCCAATTAATATAATCTAAAGATGTTCTTCCTCTTTTTTCCTTCAAAAATAAAATAAAATAAGTGCACATTAATATTTTTTATTCTCTAGAGCTATGCATTAATTGCTGGTAATTAAAGCATATAAAACCAAAAACCTTAATTAAAATATTCTTAATTTATTTCAATTACAGGATCACCTTGAGTACCAAGGAATATCTTTGAACAATAAATGATAAGAGCTTGAAAAGACGAGGGTACCCAAATACACCACAATCTTAAATTATCCACCTATAAGTCCTCTTACTGAAAGTGATTGTCTATGGACAAAGTCAATAAAATACGACAAATTGGTATTCACACTTTGTGCGATCGTCTATGGATACCAGATCGAGAAAATAAAACAATCAAACTATGATTACTTGATAATAGGTTCGTACTTAACCAAACTCTATAGGATCACTATCAAGTAATACGGAGTTAACGTTTGTGTATTTTACTTATAATTATAATAAAAAATTATAATTGCGGAAATAGAAAAGTAAAAGACACATCAAATTTTGTTAACGAGGAAACCGCAAATGCAGAAAAACCCTGGGACCTAGTCAAGAATTGAATACTCTCAGAATTAAGCCGCTATACAAAATCTAAACCAAAACTTCGTATAGTTGAGACCAAGCAACTAAACCTAGTTCACTTAGTTTCTTCAGTATCCATGCGCTTCCGATATTCAATAAGTGCACTCACTTGAACAATTCCTTTGGATCGTATTCCAAACAATAAAGGAACAACAAATCTGTTTGGTAACAACTCTATTGATTCTTTCCAGTAAATATATATCAAGTCACATGCAAAGGATCTTCCGTTTAAACAAATATAATCCTTTGACTGGTCAAATTAATCTATCCAACAACTACCGAAGTAGCAGAGTTTAGATTTGCAATCAATAAATATAGAATCCAACAAGGAACTATAAAGTGATGCCGATCTCACACAACTAATCAATCGAATAAATTTGATTTTAGTTGGATCCCAGCCGATCAAGGTTTGTGCTACACAAAGATATGATAAACCAATCAGAAATCTTCTTCGTCTTCAAATCTTCTTTAATGTTCAATTAAACCTGCACAACACCACTTGGATCTCTTGTGATCAATCACGCACAGAACGGAGTCTGTTAACAATGGATTATCACAAGATTTCTTTAGATCTAAAAACAGTTCTAAGGATCCCGTCGACACTTCGATCTAGTTTGGGTGAATCTTATATCAGAAGACAAGATTCTCAAGAATAAACAAACTAGGTGCAATCAAAGTTCAAAAACCGTTAGTCAATCAAATCAATCGAAATCTAATAAAATGCAATTATCTAATTTTCCACTAACGGTACTTGTAGAGCTTCTTGATCCCATGAAAGTCTCTAAACGAGCGGTCGTAAGAAATTTCGCATAATTAGGGTACTTTCCTCTTCGAATAGACGGCTCCACTAGAAACAACAAGAAGATGAAGTTTCCTGGATCTTGGGATAGTTTGCTAGAAATGAAAACTTAGGTATTTATAGACCAAGGATGTTTGGTCACCACGGAATTTCCAAAACCAAATATTCTCAAGATATACAATAAATGCCCAAATCGGTTTTCATAATTCCTGGAAATGCTTTATCCAATATTTTACGAAATATCTTAACATAAAATCTCCAATTAGTAAATGCACATTACTAATTTTTATTCTCAAGAGATATGTATTTAATTGCTGGTAATTAAAGCATAAAAAACTAACAATCTTAATTAAAAGATTCTTAATTTATTTCGAACCGGGATCTCCTTGAGTAATTAAAGAATAACACTGAACAATAAACGATAAGAGTTATTTTTCATGTTCAACGTATGTTGACATCTTTTCTTTGTAAATCCTCTTTCATATTTACAATCTTAGAATCGATTATCCACACTTCCAAACAAGTTTAGAATTGGTTCATCTGTATTCCAAGACAACTATGTGATTGATCAAATATCAAATCACAATTATGGGTTCAATCGGTTCTACCAATCACTGGGATCGTTTATACCTCAATATGGATTACTAGTGATCGAACACACAAGTTACCAGGACCGGTTACGTCAATTACCAGGACCGGTTACCATATACTCATGTTATTGCTTGTGATCGGTTACACAAGTCACTAGGATCGGTTACACCAATTACTAGGACCGGTTACACCAATTACAAGGATCGATTACATAACTTTTTGTGATCGGTCACACCAATTACTAGGATCGGTCACACCAATTACAAATGTCGATCATACCATCTCAGGTGATTACTTAGGATCGGTTACACTAATTAATAAAAACCAGTCATACCAAATCATAAGTCAGGCACTGTGATTAGTTATACCAAGATACATAACAAGTTATGATCGGTTCTACTAACTCAAACATATTGGTAATCCAAAGATATACAATGAATAACAATACCAATAAGCCTAGAGATTTCCCTTTCGATTCATAAAACAAGTTCATGAATGTACTTCCTTTAAACAAATGTAAACATTTTTTCCTAGGAAGAAATCGTCACCTTTACCCATGCAATTAATCACAATAACATTCATACGATTATGTCGATGTCATCTATACGAAGTTCAAAAGATAAGCGTTATACTTCGTATTCTAATTCCTTTACACTAAGATCATGTGATCATGTCTCACTACTAGAGTATAATCATTCATAGCTTCGCAGTTATGTTTTCAATATACTACGAGTTGAAATATACGTTAGGAATGAAACAATTCAAGTCAATATTACTAACCTCAAGAGGAAGGATGATGTCGTCATTGTAGCTCGTTACTTCTAGACATTCTTCAGGTCTTCGAGTAACACTTGTATGTCTCATAATCCTAGACTTTCTAGACTAACCTATACAAAGTTGTCACTAGTACATAATCAAGCGACTCTTATATGAGTTTTGATTCACTAAAATATGACAAACAAACTTGACATATCAATGCTTAGTGGGTTTAACCAAGCTATGCTCTAACAATCTCCCCCTTTTTCAATTTCAGTGAAAAACTCTTAATACATATGGATAAACAAATTCGAGAATTCATTAAACATACACTTGATTCCAAGTTTTAACAACACAATAACCTGCATATATTCAATTAATAAAAGCCGTTGTTTACATTTAAATAACAAAGCTTATAGTCCCCCTAAAGGTAAGATATGTAGATTTTCAATCCGAACATCTTTGTTATTCCCCTTTTGTAGTCAAGATAACTACATCATCAATATGATATGTTGCTCCTCCTTAGTCAATGTTTTACTCTTTCGTTAGATATAACGTTTAAGCACAATTGTCCTTTACTTAGTGATTACAAATGACTTGTTTACTCCATATATTTCTCCCCGTTTTTGTCACAAAATGACAAAGGTTCGAGCATATAAAGGTCAAACCGAAAGGATCTTACAAATCTAAAAGACTTGTATACAACCTGTAAGAGTTAAGCACAGAGGTTTCACATACTAGTTTAGATAACCAATATCAAAACCGAAACTGCAAGTAATTTGGTTTTAATATGTTATTAAGGAAATAGTTGCCTGAAGAAATTTTCCCTAATAGTTTAACAAATTGACTAAGAGACTTAGTTCTCTTGTTAAACCGATTGTAAACATACAATCGCTTATTTAGATAAGAGCAAAATAAAGATCAGAATTAACTTTATTTTTCTCATCAGGTTCTAATTATTCAGACAATAACTTAGAGCTTTCAATTTAGACAAGACAAGTACTAGGTTCTTTAACTGGTATTTCTTGTCAAGGCATTCGATTATACTTGCATAACCGAATCCTTCAATTTGATAAGTCTAACTAAGATCAGAATTAACTTAGTTTCTCCTATCCGGAATCGAATTGGACTAAACAAATGATCTCGTATTTCGTTAAGCCATAAACAATACATACAAACCAAATAAATTAACTTGCATAATTATTTCTCTTAACCGGAGGAAATTTAAATAAACATAGACATTATAGCACCGCAGTTGCACCGAAATTTCGTTAAGAAAAAACACTTGATACCAAACAATAAAGAAGATATCAAACAATAAGCCAAATAAATTGACACAGTTTTTCTTAATCGGAAACAATTGAATCACACACACACACACACACACACACACATATCTTTACACACATAATGGAATATATATTAATTATACCGAAATTTTGTTAAGCAAAAGCAAAATATATGCAATATAAGCAGGCTTTTCTTAAACAGGAAAACGATATACTAACAAATTCGTTACCTCAGATTCTGTATCCTCTTCTCCCCAGAAAAATATATCATTAAGAACCAGTTCAATTTAGAACTCTCCTCCAGTATGTTATCATCCTCTTGCAAGAATAAAAGAGCAAAAACAAAGAGCAACCTTTACCAGATAAAGGTTGAATCGGTTTTAACTAATGCGTGCCAATAGCAAAAGTTAAAAATCCGAAACACATATGTTTATGCTAAACACAACTTATGTAAACACAAATTGATTCAACACATTGTGACTTTTTACATATGAGTTTCAATCGGAACACCTTATGATCCTTTCATAAAGCCTACCAACATGGGCTAGAACTTAATCCCGCTAAATCAAAAAGTCACATAAACCATAAGAGTTCACATCATATGAGATCGAATATTAAGGTTATGAAAACCGAAATCAGACATCCGATAAACACATAGCAATAATATGGACATTCAAGTACAGGATATGTAATCGGAAACTATCACAAGAAAAATTATAAAATAATAATTTTTTTTCATAAATAGTTGATAGTTTTATTCAAAAATAGACCTTATATAATAATCGAAATAAATCAAAAACTGATGTATATTTTTTCTTGGAAAGAAGAATCTAATCTTATTTTATGAGCAACTTAGTCCTTCATATCAGTGCTAGAGGAAGAAAGATTATTACTTTCAGTCTTCAGCTTGTGAATTTCTTCAAGTAGGTAACCTTGTTGCTTGAGCAGAATTTCTTGCAGTTGAGATGTTTTCGTGAAGGATTCTGCAAGAACATGTAATTATGTCTTTGATTGAACACAAAGTGTGTCAATGCTTCAATACGCTGATCCTTTTTCAACATATTTTCTCTTTCATTCTTGCTAAGCTAATATCTCTTTTTGATTTTTCTCTTAGGTTTCTAAATATCAAGAGGAGGTGCATACTTATTCTTAAAGAGATCTTTCAGATCAAGCACCTTTTCAAGAGAAGACATCAAATCCTGACTCATAGTTCGGACAAGGAATGACCAAAGTAGGAGAATGATCTTTTTATATTTTTGATACTTCCGAAATATAATATTCCTATAAATACGAATATATTGAATATATTTTCAATTACTAGATTTTATTCCCATAATCTACACATAAGTGCCTTGACTTTTTACGTCCTCACACACATATTCGGCACACAAGGTGAGGATGTAATTCTAATACCGATTAGGTGGTATTAGTATGATATTTTCTCTCATCATGGGATTTGGAACAACCAGTGTTTACTTGATCTAGTATCGTACGAAAAAAATCTTTTCTTGTTACCTCGAATTAACGAAGTATCTTGAGATTGGTTGGAGTTGCATATGCACCTTTTAGCAATCCTATTTTTTGAGACAGTTTTACACTTGTCTTATTTTTCCCTTTACCATTAGATGATTTTTTAGCATCGGAAGACATGTCCATTTTCAAAATGGCTAAATCACTAAGGGAGGAAGAGGGAATCAAATTAACAATTAGTGAAATATTAGTTGTTTCATATTCTTCAGAATCATATGAATCAGAGGTCTCGTCTGGAGTTATAGCTAATGCCTTGCTCCCAGTGTATTTCCTAATATTAGGAAAGTCTTTAGCCATATGACCAAAACCTTTACACTTAAAGTAGTGAGGCTGATATTCATCATCTTCTTCCTGATCTTTCTTGTTCCTGGCAGGAACTCGATCATGGGGTCAAGAAGATAAATTAACATCTTTTATGAATCTCTTATTTCTTTTCTTTAAGAGATATCGAAATTGTCTAGTGATTAATGATAATGATAGTTCAATTTCATCATCAGAATTTTCTGCAATCAGTTCATCAGGATCATCCATCAAAAAAGAATCTATCTTTCTCCATTGGAGGTTTTTGGAAATTTTGCACCTTTAAAAGCAATTCCTTTAGCTTGAATACACTGTGATTCATGATCAAAGATCATTAACTTTCCCACAAGTGTGCTTCGTGAAAGCGTTGAGAGATCATTCACTTATATAATTACATGTTTCTTAGATTCGTATCTAGATGGCAACGATCTGAGAATTTTGCACACTATATATTTTTCAGAAATAGTCTTCCAAGAGAGAAAGAAGCATTAACTAACTTAGAGAGTATAATATGAAACTCTTCAAAAGTGTCGTTGTCATCCATTCGAAGGTTTCCCAATCAGACGTAAGAGTTTGAAGTCTAGCTTCTTTCTCTGATGTATTGCCTTCAAATACGATCTGAAGATTATCCCAAGATTCCTTTGAAGTTTGGCATGTTGATACATGATGTTGTAGATCACGACTTACAACATGTTTAATAGCATTCAAACCATCTGAATTGTTCTTTGCAAAAGCCTTTTCTTCGCTTGTATAATCCACTAAGCGTTTAAACTTAGTTTCCGAATTTTCTACTTTCGGGCGATTATAACCATCTACAACTAAGAGCCAAGTATTAAAGTCTCTTGATTGAAGAAAAGATCTCATATCAGATTTCCACCATAGATAGTTTGTTTCGTCAAATCTTGGCGGTACGTTAACTGAAATTGATTCATGTGCTCGACTTCATTTCTTATAGGTTGGATCGCACCAAACACATATTGTTAGATCTTTTCGTGTTTGCCTGCTCCGATACCAATTGAAAAGACGGGGGTACCCAAATACACCACAATCTTTAAATTATCCACCTATAAGTCCTCTTACCTAAAGTGATTGTATATGCACAAAGTCGAGACAATACGATAAATCGGTATTCACACTTTGTGGAATCGTCTATGGATACGAGATCGAGACAATACAACAATCAAAGTGTGATTACTTGATAATAGGTTCGGACTTAACCAAACTCTATAAGATCACTATCAAGTAATACAGAGTTACCGTTTGTGTATTTTACTTTTAATTATAATAAACAATTAAAATTACGGAAATAGAAAAGTAAAAGACACAAAAAGATTTTGTTAACGAGGAAACCGCAAATGCAGAAAAACCCTGGGACCTAGTCCAGAATTGAATACTCTCAGAATTAAGCCACTATACAAAATCTAAACCAAAACTTCGTATAGGTGAGACCAAGCAACTAAACCTAGTTCACGTAGTTTCTTCAGTATCCTTGCGCTTCCGACATTCTGTAAGTGCACGCACTGGAACAATTCCTTTGGATCGTATTCCAAACAGTAAAGGAACAAAAATCTGTTTGGTAACAACTCTATTGATTCTTTCCAGTAAATATATCTCAAGTCATATGAAAAGGCTCTTCCGTTTAAACTAATAAACTCCTTTGCCTGGTTAGATCAATCTATCCAACAACTACCGAAGTAGCAGAGTTTATATTTGCAATCAATCAATATAAAATCCAAAAAGGAACTATAAAGTGATGCCGATATCACACAACTAATCAATCGAATAAATATGATTCCAGTTGGATCCCAGCCGATCAAGTTTTGTGCTACACAAAGATATGACAAACCACTCATAAATCTTCTTCGTCTTCAAATTTTCTTTAATCTTCAATTAAACCTGCACAACACCACTTGAATCTCTTGTGATCAACCACGCACAGAACGGAGTCTGTTAACAATACATTATCACAAGATGTATTTAGATCTAAAACAGTTCTAAAGATCTCGTCGACACTTCGATCTAGTTTAAGTGAATCTTATATCAGATGAGAAGATTCTAAAGAATAAACAAACTAGGTGCAATCAAAGTTCAACAACATTAGTCAATCAAATCAATCCAAAAGTAATAAACTGCAATTATCTAGTTTCCCACCAACGGTACTCGTAGAGTTTCTTGATCCCACATAAGTCTTTAAATGAGTGGTCGTAAGAGATTTCTCCTAATTAGGGTACTTTCCTCTCCGGATAGACGGCTCCACCAGAAACAACAAGAAGATGAAGTTTGCCTGGCTCTTAGGATAGTTTGCTAGAAATGCAAACTTAGGTATTTATAGACCAATGATGTTTGGATACCAAAGAATTTCCAAAACCGAATATTCTTAAGATATACAATAAATGCCCAAATCCGTTTTCATAATTCCTGGAAATGCTTTGTCCAATATTTTTCGGAATCTCTCAATAGAAAATCTCTAATTAGTAAATGCACATTACTAATTTTTATTCTCTAGAGATATGCATTTAGTTGCTGGTAATTAAAGCATATAAAACTAACAATCTTAATTAAAAGATTCTTAATTTATTTCGGACCGGGATCTCCTTGAGTAACCTCTTTCGATTAGGAGCCATGAATACTAATTGGGGGCCTCAACCTTTTTATTCCCACCCCAAATATTTTGGGGATGTTATAAAATGTAGTGAATATATTATTTTACCCTTGACTAATTTTTTCTCTTCAAATAACGATCCTTCAAAGACAATAACAACTGTTAAGGATCGTCATGGTCGTATTCAACACTATTACGACCCTTTAATGCATTTCTGCCATTAATGACTGTTCGAAGATAACGACTCTTTTTAGACAATAATGACTGTTCGAAGATAACGATTCTTTTTAGACAATAATGACTGTCCAGTAACGACACTTCAAAATCAATAACGACTGTTTGGAGTCGTCATATACATAATCAATTCCCTGACGACTCTTTAAAAACAATAACGACCCTTTCAAAGGGTCGTTTGGGAATTGATTATGTATATGAAGATTCCAAACAATCGTACAGGCTACGTATTTCCGCCATTAATGACTTTCGAAGAAGATAACGACTCTTTTAAAGGAAATAACGACTGTTTAGAGTCGTCGTTGTAAAGGTGACGACTGTTTAGAGTCGTCATTGAAACACTCTAATACCATGACGATTTTTCATACAAATCTGGGAAAAAAAAATTACAAACAAAAAATTTGAAAAAGAAAAAAAGGTTAAACTTTAATTAAGTAAGATTATCATTAGTTAATTAAGATTATCACTAATTATATAAGGGTAGATTAGCCATTTAAATTTTTGGATAAGGGGTGACTCAAATTAGGTTTTAGTGACCCTTTTTGTGCTCTACTAAAGTATAATCATTATGATCCCGTTCTTGTCCCTTTGCCAATTTTATTGACAAAAAAGGGGAGAATTAATATGTATTTCACACTACACATACATATGATTTTCAGATCATTGTGTAAGGGGGAGTGATTTCCATGTGAGATGGAGTATTGACTAAGGGGGAGTGATACATATCACCATAGTATTATTGTTGAAGTTATGATACAATTAAACTTTGACGCTGTATAATAATACTATGACACTATATAATATAACAATGATCGAGAACTATGTTTTCTCATTGTTATAGCTACGGATCTTCAACAACGGTGATGCTAAACTTACAACCTTTGGGATCATTGGAGTACTTGGAAGTGACGAAGATTTCGAGGAATGTTGAAGATTAGACATGTGGAATATGAGATACTAAAGTTTCTTTATCTTTTTTGTATTCCAGATGTATTAATAGTTTAGTCACTAAAATTGACAAAGGCAGAGATTGTTAGAGCATTGCTCGGTCGAACTCGCATGCGTTGCTATCTGAAGCATGTTTTTCAATGTTAGTGATCAAAACTATAAGTCTTGATTTCTAGTCTATTATAGATAAGTCTTGAACTAGGATAGAAAGTGTAGTTGAGCTCAAGGACTTCATGGATATTCATCATACAAGTAGAATAACTACTCAAGGAACCGGTGGAACTTCTCGACAAAAAGGTATGTGAAGACTTGAACTTATCTATCACTCAAAAGTCTATCTACTCTATCTCCTACTCTTTGATACAAGAAGTCGTATGCTATATATATAGACTTTGATTATACATATTTGGTATTTAGAGCCGAGTATACCTCGCCTATCTATATCTCGAAATATGAGTTCGTAAGCTTTAAGCTTTAACCAAGTTTATCTTTACCATGTGACGAAAGTCATGATATGTTTCAATCATCTTGAAAATTTCTTTGTCGAGAAATGGTGTAACAACTATATAACGTCCTCTAAGAATGTTCCAATGATTGAAATGAGAGTTTAGATTACATAACCAATGGTGGACATAAGCATTGTTGTGGAAACACATTTATGTATAAGTCCCATTCCTTGAACCAAAGTTTGCGAACTTTGTTGATCAAGAGAACCGGAAGAATGTCATGAGCCAAATCCACGAACTGCCGAAGTTCTCAAACCCGAGAATTTCTTCTGGAGTTGGCAAACTACTTGCGTGAAACTAAATCCGCGAACTCAGCCCGCGAACCAAGTCTGCGAACCGGCGAAGTTCTCATACCCGAGAATTTCTGCTGGAGTTTGTAAACTCTGCCCTGTAACTCAAGTCCGCGAACCTAGTCTGCGAACTTGAGAAGGTTATATATCTGAAGATGATTCCTGATCATGTCTAATTCCTTAACACTATGATCATGTGATCAACTAATAAAGTATAATCATTCACAGCTTCGCAGTTATGTTTTCAATATAGCACGAATTGAAAGATACGTTAGGAATGAAACAGTTCAAGTCAATATTACTAACCTCAAGAGGAAGGATAATGTCGTCGTTGTAGCTCGTTACTTCTTCACATTCTTCAGGTGTTCGAGTAATACTTGTATGTCTCACAATCCTAGACATTTTAGTCTAACTTATACGAAGTTGTCTCTAGTACATAATCAAGCGACTCTTACATGAGTTTTGATTCACTAAAATATGACAACCAAACTTGACGTACCAACTCTTGGTGTGTTCAACCGATCTATGCTCTAATAGAGTTAATGCTCATGTTCAAAGTATGTTGACATATTTACGCGGCAAATCCTAATTCTAAAACTACACAAGTTCATGAAAAAAATATGTAATTCATGGAAAATAGGATTTGTATCTTGGAATCGGTTCTACCACAGTTCCAAACAAGTTTAAAATGTCATACCAAGTCACAATGGTTAGTTGTGATCGGTCCTACCAAGTCACATACATGGGTTTTGATCGGTTCTACCAATCGCATGGATCGGTTCTACTTAAACATGATACCTTCTTGTGATCGGTCATACCTGTCACTAAGATCGGTCATACCAATTACAAGGATCGGTCACACCAATTATCAGAATATGTAACACCAATTACAAGATCGATCATACCATCTCATGGTGATTACTTAGGATCGGTTACACCAACTACCAGAACCAGTCATACCAAATCATAAGTCTAAGTATTGTGATCGGTTATACCAAGATACATAACCTGAGTTAAGATCCGCTCCACCAACTCACACATATTGGTCATCCAAAGAATATGCAATGAATAACTGGACCAATATACCTATTGATTTCCCTTTCAATTCATGAAACAAGTTCACCGACCTACTTCCTTTAAATAAATGTAAAATTATTTCCTATGATGAAATCTATACCATAAACCCATACACATAATCATAAAACTATATACAAGATTATGTTAATGTCATATCTACGAAGTTCAAAAGATAAGCGTCATACTCCGTAATCTAATTCCTTAATACTATGACCATACTATTATGATCATGTCTCATCACTAGAGTATTATATACAATATACACAATATATACAGCTTCGCACGTTATGTTTTCAATATAACACGACTTGAAAGATATGTTAGGAATTGAAACAAGTTCAAGTCAATATTACTAACCCCCAGTAGAAAGATGATGTTGTCGTTGTAGTCGTTACTTCTTCTCATTATTCAGGTCTTCAGAGTAATACTTGTATGTCTCAACATTCCTAGTCTTTATAGTCTAACCTAAACGAAGTTGACTCTAGTAATTAATCAAGCGATTTTAGATGAGTTTTGATACTAAAATATGACAACCAAAATTGAAATACCACCTTTTGGTGAGTTCAACCGAGCTATGCTCTAACATGAATATATATGAATATCAGGGTATTTCTAATGGAATGAATCAACATAAAAAAATATTTTTTTGAATTTTAAGTAAACCCGTGAATGATTAGGGAAAACAATACAACTAAGGATTAAATGGGTACACTAAAGCACCAATTAGCATAGGCCATGTAACAGAAAAAACCCAGATAATACAGTTGTAGATGTTAAATAACATTTTAAGGTACAAGGCCTAGTTAGCAATTCGAGATTCGGTAAACGTACGGAACGACAAACGTACGAGTATTATACGGTTTTGTAAAACCCAAATTCGGTCCAAAATTCGGTCAACGGAACGTGATTCGTCAGTAATTCGGAACGGCATACGTACGTGTATAATTCATTTATAAATGTGAGTTCGGATCTGAAAATTCGGTATCTATATATAATAAATAATTAATATTTATAAGGTCATAGACTAATTTTTATGCATACATGTGAGTTATTTAAAGAAAAAATAAACTTAATATGATGACATTAATAATATATATACAACATTAGTCATCAAAGAGGACGTGGTATAGTGGTTTAGATCTCTCTCACCTTCACCTTCACCTTCAAATCTCTTCTGTCATTTTTGTTTCATAAAAATTACAACAACGTCTAATATTGGGCCGTGTATGCTTGGGAGGCAGTAAAGCCCAAAAAATAGGGCCTTTGAAAACATAAAAGCTAAAGAAATTTTGGCGAATTAAGCGGACGTATCATTCGGGATACGTAAAGTTCGTGAACGATTCGCGAATAATCCGGGAATGCCACATAATACACGTCTTGGATTCGGAGTTGCAAACGTACGCGAATAAAACGGTAAAATTCGCGGTACGGAAAAATTCGCGAATGATTCGCGAACTTACTAACTAGGGTACAAGGTAGAGAAACGAGGAAGCATAAGGGTTGTCTGACTGAGGGGTGACAATACTTTTTGGGGATAAGAGAGTAGAATATGGGTTGAAAAAAATAAAGAAAGTCAAAGAAAAAGTAAGATCATAGAGGATCTACGACCACTAGATGCTAAAAGGAGATAAGAAGGTTGGAAGGCAGGGATTCAGAATTATAAACACATCTATCATAGAATAACTGAAAATGAAGAAGAGTAAAAGTCACGTAAAAAGATTTGGAAAGACTCAGATGAGAGAAAAGACTGAAAATGAAGAAAAGTAAAAGTCACGTAAAAAGATTTGGAAAGACTGAGATGAGCGAAAAGATTTTGAAGAAGATGCAACCGAGGAAGTAAATAAATATAAAAACACTGAACTGGGACAATATTTTGTCTATAAATTGTGAAGATATCACCAAGCATTTCAAAAATAACTAGAAAGAAGAGACAAATATAGGTCTAGGAAAATGGCTTGTGATCATCAGTGAGTTCCGCAAAATGTTGTGGTGTCTTCTACTTGGGTAATGCGATGCCTAGCAGGTCAGTTATATAGAATTCAGTATTATCAATGTTCGGAGTGCAGAGAAGAGCTATTCATGCATCTAAATTAAGGTATGGCTTTGGCTTTTGTAATTTGGATCCATCAGAAAGAAGGTTATTAGGTCCGAAAATAATTAGATGCATTCAGTCAAAACTTGAAAAACTTGATTTAGCTTCAATTTCATTGCTCAAGACAGAGTTTCCACCAGGGATGGATTATTCATATGTAGAAGCCAAGGCTGAACAGTATCCTCCTAACCAGAGAGGGGCTGCGCATGCATGAATAGAATCAACAACAATACAATATTTTGGATGAATCTTCTAGAATCCTAACGGCTATAATTATGAAGGAGAACTCTCAAATTATCTAATTTGAATTTTTTTTTAATTATTTTTAAGTACTGTTTTATCTTCATTTCATTTTTTGGTGCGACTCTTTTGCTTTTAAGAAACTATGTTTATACTAACAAATATGAAATTCCTGAAAACTTTTTGAAATTCCTGTTGAAACAAGATCACATCATAGCAGAAACTAACTGTAAGTAGCTCATATCTGGGTCGCATCCCAATCTGATAATATAAAAGGGATTTTATCAACTCATTGAAAAGAACAAAAAAAAATCAACAGGAAGAAGAGAAAAAACTAGAATAGGGTTTAGGTATGGTTTCTCAACTTAAGAATACCAAAAACGGAAAAGCATATATTTATACAGTTATACAATTCTTGGGTTACAAGTATTGACATAAACAACAGCAAGTGAAATAAGGAAAGATTCAATTTAACAGAGAAACAAAACCAAAAACAGGTTATGTTTCCTTTTCTCTAACACTCCCCCTCGATCTAAGCGGGTGGTCAGAGACAGTAAGCTTAGATCGAAGAGAAGAAAAACGTTGCTTTGGTGTATGCTTAGTAATGACATCAGCAAGTTGGTCTTCAGAACACACAAAACGGACATCCAACTGGCCACGTTGAACTCGTTCTCGGACAAAATGGTAATCGATCTCTATATGTTTAATTCGACCATGAAATACATGGTTCATAGTGAGATAAGTAGCACCAAGATTATCACACCATAAAACAGGTGGAGTGCATACCGGAGCCTGTAGTTCTTTCAACAAGGATTCAATCCATATTAGTTCTGCAGTGGCAATCACAAGGCCTCTATATTCAGCTTCGGTACTTGATCTCGAAACAGTTTTGTGCTTCCTAGCACTCCAAAATACAATATTCGAACCCAAGAAAACACAATGTCCACTCGTAGATCGTCTATCGGTTTGATCACCAGCCCAGTCGGCATCGGTATATGCTTGAAAATTTAACTTCAACGTAGGAGAACGACTAAGAGTAATGCCGTTGGAGGAAGTACCTTGTAGATAACGCAAAAATCGCTTAACAAGAAGTAAATGCTTGTCTGTGGGGTTTTGCATAAATTGGCAAACCTTGTTGACTGAAAACGCAAGCTCAGGTCGTGTGATTAGTAAATAATGCAAACCACCAACTATACTGCGATACATAGTAGGGTGGGATAGAGGAGTGCCACCTACTGGATTCAATTCAGTAGAAGTTGTAAACGGGGTACTCACAGATTTTGCGCCATGCATATTAGCACGCTCTAGCAAGTCTTCAGTGTAGCGGCGTTGAGATAGAAATAAGCCTGTAGCTGTCCTGGTCACTTCAACACCAAGGAAGAATGAAAGATCACCAAGATCTTTTGAAGCAAATTCTTTATGTAGAGTGTTAATCAAATTTTGAAGACAACTTGAACTTGACCCTGTCAAGATGATATCGTCAACATAGACAAGCAAATAAATAACTCCATCAGGTGAACTACGTATAAATAGGGAGGAATCAGCCCGAGATATAATAAAACCAATTTTTTGAAGAAAAACACTCAAACGAGTATACCAAGCCCTGGGCGCTTGTTTTAGTCCATAAATGGATTAATGTAGGCGACAAACATGATTGGGAAAGTGAGGATCAATGTACCCTGGAGAGGGTGAAAAGGGTAGACTTGCGTCAACTGATTTGCTAGAATCCGAAATTGAAGATGGTGTTGATGGGCATGAGGTTTGTCTGGAGATGGGGTTGCTAACAGATGGAGACATAGTGGAGTCGGCGGAAGTGTGAGGTAGAGATGATATTTTCATAACATGTGTAAATGAGGGATAAGAAATTACCAGTGGGGGCGGCAACGGAGACGGCAGTACTGTGGGTGTTGTAGTTGCAGCTGCAAATGGAAAGACAGACTCATCAAAAACAACATGTCGCGACCAGTATACTCTGCCAGACGGAATATGAAAACATTTTTAGCCTTTACGAGTAGCACAATAGCCTAGAAAAACACATGGAGATGATCTAGATTCGAGTTTATTTGAACGATAATCTAGAAGATGAGGAAAACACAGACACCCAAAAGTTCGCAGCGATAGATAGTCTGGATCTTTATGAAAGAGTAATTCGTACGGAGAGCGACTACCTGTAGGTACTGAAGAAACTCTATTCATAAGAAAAGCGGCGGTGGAGAAAGCATCATACCATAAGCTGGGAGGGATATAAGACATTGATAAAAGTGTGAGACCTGTTTCAACGATATGTCTATGTCGTCTTTCGGAAAGACCATTTTGAGTAGATGTGTGCGGACAAGTAAACCGATGATGGGTACCATTTTGTTGAAGGATTTTGGTGAATTTTTTATATTCAGTTCCATTGTCGGATTGAAAAATCTTAATTTTCCTATCGAAAAGAGTTTGAACATGCTTATAAAAATTTCAAAGATAGATAGGCATCTGATTTTACATGCATTGGATAAATCCATGTAAACCGGCTAAATGTATCAACAAAAATTATATAATATCGAAAACCTTCATTAGATAAAACGGGAGCAGGACCCCAAACGCCGGACACAGTCAAATCTAAGGGATTTTCATAAATAGTAGTACTAGAATAAAATGGAAGTTTATGACTCTTATTAGATAAACAGGACTGGCACATAGAAAAGCTAGAAATAGACATTGGTAGATGATGTTTGGAGACAATAGCGCGAACTGTTTTGAGCATAGGATGTCCTAAACGATGGTGCCAATTATGAAGGGATGTACGTTCTCCAACAAAACCAAAAATAGATGAGACTGGAGAAAGAGTATATAAGCCGTCTTTAAGCGTTCCCTTGAGTACTACCTTCCCCATGCGACAATCCTTCACAAGACAATAAGTGTCATGAAACTCAAAGAAAACATTATTATTACGACAAATTTGAGATACAGATAAGAGGTTGTTGAAAAGATGTGGAACATGAAGTATATTTGATAGAAGAAACTTACGGTGCGGGGTAGGAAGTATACCATTACCGGTATTGGATATAGTCAAATTAGAGCCCCCCGCCGTGCGCACATGATCTGGTCCTGCATATTCATAATGATGCTCCAAATTGTTAAGATTGTTTGTCATATGGTTGGTTGCGCCACTGTCCGGAAGACAATCATAGGTATAATTGGGTTGTTGGTAAGTAGCATAGGCCGCAGGTGAACTGGTTGTAGTGCAAGAAGGAGGCATGTTACCTCTGTTGTCATTACCCTTGAGTGGTTTGCGCCGATCACGTGAAGGATAAGTTACCATATTTAATCTCTTGTGACACTCCCTAGCGCCATGATATGGTTTGTCACATATTTGGAAAATAATTTCCGATGTTCCATCTCTCATAAGAGGAACATCACGTCCACCATCTCTCATAAGGGGAACATCACGTCCACAATTTGAAGAAGCGACATTAGCATGGGGTTGAGATATATGAACCTGATTTTGTATGGTGAGATGAAGATCGTAAGAAAGCAGCATGGATTCAAAATCATCTGTAGTTATGACACCCATGGTAGTAATTAATGAGCTAACAATCGACTCATAAGCTGAATCAAGACCCTTGATGACATAGTGACGATATTCTTTGTAGGAGATTTCAACTCTGGTAGCAGCAAGCGAATCAATAATATTTTTAACTGAATGAATGTAGTCAGTCATGGTTAAGTTAGCTTCTTAACAGAAGAAAGTGACTCCTTAAGATGAATAAGGTGCGCATCAGTCTTTGATGCAAAAAAGCCATTCAGTTTGGTCCAGATAGAGTGTGAAGTTTCACATGCCTTAACTTTGGCTAAAATCGGAGAGGTAAGAGAAGACATAATCCATCCAAGAAGGAGTTTGTCTGTGCGTCTCCATGACAGAAATAACGGGTTAGGAGCTCCGTTAATAATAGTCGATGGACACTGATGAGAACCATTGATTTATTTTTCCAAATCGTAACCTTTCAAGTAAGGCATAAATTGAGTTTTCCACAACAAAAATTTTTGACCAGATAGCTTCTCCGAGATAGCGCTGTGTAGCCGTTCAAAAAGGGACGTCAGAAGTGGCTGAAGAAGCCATGGTGCTGGAAGAGATCGTAGTAGTTGATGAAGAAGAAGAAGAAGAAAAAGTTGTGGATGACTCTGTAAACATGATGAAATAAAATATATTAAGAAGAAGAAAAATAAGAAAATACAAAGATGAAGAAGAGAATCAAAAGGGAGAACATGTCCGTGAGATCGACCTGTCTGATACCAAACCAGAATACGGTTTAGGTTTGGTTTCTCAACTTAAGAATAACAAAAACAGAAAAGCATATATTTATACATTTATACAATTTTTGAGTTACAAGTATTGACATAAACAACAACAAGTGAGATAAGGAAAGACTCAATTTAATAGAGAAACAAAACCAAAAACAGGTTATGTTTCCTTTTCTCTAACAGAAAAAGAACTTAGATTGGATTGGACCATCCCAAGTTACAACATTCATTCCTTATAGAGGAATATGGAGTTTAATGATTTTTGTTTGAAATTCACTGGTAAACAGGGATACTGGCGGAAATGTTACCAATGAGTTAAGAGAAATACATCTAAATTATTACTATTGAACTAAGAATATTGTCAAACACCTTCTGCGCAAGAAAAACAGAAACGAATGATGAACATAAAATCTTAATATTACATACAAGATAGATGAAACATCACATACTTAAAGACAGAAATTAAACTAAGATAGTTAAGATATATTCGGATCACAGGAACAATGATGGAACAGATGGAAATTTCCGAATACTAAACACATAAATGATGAAGGCTCACATGAATAAAAATGAGTCTATCCATACTAAAGCCATATGATGGATATACTAATGGGTGAATACAAACTACAATGCAATTATGAGAATAAGAATGCAAAATGAAAATGCCGGCAACCTAGATTCAACAAATCATAGAATTTAGTCCAAAGTTCAGCAGAAAAAAAAGATTCAGCATATCTAGGAATCATCCCCCTCCTGTCCCACTCTCCCTCCAAGCTAAGAGCTTCTCCAATGGAATGTGTGTGAACAAAAAAGTCTTCGTACACGTAGGATACACATCCAAAATCCTTGAAATCTTTCTCCAACCCTAACCTCTAAGACCAATGTATAGATGACATGGCATAGTTTTATGAAGACATCCTCTTGCGTAACCTCTTGTTCTAGAGGTTTACATAGAGAATGTCTACCCATCCTAGTCAGAATTTTACCTGATTTATAACAATTTTAATTACAAATTAACACTATTGATTTTTTAACATCGGTTCTTCCATTTTTTTCAACAAGATTTGTCCCCTCTTTCTCACAAACCCCTGAAAATAATGTTATAAAATCAAAATCAAAATCATACGATTATATGACTAATTTGGATTAGATCGTTTTTTATTTTTTTAATCAATTATATTTGATCAGTACATGTTAGGTATCAATTTTAGTCACCTCTATCGATGTTCGTAATCACCTGATGAAATTCAATCATGTGACTAACATTTTGATGATATTTCATTACATGCCGGATAATTTTTACAGTATACAAAAGATATTAATGGAGGTTTAGGACTTACTGGATTGAAGGGAAATATATATCTCCATGATAATTCTTCTTAGAACAGCCACAAATAAAACTACAGAAACAGACTTTTGAACAATTTTAATTTGTAGGTAAATTCAAAATGATGCATGACTAGATTTACAATAAATTTCAGTAGGAATTAGATTGTAATCAAAATTATATTCAAGAAAAGCATAATGAATAAAAATTTTGATGCCTAAATTCCAACAAATTATTCACAGCTTGAGTATAATCATCATTTCACGATCATTTGTCTAATCTGCAACAGCTCTCACTAATGCCAACGCTCAATCAATTTTCCTTTTACCCTCTTTCAATCAATTTTACATTTACGGATTTATCAGGAAAGAAAATCTTATAAAATCTTGATATCAAGTAACGAAGAATACTCAAAGAGTACTAGGGTTGGAGATTAAAAAAAAAATCCTAACTTTTCGGAGAATTTAACGCCAAGTAGGAAGGAGGACGTCTAGTTTGTGTTTCCACATAAGAAAGACACACAACCACCATTGGAGAAGTTCTAAGGAAGAGTTACAGAAAGATTATTACTCGATAATCATGGTTGAAGAATGGAATCAGAAGGGAAAAAAGGGAAGAGAAAAGAAAAGATAGGAGAAAAAATGAATCCATGCACGTCGGATGGCCAATGCAAGGGACAAAGGCCGCCAAATATCTTCCTTGTTTATAAATTCACTAGATTTTGCGCCCGTGCTATGCACCGGGCAGCTCCGCAAACCATCTAGCATCACCTTTATAATCACCTCTGGATGCCGGCATTTGCAATGTTCTTAGTTGATAGATTATAAGAATTCATGGGATAAATAATTCGTAAAAGCACTATTTAAATTTTCATAAACTTTAGAAAAACATTGTTGCATAACCTAAGAACATTGACAGTCAACTTCTTCCAAAGAAAATAAGGTGTCTTTTAAAAAGGTGAATGACCTAAGAACAATAAGAAAGGTGCACTACTGAATGACCTAAGAACAATAAAAGTTTATTTGGTGTGATGTTGCTTCGCCTCGCTCCATCGTGTATTTTTTATTTGGTGTTGTTTAGGACTTTTTTATTTGGTGTAGCCCGGCCTCGCCTCGTACCCGTCCCGATACATTTTTTATTTGGTATTATGCGGCTTCGCTTTACCCATCAAAATCAGTTATTTTACATACCCAAGGATATATCTTCTAAAATGGTACATCGACCTTACCTTTAATTTGTCTGTCGGTGCATTCAATTTGCTACGCGTCAGGCGGACCCGAAAAGTATCCACCATCATTTTTTTTTCTTCAACCATATTTTTAAGGCTTCTCTTAAATATAGTCCACACATTTATTAACCATAACCCAAAAAGTTTAAGTTAAAATGAAAATCCTCTTAATTTTTACTAACAATTTAAACTTAAATTATTCTTTTTATTCAAAATCAAAATCAAAATAAACCCAAACACCTCTTAATTTTCACTAACAATTTAAACTTAAATTCTTCTTCTTATTCAAAATAAAAATAAGCCATAACTTTTATTTTAATCATACTTCATCGTAATTGTTCCCTTTATAATGCTCACACAATTGTAAACCCTAATTGTTATTTTTCTCCAAAAACAAAAAGATCGTAATTCTTAATTCTCTCTAAAATGATATTCTTTTTTATTATTAATGATAATGATAATAATAAAATTAATAGGAGTGTATATTCTATTTTATTCAAAAATATCAATCCAAACAGAATTAACTTGGGGTTTGATTCTTTTCCTAGAACCATTTTCCTAAAGCTCCATGAACACAATCAACAGATGAAAAATCTCTAAGATGATTTTTTTGTCAATCATGATTGCACCAAAATTGATTGAGGGTATTGATTATTCTTCAAAGATATTAATCATGTCAAATATCTTACACAAATTTAATTATAAAAAATAGATAATTAAATTTTTGTTGATTTAGGGTTTAGTGATCATCTAATTTTGGGCTATGTATAATAATTATGCGTAAGTAGTTATTGCGCCCGTGCACGAACCTAAATGTTTTGTATAGAAAAGTATGTACTGGTGCTGGTAATTTGATAAATAAAATTAAAAACATGAAAAAATAAAAAATATATAAAAAATAATAATAAAGTTAACTAAAAATTATAAGTAGTTTCATGCCGGATATGTTTTTATGATTTAAATGCATGAGTAATTTCATGCTGAATTTGTTTTTATGGCTAAGTAGTTTCATGCCATAAGGATAGTTATTCAATGTTTCTATGGTCAATTGTATATAATTCTGAAAACTTGGTAACAAATCATAAATTCTTGATACCAAATAAAAACACAAAATTGGTTAAAAAGACCAAAATCAACGATTCTTAGGTGAAAAAGACATGTAAAATTTAATACTGTTTAAATGGACAAGAATGTAAAAATAGCTAGGATGCAAACAGTTTCATCCTACCCATTTTGAAATACTTTTTCTTATTTTTAATTTACATCAGGATGCATCCAGTTTCATCCTCTCTCCTTTTTAAGTTTAGGCCAGGATGAATGCAGTTTCATTCTTGCTATTTTTTTGGTGTCCATTTCACTCATACTGATTTGAACCATGCTTTAAAAATATTTGGACAAATGACCCATTTTCCGAAATAAAAACTTGTTAACTATTGTGAATACCAAAAACTAAAAGATTGAAAAATGATAACTAAAAGCTAATTACTAAAAAAACCTTGATTTTTTTTAAGCATAAAAAGAAAAAAAAAAAAAAAAACCTTCATAATAGTTCTGAAACATTTTCTTGTGGATACATTTCCTCATAAGTATATGTTAGCACAACAACTGTATCTTTCTGTCATGTGTCTTGCTTTCCATTTGCTCTTCATAGCTCAAATTCATTCATACTTGAAAACCGGTGCTTCACGATCAAGTATAGGGAGCACTCCACCATAAGTAACACGATTACAAAGAACATTAAAGTTAGATCATGAAGGAAGATCATAATACAAAAACAAAAAAAATACAAAGAAAAATAATAACAAAAGAACTAAAATTTAAGAGCAATTTTCTATATTGGTATTTGTTATCTCATGGAAGGGAAGGATAACTTGAACTAATTTCTACTTCAGTGGTAAGAAAAAGAGATGCATTTTTTTGTGATTGTCTATCTCCGTGGTTCATTTACCCGATATCTGCGGAAACTCAAATAATATTTTACAAAATTGACTATTTAATCTAAGTTAGCCAGAAGAGTATATATTAACAGCCCGTTCGGTTGGGAGAATTAGAATCCTATGAATTCAATTATGGGGTAATCCAATTCCTGGAATTGGATTCCAATCCAAAACATTTATCTTCAGTTGAGGTAATTCAATTACCTTTGTTTTTACCCCGGAATCCAATTCCATTGCATCATTGGACCAGTGCAATGGAAATCTATCATTTCGGAGGGAATTGGATTCATAGGAATTAAAATTCCCAATTTCATAGAGTTCATTTGCCCCGTTCGGTTCAGGGAATTGGACGCATTCCCTAGGAATTGGATTCCAAGGAATACAATTCCTTGAAACGATCGGGATGTAATTGGAAAAAGAAAAAATCATGGACCAAAATAAATTTGAACAAAAGAAAAATCGGGCGACTGACTCGAAGATAAATCGTTTCAACTCGTTCTTCCAAATCCCTGATTTTGATGATATCTTTGTGTTCAATATGATTAACTAAGCTGTCTATCTTCATCCAATGTTGATTTTAACATTCTTATTCTCTTTTTTCTTCTAGGTCTTGGCGACGGTGCTTGGAGAAGCTTTGGGATGTTGGAGTGGTTTTGCCTAATATCCCTCCCTCTTTCTTTCCTTAGTAATTCTACACAGCTTTTGATGTCTAATTTGCATGAGATGATACAATACCCAACTTTTATGCATGATATGTCACACAGATTTCTTAAACTACTATTTTCTCTCACTTTTCGTCTCGTTATCCATGTCTTCCGACAAACAAGCCGTTTATTAGTTAACCTTATATTTAATCTATTTGATTGTCATATGAATTATGACATGTGTTCAACATTCATCAATCAAAATAGAGGTGGATATTTGTTTATATTTCTCCTATACCTCATTCTTTTCTCCCATAGTCTTTTACTTAAAAAGTGAGGTTCAACACAGAATGGAATACACGTCCATCACTGACAGGATAAATGCTCTAAAAGAGGCTCAGTTGTCATCTGAAATACTTTTACAAGGTGCGGATCAATTCAAGTTCAGTTTTTTAGGAAAGGCTTACTCCTCCAAGGTGTACACAGTAGGTGAACTGGATAAGAAACTTAAAAAGTTGTGGCCAAAAAGTAAGGATATCTTCATCAAAAAAGAAGATAATGATTGTTGGTTGATAAAGTTTCATACACAGGATGAGTATGAGGTGGTTCTTAAGTTCCGTCCCTGGTTTATTGAGGGTGATGTGCTTGTTTTGGAACCTTGGAATCCAAGGATACCGAAAAATAAGGTAGATTTAACCAAACAATTACTCTGGATGCGACTGTATAGCATGCAACCTGGTTTTGCAAGTCCTGCTATGTCAATGGTATTGCTGGAGCTATGGGAGAAGTACAGGCGTTAGACCCCCCTGATTGTGTAGTTCCAAAAGGTAAAGTTCAAAAATCTTTGGTTTTGATTGATGTTCATGATCCCCTGCGACGAGGTTTTTGGATGAAGAATGCAGCAGGTGAACAAATCTGAATTCGTCTATTCTATGAGAAGCAACATTTTAATCTATGCGGGTTCTGCTACACCATTGATCATAAATAGGCTGATTGTGGGACCATTGCAAGTTTTCTTCTTCAGCAGCAGTGGAGTTATCTTTCCACCAATTCTATTTTGGATCCTCCTTCATGGACAAATCCAGATATGAGGGGAGTTAAAAATGTGCATGTGCATGTTACCCTTCCTCAAGCGCATCAAGGTTTGGAAAACCAGCGCAATGTCTAATTAAAATCAGAATAATTAGTTGGTTTTAAAGGAGAATAGTTACATGCATGTAGCAGTAATAAATAAGAATCCAGTATCAGCTCCACTGGAACTTCCAAGGAATAATGCACTTCTGGCTCAGCAAGATACAACCAATACTATGATTAATATTCCTTTGGAGTCTTCTCAGCCAACTACTATTGATACATGTGTATCTTCCTTTCCCCGGGAACTAGTAATCCTCAAGACGAATTGAGGATAAAATCCTATATTAAGAAGGATTCCTTGTTTAGGATAAATTCCTAGTTTAGGAAGGAGTATTGTTTTGAGCAGTATTCTTAGTTTAGGTAATATACCTAGAAAGGGAATTAATCCTACAAAAGAAAATAGATTCCTAAGAGGTTTGGGAAACTAACCCAAGCCTATAAATAGGGATGTTTATCTCATAAATAAATACATCTAGTTAGTGTGTTCTTGATATTGACGCACCTAGACACAAATACTAGGCCAGAAAACCTAGGAGAAGCTTGGGACAATACTTGTGCAAGCTAGCAAACAGTTTAAGGTTGATCCACTGTTTAGAGAGATTGTGAACGTAACAAAGAGAGAATTGTAATTGTTTTCTTGTTCATAATCTAGAGAAGATATTTTTCTTCGAATTACTACTTGTGTTCTGTTCTTTAAGTTTCTCGTCTATTATTATCTTGAATTCCAATTTTATAGTAATAGCTACCAAGGTATAGAGATCAATACGTATCAACTACAGTTGGTTGTGACAATCAAGGTATGTTGCGGGTTAACTTTAATAGCTCTATTATAAGGCAAGAAGTGGTCCATAGACATGGAAAGATAATTAGGATGTAGGAGGGTGGGCCTAGTAACACTAAATATTCGGATAAACATATCAGACATGAGTTAGAAGGCTGTGATGTTCTAGGTCTTAATTCATATCCAATTGAGGAGAAACAACAGCAGAATTTAAGTACACATTTGGGTCAGGAATCTGGGTTTGGACCTAATATGGATCTACTAAAATCTTACATTGCATTAGGTGAATTTGATGTCAGTTTTGATGATTTTAATGTCAATAACATAGATCCAGATTCATTTCATCCAACTAGAGCTTATAAAAAACCATTGCAAGAACTTATATCTCAGTTTGAAGCCAATATATCAAGTCATCTCTGCTACATATGATGATGAATCCTCGGCAAATGCTCATGTCGGTCTAGATGATACCTCTCAATCACCTAACTCTTATCCTTCATTTTATGGGACAATTTCTGAGCAAAACCAGTCTAAACGTCTCAAAGCATCCACTTCAAGCACTGATGTCCAGGTACAGAACCTATACTTCAATTCTCTTAACATTCTTTCAGATCTCAAATATAATCATCTTTTTAATCAGTGTCTCTTTCAGTTCAATACATGTTCTAAGCTTATTCTAAAATTTGCATGTTATTTTAGTTCATTTCATATAATAGTCATATTAGCATAATGAAGGTTTTAATCTGGAATGTGCAAGGATTTGCATCTAAGGATTCTAGAGACAATATGTCAGACATAATTAGAAATCATAATCCAGATATTATATTTCTATGTGAAACAAAAATTGGGGAATCAATGGCTAAAGACTTTATTCAACATATTCTTATCCAAATTCACTGGTAGTTGGTTCAATTAGTAGGGCAGGTGGTCTAATTTTTCTTTGGAAAAATGGATTTCCTTGTGATATAGATGCAATGGGGTTTTTTGAAAGATCTCAGTGATAATATCTTTCAACCATGGGTAGTCATAAGAGATTTAAATGTTCATCTTCATAAGAGGGGACAATCTTCTAAGTATTCATCTATTAAGAATTGGGTTTGTAACACAATTGATGAGGCAGGTTTGATGGACTTAGGATATATAGGTAGAAACCGTACTTGGACTAATCAATCAAATGGTAAAGGGTCTAAGAGAGATATAATTGATATGGCACTTCTCAATGATAAGTGGAAAATAAAATTTCTTGACTCCAGACTACATCACTTACTATTTATGGGTTCCGATCATTGTCCAATACTGTTAAAGACTGAAATAGATAAGCCTACAAAAAGGAATGTATGGAAATTTTACAAGTGCTGGTTAGCTGATCCTTCTTGCTCTCAGCTCATTGCTCATTCTTGGAAATCTTCAAATTCCAACTTCAGTGCCAAAATTGCTTTAACTAAGAAAGATTTAGCTAAATGGAGAAGAGTGCATTTTGGGGAAATAGACAGGCATGTAGCCTTCTATAGAGGAAAGTTGGAGCATTACCAATCTTTTCCTTATAGTGATTATAATGCTTCACAAATTCAGTGTAACATAGAGATACCTAAGTATTGGAAAAGAAATGAATCAGAATATTGGCAACAGAAATCAGGTGATAAATGCATTAAGGAGGCGGATAATAATACAACTTATTTTCATACAATGTATAAGAGAAGAAGGCCTAGAAAAAATATAATTACTTTACGTGATCTGAATGGAGTATGGTTAACTAATAGAGAGGAATTATCCAAATTTCCTACTTCTCATTTTTCGGCAATAGCTACCACTACTTCTCCGCAACTGCATGATTACTTTTTTGATCACATTCAAAGTAATATTTCTGCTCAGGATAATATTTTCCTTATGAGTGTGCCATCTGAAGAAGAAATCAAATATGTTGTCAATAGTCTAGCTAGCTGGAATTCTCCGGGACCAGATGGCTTCCCTGCTGCTTTCTATCAATCACAATGGGATATTGTGGCTACAAATGATATTAGTTTAGTTCAGAATTTCTTCACACGGAAAGATCTCCCAGCTCATCTGAATGAAACTATTATCTATCTAATTCCTAAGGTTGGTAATCCTGCTACACCAAGTGACTACAGGCCGATAAGGTTATGTAATAAAAGATATAAGATAATTTCTAAATTATTGGTCAAGATGATGCAGCCTTTGATGGAGAAAATAATATCTCCAACTCAGACTGCTTATGTTCCAAAAAGATACGTAAATGATAATATTATTATAGTGCATGAACTTATACATTCAATGAAGAAATCAAGGAGTAAGAAAGGTTTAATATCCCTCAAAGTAGACATGTCTAAGGCATTCGACAGGTTAGAGTGGACTTTTTTGGATAAAATGTTGCAATCTATGGGTTTCTGTCCTGAGTGGAGAGCTCTAATTCAACAGTGCATCACAACAGGTACTGTTTCAATTAGGTTAAATGGGAGTCCATGTGATTCTTATGTACCATCTAGGGGATTACGGCAGGGAGATCCATTATCTCCCTACCTTTTCATCATTGCTATGGAGTATCTAACTAGAGCTTTGCATAAAGAAGAAAAAGATCACTTGATTAAAGGCATCCGAGTAGTGAAGAACTCCCCATCTATCAATCATCTTCTTTTTGCAAATGATTACATGTTATTCTTTCAAGCAGATGATAGAAAAATTGATAATGTTCTCAAGATTTTGGTTCTATTTCGGGACAAATAATAATTGTTTCAAAATCGGCTGCTTTCATTACAGAAGACATTACTCAGGACATAAAGAATTACACTACAACTAGATTAGGGATCAAACAACTGTGTTCCTCTGATAAGTATCTTGGATTACCAATATTTATAGGTAAATCTAAAGCTACTCCTTTAGGAAATCTATCTGACACCTTTGCCACAAGGTTACTAGGATGGAGTTCCAAAACTTTGAATCAAGCAGCAAGAACCACACTAGTTAAATCTGTGTTAAACACCATTCCTTCTCATTACATGGGGAATTTTAAAAGACCAAAAAATATCATTAGAAGGTTAAACTCTATTCAGAGAACATTCTGGTGGGTCTGTTAGAGCATTGCTCGGTCGAACTCGCATGCGTTGCAATCTCAAGCATGTTTGTCAATGTTAGTGATCAAAACTATAAGTCTTAATTTCTAGTCTATTATAGATAAGTCTCGGACTAGGATAGAAAGTATAGTTGAGATTAAGGACTTCATGGAGATTCATCATACAAGCAGAAGAACTACTCAAGGAACCGGTGGAACTTCTCGACAAAAAGGTATGTGAATACTTTGAGGCAAGAAGTCGTATGCTGTATATATAGACTTGGATTATACACATTTGGTATTTTGAGCCGAGTATACCTCGCCTATCTATATCTCGAAATATGTGTTGGTAAGCTTTTATCTTCGATCAAGTTCATCATTACCTAGTGACGAAAGTCATGATATGTTTCAATCACTTTGAAAATTGCTTTGACGAGAAATGGTGTAACAACTATATAACGACCTCTAAGAATGTTTCAATGATTGAAATGAGAGTTTAGATTACATAACCAATGATGGATATAAGCATTGTTTTGGAAACACATTTATGTATAAGTCCTATTCCTTGAAACAAAGTTTGCGAACTTTGTTGATCAAGAGAAACCAGAAGAATGGCTTGTTTCCAAGTACGCGAACTCAGTCCGCGAACTGCCGAACTTCTCATCCCGAGAAATTCTGCTGGAGTTGAAAAACTAGCTGCATCCGCGAACCCAGTCCGCGAACCGGCGGAAGGTCTTTTGCCGATATTTTCTGTTGGAGTTTGTAAACTCTGCCCGGTTGCTTAAGTCCGCGAACCTAGTCTGCAAACTTAAGAAGGTTATATATCTGAAGATGATTACTGAACTTAAACTTAAAAAGACTAAGGAATGCAGTTTTCAACCCGTGGCTATAAAAGTTCGTGAACCTATTCAAGTGAATCAAATCATCTTTGCTTCAATTGTGTCTTGTGTAGTACATAAGATTTCCTTGCAATTGCACAACTCTCTAACTAGTTCATCTGAAGTCATTTGAACTAGTTATGGTGAAGAAGAACATGGTTGATATGAAATGCTCATATGGCTAACCTTTTGGTTAACTATTATTGAACCAATAAGTGCATACGTTTGGGTACGGTTAACAAACCTAGAAGTGTGCATTGTCAAGTGTGTGTAACAAGCTAAGTTTTCGATCTAACGGTTGAGAAATATTAGCTTGAATCTAAATCAGGTTTTCATCTAACGGTGGTTATGTTTGCTTTGGGACCAAGGCGAAACCCTGATTTGAAGACTATATAAAAGAGACATCTATTATTGTGCAAAACTAATCCCCACACCTTATGTGTGATACTAGTTTGCATACTAGAGTCGATTCTCCTTTAACCTTTGGTTTTCTTCTTCTAAAACCAGGTTAACGACTTAAAGACTTCATTGGGATTGTGAAGCCAGACCGATACTACTTTTATCGTAGTTGTGTGATCTGATCTTGCATCTTCTATTGTACGAGTACAATCAGATTGATTGGCTTGAGATTGATATCTCCGATAGGAAAGATATAAAAATTAATCACAAACATCTTCATCTCATCGTTTGTGATTCCGCAACATCTTGTTTAGCTACCATACGATTAAGATTGTTGTGAGGTGATTGATAACTCTAGGCTGTTCTTCGGGAATATAAGACCGGATTATCAATTGGTTCCTGTTCACCTTGATTATTATCAAAAGACGGACCAAAACCTTTAGGGTATATTTGTGGGAGACAAATTGATCCTTTGATAGACATGTCTGTGTGAGACTGATTTGTTTATTGTCAAAGCCTGTGATTTTGGATCGTAGCAACTCTTAGTTGTGGGTGAGATCAACTAAGGGAATCAAGTGCGCAGTATCCTGCTGGGATCAGAAGCATAGGAGCATAACTGTATCATGGATCAGTGGGAGATTGATTGGGGTTCAACTACAGTCCAGTCCAAAGTTAGATTGGAGTAGGCTAGTGTTTGTAGCGGCTTAATACAGTGTGTGTTCAATATGGACTAGGTCCCGGGGTTTTTCTGCATTTGCGGTTTCCTCGTTAACAAAATTTCTGGTGTCTGTGTTATTCCATTTTCCGTATTTTATTGTTTATCTTTATAATTGAAATAATACAGGTTGTGCGTTAGATCATCAATTAGAGTAATCCAACCTTTGGTTGTTTCTTGTCATTGATTGATCCTTGGATATTGGTCTTTGGTACCATCCAAGTTATTCCTTGTATTTGATTAGAACTCACAGTTATTGCTTGAGTAAATCAAATCAAGAGAGAGAATAAACTCGTTGATAAACTTTTAATTGATTGATTCTTGTTGATTCTCTTAAAAGTATATTCGAGTTTGTCCATATAGATTGCTAAGCGAAATATTGGGTGGTGTTGTTAGACCCCCGCCTTTTCAATTGGTATCAGAGCAGGCAAACACGTTTAAGACCTCAAAAGTATGTGTTTATAGAAATCTGACTCTATGGAAAAAAGTACTATCTATGATAAACGCGTCGCCAGAAATAAAAGTTTTGTCTCATCTAATTCTAATAAAGAGAAAGATACTTCAATCTCGAATATAGACGAACCTTGTGTTCTGACAAGACAGACAAACACTGACATGTGTGATTCCGATTACCCTTCTAAAGAGACTTTCTCTATTAATGAATGGGATGCATCTGAAGAGAGTAAATTGATTCTAAATCTTTTTAGAATCCAAGATGATAGATTTAATCGATTAAAACACCATGTCAATGTTCTACTTGGCGTTATAAGAGATTGCAAACTCAAAGGTAATGCTGAAGATCAGTCTTCGTGCACGACTCTTGAAGCTAGCCTCGAAAGAGATGCCTTGGAAATTGAACATCACTTGAATAAGCTCTCTATTCAAGGACGTTGAAAGCAATATGACATGCCAAGTACTTCTGACACTACTAAAGGTGCTGTGTACTCAGAAGTAAAACAGATGTGCGTAAAGTCTCCATCAATCAAGGATGTTGCACATCTAATGAAGAAAAGAAATATTATAACGATGATATTAAGACCGTACTTTGAAATCATTTTGATGATCAGAAAGTATGTCTTGTCTGTGAGACAAAGAGTTCTGTTAAACGAAAGAGAAACTCTAGGTTGAAGAAAAACTCCTTGGTTCAACTTCAACACACCCTGGATTTAATTCTCAAAGGTGTAACTGACATTCGTATGTCTAAACCAATTGGTTTTCGTACCTACCCTGTGTATGTTATCAGGAAAGTCAGTTCAATGAGTTCCTCGAATTATCAAGAGCAGAATAGACATCTTAATAAACATCATCTAAAGGAAGATCGTGTCATGTTCTCTGGAAGCAACATTACCCCTAACGTGAACGAAATCCAAGGAGAAAGAAGGAAAATTGATGAGTTGAGAGATAATCTACAAGATTTAATTGAAGGATATAAAGAAATTTTCAATAGGATGTCGTCCGCCTCATGTCAAAATCCTTCTGTAAGAACTCCAACTATGTCTCGTATTTTGATGACAGTAAGTTTATGATAATTTCTCACATCAAAAGGGATCTCGCCCTAGTTTTAGGAGGAAAAAGAGACTTGTTAATAAACACAAACCTCTTGATGAGCTGGTTGCTCATACTTGTGCTAATTAATCACAAGGTTCAAAGGACTTACTCATAAAAATCCTCTTTAGTAAGATGTGTTAATAATTAGGTATACTTTTGACTTTTGTGTCTGTTAAGTTAACTTATCTTTTTATCGTCTATAGCTAAACTATTGCTTGCAGACTTACTATGGTCAAATTATTGTTTGTTGTCTGGATGTTGTCTCTTATTTTTTCTTCAGAATTTTTTTTTCTTCTCGAAAGTTGTTTATAGTTACTATAGTGCTCTAAATTGCTTCTTTGAGTTATGAAGTTTATTGAGCCCTTTTTTTGTAGCAAAAGTTTTTACGGCTTTTTGCTTTGGGTAATGTTGTACTCGAACGGATACCTATTCTGGACCGAGTCAACGGTTCTAAGAAACCCTAGAATATATTCCCCAAGAATATATATCCGAACTCTTGGTTACAAGTCACGTACGTGTACTCCAGGTTGGATTTTGGGTTTTCAAGAATGTCTTCCTCCTCATCTTGCTACAGTAGTTTTGCAAAAAGATTCCTTGACAAAGAAATTGTTGTTGAATTTAAGAGGAAGAGGACGATTGTAGATGAAGATCATCCTAATGCTTCATGTTTCATTGCCTATGTTCATGAAGATGCTGAGAAGGATGATATGATTTCTGCTGAAGTTGTTCATGACTTTCTTAAGTACTTTGGGGAAGCAAAACAACAGCTCGTTGATAATCTAAAAGGTCTTGATAAGTTGAAAACTGAGTTGGAAAAGGTTGTGTCTGACGTTGGTCTCATAAAACATCAAATCAATGATCTTCGAAAAGAGAATAATCTCTCAGATGATGCAAAGGTAGTTGTTGATCACAAGCTTGAAGACACTATGCCTCGTGAGGTGCCTGAACAGTCTTTTTGATCTTAGTTCATGTTCAGGCTTAGCGCTGGAGTCTGTTTTCTTTAGCTTGTTGCTTTTTGTTGTTTTTGTTGCCTAGTATTTCTTCTTTTTGGTTTAGTTGGAAGAATAACTAGTGCTTGAATAGCAATGATTGTGACTACATATAGCTATTATTTTTATCTTCTTGTTCTTTTTTAAGTTTATTGGTTTTAAATTCTAAAAATATTTGGAGGATGATGTTTTTGCAGTATTAATCCTTGTGATTTGTTATATTGCAATTTGTTATGGGATATGTATGTTTGCGTCCGTGAACTTGAAGGTCCCATATTCTGTCAAAAGTAAAGTCGTTTGTGATCAGTATTCACGTACTGATGAAAGAATCAATAGACTTTTGGCAAATACAAAAGTTAATCCTATATTGTCAATTCTTTGATGGAAGATAGGTTAAAATCTTTTGTATTCAAGGATTATGTCTATTAAATATTGTTATGCAAATAGTGATGGAAGATAGAATGAATCCTTGTGTATTCCACAGTATTCATCTTCACTGATCCATATTTTATGTAATACTGTGAGGCCCCGTAATGTGTCTTGTGTTGAGCACGATACAACCAAGTTTTTAAATTTTTGATTAGCTTTCTTGGTTGTTCCGTAAGGTACTTTATGTTGAGCATTTTTGAACTAAATTAATCATCTTGTTTGGTTATTTAGTTATTGCTCCATAAGTCTTTTTATGTCGAGCAAAAAAATGACAATTAAATTGATTACTTTCGTAATTAGTTTGGTTGTGTATTCCGATTAGATTAATTATGGGTTCTCTTGTAATTAATCTAGTTGAGTATTTTCATACTCTGTAGGATTCCTCTTATATTGAGTATATGAACGACTATCCTATTCATTTTCTAATGGTTATGTTAGTCGTATGCTCCGTAAGTTCTCTTATGTCGAGCATAGTCAATTAAGTTGATCACCTTTTGTGTTTAATTTGATTGCGCATTCCGATTAAATTAATCATGGGTTTACTTGTGATTAATTTAATTGAGTTATTTGGATATAGAAAATCATTCTCATGGTTTTTGGTGTCCAATAAAATCCTTCTTTTCTTTTGAAATTAAGGTCGCTCTTGTTGTTCTTTCGGGAATGACATCAAATGGGGGAGAGTTCTTTTGAACTTGTGCTTAATGGTCATATCTTGAGGGGTGTGCGGCTGTGGAATATTATAGGGGTTATCTTGTATCTTTAAACTCCTTGATGAATGCTATTAGCTTCGGCTATATGATTGCATCTAAATTAGATGGTATGTATTTTCTTTTAGTCATGAAATGTCTCTTACGGAAATTTCATTATGATCGCGTTCTTGTACCTTTGCCAATTTTATTGACAAAAAGGGGGAGAATTAATATGTAGTTCACACTACAAATACATATGGTTTTCGGATCATTGTGTAAGGGGGAGTGGTTTCCATGTGAGATGGAGTATTGACTAAGGGGGAGTGATACATATTACCATAGTATTATTGTTGAAGTTGTGATACAATTGGACTTTGACACTGTGTAATAATACTATGACAATGTATAACAATGATCGAGACTGATGCTTTCTCATTGTTATAGATACGAATCTTCAGCAACGGTGATGCTAAACTTCCAACCTTTGGTATCATTGGAGTACTTGGAAATGATTAAGTTTTCGAGGAATGTTGAAAATTAATGATGTGGAACAAGAGCTACTAAAGTTTCTTTATTTTTTTTTTATTCCATATGTATTGATAGTTTTGTCATTAAAATTGACAAAGGGGGAGATTGTTAGAGTATTGATCGGTCGAACTCGCATGTGTTGCTATCTCAAGCATGTTTGTCAATGTTAGTGATCAAAACTATAAGTCTTTATTTCTAGTCTATTATAGCTAAGTCTCGAACTAGGATATAAAGTGTAGTTGAGCTCAAGGACTTCATGGCGATTCATCATACAAGCAGAAGAACTACTCAAGGAACCGGTGGAACTTCTCGACAAAAAGGTATGTGAAGACTTGAACTTATCTATCACTCAAAAGTCTATCTACTCTATCTCTTACTCTTTGAGACAAGAAGTCGTATGCTATATATATAGACTTGGATTATACACATTTGGTATTTCGAGCCGAGTATACCTCGCCTATATATATCTCGAAATATGTGTTGGTAAGCTTTTCGCTTCGATCAAGTTCATCTTTACCTAGTGACGAAAGTCATGATATGTTTCAATCACTTTGAAAATTTCTTTGACGAGAAATGGATGTAACAACTATATAACATCCTCTGAGAATGTTTCAATGATTGAAATGAGAGTTTAAATTACATAACCAATGATGGACATAAGCATTGTTGTGGAAACACATTTATGTATAAATCCTATTCCTTGAACCAAAGTTTGCGAACTTTGTTGATCAAGAGAAACCGGAAGAATGGCTTGTTGCCAAGTCCGCGAACTACCGAACTTCTCATCCCGAGAAATTCTGCTGGAGTTGACGAACTAGCTGCCCGCGAACCGGCGGAAGGTCTTTTCACGAAATTTTCTGTTGGAGTTTGTAAACTCTGCCCGGTTGCTTAAGTCCGCGAACCTAGTCTGCGAATTTAAGAAGGTTATATATCTGAAGATGATTTCTGAACTTAAACTTAAAAATACTAAGGAATGCAGTTTGCAAACCGTGGCTATAAAAGTTCATGAACCCACTCAAGTGAATCAAATCATCTTTGCTTCAATTGTGTCTTCTGTAGTACATAAGATTTCCTTGAAATTGAACAACTCTCTAACTAGTTCATTTGAAGTCATTTGAACTAGTTATGGTGAAGAAGAACATGGTTGATATGAAATGCTCATATGGCTAACCTTTTGATTAACTATTATTGAACCAACAAGTGCATACGTTTGGGTACGGTTAACAAACCTAGAAGCGTGCATTTCATTTGTGTATAACAAGCTAAGTTTTTGATCTAACGGTTGAGAAATATTAGCTTGAATCTAAATTAGTTTTTCATGTAACGGTGGATATTGTTTGCTTTGTGACCAAGGAGAAACCCTGATTTGAAAGACTATATAAAGGAGACATCTAGTATTATGAAAAACTAATCCCCACACCTTACGTGTGATAATAGTTTGCATACTAGAGTCGATTCTCCTTTAACCTTTGGTTTTCTTCTTCTAAAACTAGGTTAACGACTTAAAGACTTCATTGGGATTTTGAAGCCAGACCGGTACTACTTTTATCGTAGTTGTGTGATCTGATCTTGCATCTCTATCGTACGAGTACTATCAGATTGATTGGCTTGAGATTGATATCTCCGATAGGCAAGATATAAAAAGTAATCACAAACATCTTCCTCTCATTGTTTATGATTCCGCAACATCTTGTTTCGCTACCATACGATTAAGATTGTTGTGAGGTGATTGATAACTCTAGGCTGTTCTTCGGGAAGATAAGACCGGATTATCATTTGGTTCCGGTTCACCTTGATTATTATCAAAAGACGGAACAAAACCTTTAGGGTTTATCTGTGGGAGACAGATTGATCCTTTGATAGATTTGTCTGTGTGAGACAGATTTGTTTATTGTCAAAGCCTGCGATTTTGGATCGTAGCAACTCTTAGTTGTGGGTGAGATCATCTAAGGGAATCAAGTGCGCAGTATCCTGTTGGGATCAGAGGCGTAAGAGCATAACTGTACCTTGGATCAGTGGGAGATTGATTGGGGTTCAACTACAGTCCAGTCCGAAGTTAGCTTGGAGTAGGCTAGTGTCTGTAGCGGCTTAGTACAGTGTGTATTCAATCTGGACTAGGTTCCGGGGTTTTTCTGCATTTGCGGTTTCCTCGTTGACAAAATTTCTGGTGTCTGTGTTATTTCATTTTCCGCATTATATTGTTTATCTTTATAAATGAAATAATACAGGTTGTGCGTTAGATCATCAATTAGAGTAATCCAACCTTTGGTTGTTGATTGTCATTGATTGATCCTTGGATATTGGTATTTGGTACCATCCAAGTTATTCCTTGTATTTGATTATAACTCACAGTTCTTGCTTGAGTAAATCAAATCAAGAGAGAGATATAAACTCGGTGACAAACTTTTAATTGATTGAGTCTTGTTGATTCTCTTAAAAGTATATTCGAGTTTGTCCATACAGATTGCTAAGCGAAATATTGGGTGGTGTTGTTAGACCCCCGCTTTTTCAGGGGCATAAGACAAGCAAGGGGCTTAATTTCTTGGCTTGGGATTCTCTTAATGCACCAAAACAGGAAGGTGGTTTAGCTTTTCGCAATTTAGAATAGTTCAACAATGCATTAATAACTAAGCTATCGTGGAGGTTATGCACATAGTCAGATAAACTTTGAGTTCAAATATTAAAGCCTAAGTACGCCCCTTACTGTAAGTTTCTACATTTACAAGAAGAACATAAAAACTCTTCTTGTTTCTGGAAAGGGATAGAACAAGGACTTCAGTATGTGAAACAACATCATAGGTGGGAAATAAGGTGCGGTAACAAAACTTTGGTTTGGTACGATAAATGGGTTTACTACCTATCGGAACCTCCTACCCCTAAACTATCTTTTTCTGAGCCACCAAGAATAGTATATATTTCAGATTTAATGCTTGATAATCCAAGAAAATGGAATGTTCCTCTTGTTCGGGAGTTGTTTGATTCTCATATAGCACAGTTAATTCTTAATATGTATATTCCTCAACATGGAGAAGACACTCTTATATGGGAACCAAATAGAACAGGAACCTTCAATGTTAAGTGACCATATAGGGTTTTAACTGCCATAGGAAATGATACAAGCCAGATCACATATCAAATACCTAAGTTAGTCTGGAAAAAACTGTGGAGCATGAATGCACCTCACAAAGTTAAGCTTTTCATTTGCAAATGTTTGAAAGGAATTGTTCCAACCTTAGTTAAGATCAGACATTACAAACCAACTATTGATACCATGTGTCCTCATTGTGATACTTAATATGAAATGGTTGAACATTTATTAATCACTTGGTCATATTCATCGTCAATCTGGCTTGCTATGAATGTTAATGTTTCTAACATTCAACATCAACATACTTCAGTTATTAGCTGGATAACAAGTTGGTTCTTGACTGCTCAAGATATTTATACTGAAGAACAGAACACTTGGCTTATGACTTTGATGATCACTGCTTGGAAAATATGGCGAAACATATGTGACAAAATATTTCAAAACAAAAGCATGAATAGATGGGTGACATCAAATAATATTAGGTGATTGTTAAATCAATGTACAAAAAATCATCAGCAACACAAATCATCTTCCGCAAATCATACTAGTTGGTCACCTCCAGTAGATAAACAATTTAAAATCAATATATATGCTTCTTTTGATAAGACAACAAAAATCATCGGCATTGGGCTAATTATTCGAGATTATGCAGGTAGCAGCAGAGGCAGGTACTTCAGTGGAGGAATAGATGCAGAGAAAGCTGAATGCTTGGCCATAAAATAATCACTCAATTGGGCCAGTAGCTTTCACTTTGATCGTATTTTGCTTGAGTCATATTGTCAAAATGATGTCTTCTCTATCAATGATGCTATCCCACATGTACATTGGATGAACCAGGGACTTGTAAATGAAATAAAGTATCATCTATCTACTAGGTCGGAAACTACTCTAGCATATGTAAATAGATCTGGCAACAATGTAGCTCACGTAATAGCCAATAGGGCAACAACCTTAAGATCTTCTTTTGATATTTTGGATGATATCCCAGCTGATATACATAAAGCTATAAGGGATGATGTTTCCAATCTTAAATTATGGAATTAATCTTTGTTTAATGAAGTTCTATTTCAAAATAAATAAATAAAAATTGAACAACTAAAGGTCTGCGAAAACTCAAACAATATTTATGCAGATGTTTAACCCAAATTACTAAGATATATAAGCATCATTACATAATTTTGGAAAAGATATCAACTAAATTTCCAAAACCCAAAAATACGTGGATATTACATTATGGTTGATGTATTGTATACCTTGCTACGACACTTTAGCTTTTTTTGTAAGCATTAGTGAAAAAGCGGGGGTCTAACAACACCGCCCAATATAACGCTTAGCAATCTGTATGGAAAAACTCGAATATACTTTTAAGAGAATCAACAAGACTCAATCAATTAAATGTATAACAAAAAGTTTATATCTCTCTCTTGATTTGATTTACTCAAGCAAGAACTACGAGTTCTAATCAAATACAAGAAATAACTTGGATGGTACCAAAGACCAATATCCAAGGATCAATCAATGACAATCAACAGCCAAAGGTTGGATTACTCTAATTGATGATCTAACACACAACCTGTATTATTTCAATTATAAAGATAAACAATATAATGCGGAAAATGAAATAACACAGACACCAGAAATTTTGTTAACGAGGAAACCGCAAATGCTAAAAAAACCCGGGACCTAGTCCAGATTGAACACACACTGTATTAAGCCGCTACAGACACTAGCCTACTCCAAGCTAACTTCGGACTGGACTGTAGTTGAACCCCAATCAATCTCCCACTGATCCAAGGTATAGTTATGCTCCTACGCCTCTGATCCCAGCAGGATACTGCGAACTTGATTCCCTTACCTGATCTCACTCACAACAAAGAGTTGTTACGATCCAAGATCGCAGGCTTTGACAATAAACAAATCTGTCTCACACAGAAAAGTCTATCAAAGGATCAATCTTTTTACCACAGATAAACCTTAAAGGTTTTGTTCCGTATTTTTATAATAATCAAGGTGAACAGGAACCAATTGATAATTCGGTCTTATATTCCCGAAGAACAGCCTAGAGTTATCAATCACCTCACAACAATCTTAATCGTATGGTAGCGAAACAAGATGTTGCGGAATCACAAACGATGAGACGAAGATGTTTATGATTACTTTTATATCTTTCCTATCGGAGATATCAATCTCAAACCAATCAATCTGATTGTACTCGTACGATAGAAGATGCAAGATCAGATCACACAACTACGATAAAAGTAGTATCGGTCTGGCTTCACAATCCCAATGAAGTCTTTAAGTCGTTAACCTGGTTTTAGAAAAATAAAACCAAAGGTTAAAGGAGAATCGACTCTAGTATGCAAACAAGTATCACACTAAGGTGTGGGGATTAGTTTAGCCCAATATTAGATGTCTCCTTTATATAGTCTTTCAAATCAGGGTTTGCAATCAATGTTATCTTAGTAACAAAGCATTCAATATTCACTGTTAGATGAAAACCTAATTTAGATTCAAGCTAATATTTCTCAACCGTTAGATCGAAAACTTAGCTTGTTACACACACTTGACAATGCACGCTTCTAGGTTTGTTAACCGTACCCAAACGTATGCACTTGTTGGTTAAATAATAGTTAACCAAAAGGTTAGCCATATGAGCATCTCATGTCAACCATGTTCTTCTTCACCATAACTAGTTCAAATGACTTCAAATGAACTAGTTAGAGAGTTGTTCAATTGCAAGGAAATCTTATGTACTGCACAAGACACAATTGAAGCAAAGATGATTTGACTCACTTGAATCGGTCATGAACTTTTATAGCCACGGTTTGCAAACTGCATTCTTTAGTATTTTTAAGTTTAAGTTCAGAAATCATCTTCAGATATATAATCTTATTAAGTTCGCAGACTAGGTTCCCGGACTTAAGCAACCGGGCAGAGTTTACAAACTCCAGCAGAAAATATCGGTTCGCAGACTGGTACTCACGCAACTAGTTTGTCAACTCCAGCATAATTTCTCGGGATGAGAAGTTTGGTAGTTCTCGGACTGAGTTTGTGGACTTGGAAACAAGCCATTCTTCCGGTTTCTCTTGATCAACAAAGTTCGCAAACTTTGGTTCAAGGAATAGGACTTATACATAAATGTGTTTCTACAAAAATGCTTATGTCCATCATTCGTTATGTAATCTAAACTCTCATTTCAATCAATGAAACATTCTTAGAGGACGTTATATAGTTGTTACACCATTTCTCGTCAAAGCAATTTTCAAATTGATTGAAACATATCATGACTTTCGTCACTAGGTAAAGATAAACTTGATCGAAGCGAAAATCTTACCAACACATATTTCGAGATATAGATAGGCGAGGTATACTTGGCTCGAAATACCAACTGTATATAATCCAAGTCTATATATATAGCATACGACTTATTGTCTCAAAGAATAGGAGATAGATTAGATAGACTTTTGAGTGATAGATAAGTTCAAGTCTTCACATACCTTTCTGTCGAGAAGTTCCATCGGTTCCTTGAGTAGTTCTTCTGCTTGTATGATGAATCGCCATGAAGTCCTTGAGCTAAACTACACTTTCTATCCTAGTCCATGAGACTTAGCTATAATAGACTAGAAATCAAGACTTATAGTTTTGATCACTAACATTGACAAACATGCTTGAGATATCAACGCATGCGAGGTTGACCGAGCAATACTCTAAAAATCTCCCCTTTTGTCAATTTTAGTGACAAAACTATCAATACATACGGAATACAAAAAAGATAAAGAAACTTTAGTAGATCCTATTCCACATGTCTAATCTTCAACATTCCTTGAAATCTTCGTCATTTCCAAGTACTCCAATGATCCCAAAAGTTGTAAGTTTAGCATCACCGCTGTTGAAGATCCATATCTATAAAAATGAGAAAGCATCAGTCTCGATCATTGTTATACAGTGTCATAGTATTATTACACAATGTCAAAGTTCAATTGTATCACAACTTTAACAATAATACTATGGTGATATGTATCACTCCTCCTTAGTCAATACTCCATATCACATGGAAACCACTCCCCCTTACATAATGATCCGAAAACCATATGTATTTGTAGTATGAACTACATATTAATTCTCCCCCCTTTTGTCAATAAAATTGGAAAAGGTACAAGAACGGGATCTTAATAAAATTTCTGAAAGAGACGTTTCATAGACTAAAAGAAGAATACATACCAACTAATTTAGATGAAATCATAAAGCCAAATATAAATGCATTCATCAAGGAGTTTAAAGATACAAGATAACCCCTCTAATATTCCACAGCCACACACCCCTCAAGATATGACCATTAAGCACAAGTTCAAAAGAACTCTCCCCCATTTGATGTCATTCCCGAAAGAACATCAAGAGCGACCTTAATTTCAAAAGAAAACAAGGATTTTGAAACAAAAATGACACTAACAAGACAAAAACAACTTTTCATTAACTGAACTGGAGGAAACATACTGGAGTTTCAAACTCAATTGCCCGAAAGATAGAGATAAACATAGGGGCAAGAGTTATAGAAATGTTTTAATGAACCAAAACAACACCAATAGACTTCCGCAAGTGTTGAAACGTAGCAGCGTCTACTGGTTTGCTAAGAATATCAGCCAATTGTTGTTCGGAAGGCACAAATTCCATACTTATGATACCATTTTCATAGAGATCACGAATAAAATGGTACCTTATGTCAATGTGCTTTGTTCTTGAGTGCTCAACGGGATTCTCAGTGATTCAAATCGCACTAGAGTTATCACAAAAGATCTTCATTATTCCATTATCAACTCCATAATCATCTAGCATTTGTTTCATCTATAGGAATTGAGTACATCATAATCCAGCAGCAATATATTCTGCTTCACATGTAAACAGGGATTGAGAATTTTGCTTCTTGCTATGCCAAGCTACAAGATTCAGTCCTACATAGTAGAAACCCCCTGATGTACTCTTTCTGTCTTCTACACATCCTTCCCAATCAGCATCTGAATAAGCAGATAGAATAGTGTTAGTATCAAAAGTGTAAGATAAACCATACCCGGCAGTGTGATTAATATATCGAATGATCCTTTTTGCAGCTGAAAGATGACACTCTTTTGGATTTGCCTGAAACCTGGCACAACAACCAACACTGAAAGAAATTTTAGGTCTAGTCGTTGTAAGATACAAAATACTATCAATAATAGATCGATACAACTTTTGATCCACTTTTACTCCTTTCTCATCTCTATGTAGTTTACCAGTAGTGGGCATAGGTGTCAATTTTGGAGAAGACTTATCCAGGCCGAACCTTGTCATAAGATCTCGAGCATACTTCTCTTGGGATAAGTAAATTCCATCCTTATGTTGTTGAATTTGTAATCCTAAGAAGAATTTTAATCCACCAACATTGCTCATTTTAAATTCTTTAGCAAGAGAGACTTGGAAGTCCTTTGCAAATTTTTCAGAAGTTGATCCATAGATGATATCATCTACATAGATTTGAGCTATGACCACATCTTTCCCACTCCATTTGGTAACCAAGGTTTTATCAGCTCCGCCCCTTGAAAAACCTTTTCTAATCAGAGAAGTGGTAAGTTTTTCAAACCAGGCTCTAGTTGCTTGTTTCAACCCATACAATGCCTTTTTAAGTTTTAGCACATGATCTGGGAAATCAGGGTTTTCAAACCCCTTAGGTTCAGCGACATAGACTTCCTCCTTTAAAATTTCGTTGAGGAACGCGGATTTTATATCCATTTGAAACAGCTTAACCTTAAGAAAACAAGCATGAGCTAACAAAAGAAGAATGGACTCAAGGCGTGCCACATGATCAAAGGTCTCATCAAAGTCAATCCCTTCAGTCTGTGAATATCCTTGAGCGACAAGTCTAGCTTTGTTTCTGACAATCGTGCCAGATTCATCGAACTTATTCTTGAATATCCATTTGGTACCAACAATATTGATATTGGAGGGACAAGGTACAAGTTCCCTCACATCTTGTCTTTGAAATTTATTTAACTCTTCATGCATTGCATTCACCCAAAAGGGACCGTTTATAGCTTCATCAATATATCTTGGTTCTACTTGTGAAAGATAACAACCAAAATTGCAGATATTTTGAAGTTGTCCTCTTGTTTTGGCTGTAGAATCTCTTCCTCCAATAATACTGTTGGGATCATGATTTCTTTGAACCCAGAGATGTCGTGGAGGAACACGTTCTTGTTCGTCGGGAATGGATTGATTAGTGCTCTTTTCATCGTCACTAGAAATGTCAGGATCAGTAACCGTTGGGATAACTTCAACTGATTCTGGAATTTCTTTGACTTTCTCAATTGTCTCGGTTGGAGGCAATTCAGCAGGAGGATTATCATGACGAAAGTTACTAATGTCGTCGATGATAACATTAGCAGATTCCATCATGACTTGCGTTTTGAGATTAAATACTCGAAAACCACGACTATCAGAAGCATAGCCAAGAAAGATACCTTCATCACTTTTGGTGTCGAATTTCCATTTCTGTTCTCGATCTTTCAGAATATAGCACTTACTTCCAAATACCCTGAGATAGTGTAGGTTGGGTTTCCTTCCGTACCACTACTCATAAGGAGTGTTAAGGGTTTTAGACCGTAAATACACACGTTTGATCAAATAACATGCTGTAAAAACAGCTTCTCCCCAAAATCTTAATGGTAAGTTTTTGTTATGGAGCATTACCCTGGTCATTTCCTGAATATTCCTATTCATTCTTTCAGCAACTCCATTAGCTGGAGGAATGATAGGTGGTGAGTATTGTTGAATGATCCCAAGTTCATCACAGAATTCAAATACTTTGGTGTCGTTGAATTTACACAGCAGAAGCAAACACAGGTATATTCAACAAAGATTGAGCTTATTTACATGAATACTTAGGAGTATGATCAACACAGGGCACAAAATATTTATTCTGGGGAGCCTTCCACATCTTGTCAATACCGAGATTCCGATTTGCAACATTCAACCGTTATCCAATCTCATTGAATCCAATCCGGTATGCTCTACACATTAAACCTTAAAAACTCAAGACAATGAACCACTTTACAAACTAAGATAATTAAACCAATTCATTCTAGTTGAACCTCTCCTAATCTAAACCTCGTCTTAAATGATAGAAAATTAAACAAATCGATCATTTACTTACAAATGCGCCTCCAAGTTTATTGAGCATCGCATTAAGCCTCTTCAAATGCTTCTTCAATCCCCTCACAGAATAAACAAACAGTTAGGATAGAACAAATTTGGTATAATACTACAAGTTTAAGGAACCGTAATCCAACTAAGCCAACAAGTGTAAGGAACCTCTGCATTTCCAGCAATTCATGAAAACATCCTTAAAATTCACGACATAAACGGAAATACTACAAAGGCAAAAATTGAACAATAACAGGGGACATTTTATTGAAATGCATTTCTAGAGTAATGAATTTTAAGATACCATGCTTAAGTTATCCATTCTTTTAACACCCAAATAGACTGCAGTCACTTTAGACCATGGGTTGAAGTTAGGTGTTTTTCTAATTACCAGAGCGATCAGAATCTGTCGAGATTCAAGAGTAACATCACAAAATTCAGTGGATTGAGCAATGAATTTTTTTCATCATTTCGCTTAGAGTTCAGAATTTTAGATGGAAATTAGGGTCACAAGTTTCCACATCCAATTATTCGAAGGCAGTTTTAGCTAGAGCTAGAGCTATGCTCTTGACTAGAAAGCCTTGCTTAACTATCTCTCCTACTACATCTGTTAGTCTGTGTGACAAATGGATGCCCCCGTCTTTTGGTTGGATTAAATGTAATACTGATCGAGCCTATGATGATATCGCTGGAGCTAATGGTGCAGGATATGTGATGCAGAACTTCGCAAGCAAAGCTTCCTTTTGTGCTTCCTTAGTTTTTGAAGTAAAGTCTGCTGAAGAAGCTGAAGCCATAGATATTTGGGCATCCTTGAAGAAAGCAAAGGAGGAAAAATTCACTCAAATTATCATTGAGAGTGATGCTAAAGGTCTCATTGATCAATTTTCATCTGACATATTCGATGGAGACTCTAGAATGGATGCTATCTTTAAGGACATTCTATTTTCTCTTCTAGTTTAGTAGCTTGTGTTTTTTCTTACCAACCTCATTATTGTAATTTTGTTGCACATGAGCTTGCTCAATGGGAAAAACTGAACAATTCCTCTATGTACTGGTTTGTTCCTCCAGTTTGGCTTCTACCAACTGTTGAGGGGGATCATTAGCCTTTTTGAAGGCCGTTTTCTATTAAAAAAATTGAAGGCAAATCAAAACAAAAATTTAATTAATAACCCAAGCAACAAAAATAAATCAGAACATGGAGGACAAATGCAAGAATTATATGTATCAGAGCTGATTGAAGGACTAGATTGAAAACACTAAAAAAAATTTCAAAGTCCAAAATCAAAAAGCTCTAGAAAAAATCAAATTCTAAGAACTAGAAAAAGACTGAATCAACTTATGCCTCGTCACTAAACCAAATACGAGATTGAAAATTGGAAGAAAAAATCTCCTAAATACTGATATGGCTACTCTGAGAGGCATTTACATAACAACAATTCCATATGACCAAGAAAGCAATTGTTACCTCATCAAATTCTCCAGTCCTCTTCTGACCCTCTTGTTAAAAACCTCATTACGAATCCAACCCCCATCTGAAACATAGATGGTACAAACCCAAATTAAAAGACCCGGGGCTTCTTTTTCATAAAAAATCGAAATCAGAAGGAAATAGAAGTAATCATAAAATGAACCATTGAATTACCTAATTGCTTGTAAATATTCTGATAATTCTTCTGTTGTTGGTGAGTCCCTGAAATTATCAAAACAACCAAATCCAGTTGGAACATTATCTCAATTCTTGAATAAAACCCTAACTCGTGAAATACGAACGATCTAGCAAAAAAAATACAAATACTCTTTTATTTGAATCTTACCAGAGGAGCCATTGCTACAATAATGTCTTAATTCAATACTATAGCTCTATCTTGTTTCTTAATAATAAACATTAAGAATCACACGATTAATAATGAGTATCAGCCGATCTATATTTGCTGAAACCATTTACAGGAGATGAGGTTACAGATCTGAGAATGGGTGAGGAAGAAAAAGAAATCAGTAAAAGGAGTGAATGAAGAGGAGGCGGATTTTGAGACTGATTCGCTGTTTTTGATTTATGCATCTAACAGATCTAATATGTTCCTCAGTGGTGGTGGTGAGTGAGTTAGTGAAGATGGCGGCAGTGTTGTTAGGGTTTTTCCTTTTGCTAGATTTGAGAGCAACAAAGAGACAGAGACAGGGAAAAAAATGAAGTGGGAGATAACTTAGAAAGGGATTTATCTAAAAATTTGGACGGTGATAGAATAAGTCATATGGATTGAGGAAACATTTGGACGGTAGATATTTGATTAGGAAACTTCGTGTTGATCAACGAAAATTTATTGTTGCGAGATTCGAACTCAAATCATTGGTATCATCACTGTACTACAATGACACCGAAAATAAAAAGAAAATGAGGATTAGACATTAGAATACTCTGGACTATCTCTTACTTACTACATCAACAAATTTAAGCCTTATGCTCAAAAAATCAAAACTGAAATCCTCTCACATCACATTCAAAGATCTTAGCACCATCGGTTTCCAAAGTTGAGCAAAGCCATATGTCTTAAGGATTTTTTCTAGAGCTCCTCGCTATTTTTCAATATCATTTGCTTTTGTGTATCTCTTGGGTAGATTAATTAATTGGCCACTCTTGTATTAACCTGTTGTTCATCTATATTATCAAAACCAATTTGCAGAGAAGTTTTTAATTAAGACTCGATTTCAAATCAATGTATTTTGTTATTTGATTTTCATTCCACTAAACATAGCAAGAACTCATGCACCGTTCTATTACTATGATATAATTTGAGCAGAGTTATTGGGAGAGTTGAAAATTGTACTCATTTACACTTAGAAAATTGAGCATCCATCTTAATTATGTCAAGCTAGCATCGTGGAATCTTGTTATATCAGCCAGTTGGAGTCTTGATCTATGTAGTTGGACATTTATTGCATTTGAACTTGGATTAGGAATTGACGTTGTAATTTTTCCAAACCCGTTCATCCGAGTATCCTTTCTAATTTTCTATAAACAAACTTTTTCCAATATTTTTGGAAAACATATCTATAAAAATCTTGTGTTCTTTAACATAATTGGAAACTTAACAAGAGCATATGCAGCCAAGAAAATAGTATTATCATCTACATCTGGGGGACTTTTTTTCTTGCTTTATTTCCTTTGAAATTTGCCTATTATTCTTCCATATATATATATATATATATATTAGTTTAGGCTGTGTTGACATTGGTACTAATTTAATAGAAATAGCTCAGTAAGTAATTAGGATTTGTGAAATACCATAAGAAACCCCAAACCGAAGAAACTGTCACATATTTGAGTAAGTTTGAGGCTAAAATCTCTACAACTTCTTGATTAGAATGAGAATTAGTTTATATCAACTTAGGGATTTCGGTGCATTTAGAAGTTGGATTTGAAGCCTTAGTTTCTCTACATTTGTTTAAATCTTGTTTCTTTGGTATAATCATCCATATTTTGGTCACTCAACTACCTATTTGTTCAAAACTATTATTAGCAGCACTCAGAAATTTAGCTTCACCAATCTAAATCTATGTAGGATCAAATGGTGTAAACTACAAAGTAGACATATGCACAAGCATATATTAAGTTGGTCCATGTGCAATGTTATATAATTATCGTCGTGCAAAAATCTTGGACTCGGTTACAAACGACTAGTCGATAAACATATACAACTTCAAATTATTACCATTTTTGTTTAATGGAATAATTAATACTCTTCATGTTGGAAACAATAAATAAAATTCACACAAAATAAATCTCAAACAGCTGAGTCGCCGACTAGGTCGCTATCTTTAAGGTATTTCGCGACTCTGCCTCTTGATTGTGCTGGTCGTCAAAAACTTGTCGAACACCTATGAGATAAAACAGCTGATTCTCTCTTGTTCAATTTCTCTGCACCTTGAGAAATCGAACCAACTCTTACTCTATCTTACACTTGCTCAAAATACAAATAGATGAAAAAACTCGGTGATTCATCTTCTCCAAAAAGTGTCTTTTACAACTCAAAGGAAATCAATTCGGTTTAATGAGAATAAAATCAATAATAACTGCATACTTAAAATCCTCCATAACAGTAATAAAACGGCTAGAATATAAAACCGAAATTAATGAATTTAATCGAGAATATTAAGTTGACAAAAAACCGTTATGGAAATCAGAAGTTAAATCTGCAAAAAATTAACTTTTAAATCAGTAGACCTCCCAAGACCCCCAAGGCCCCAAAGCCCCGCTCTCCCGGAATTTTTAAGTAATATATATATATATATATATATACCTAGTCAAATACATGGGGTGAGACTTGAACCCAAGTCTATAGTGTGGGAGCCCAAAATAATACCACCACACTAATTCTATAAGTTTGATATAATATTACAAAACTATGTTTGTAAATATATATATCTCCCAACATTCCCCCACTTATATTTTAAAAACATTGAGCAAGTGATGTGTAGTTGTGCATCTGCAAAGGTGCCTTTCGACTTGAACCTCCACATAGTGTTGAACTTTCTAAGTACCAGGTGACTAGAGTGACTTGCGTCTTGAACTCTAACTAATATTAGATTATTTAACACACACAACTATATCTAGAGTAAAGTCCTTAAGTTTGCACATTAAGGCCATGTGCTTATCCCTTTTTTAACAAATGATCTAGAGAAATGCCCAATTTCTCATAGAAGACGGCCACACCTTCACATTCGTATAGGTGAGTCTATCAAGAATACTCCTGTGTATACCACTCTAACTTAAGAGCTATAGATATCATTAAGAGTTAAAAAAAAAACTCAACCTGTTTCCCACTTCAGGATATCATGTTATGGGAATGCATGACTCTATCATATCATTCATAACTTCGTCTAGTCCCTTTGAACCTATTTCTAGGTTGGGTATCGATTACAAATGACTCAACTTCTAACGGGAAAAAGTCCCATGCTTTTAGAGGTATTCCATACCTTTTCTCTTTCTAATCCTTTCGTCAAAGGATCAGCTAAGTTTCCTTCAGATCTCACATGATCTACTCTAACAAAGCCAGTTGTGAGAAATTCTCTAATTGTGTCGTGCTTTCGACGTATCTGTCGATTCGTATTGTTATTATAACAATTCTCTACTACTCCGATAGCTGCAAAACTATCGCAGTGGATCAAAGTGGCTGGTATCGGTTTTTCCCATACTAGAATGTCTGACAACAGACTCTTCATCCATCTTGCCTCTTCACTAGCTGCTGCTAGTGCCATCAATTCAGCCTCCATCGTAGATTGTGCTGTAATTGTCTGTTTCCTTGATCTCCAAGATACAACGCCCCCAGAAATAGTAAAAACATATCCACTGGTGGCCTTGGAATCATCTGAAAGAGTGTTCCAATTAGCATCGCTAAATCCTTCAAGGACTGCAGGATACCTCTTATAGTGTAATCCTAGGTTTGTGGTTCTTTTAAGATAACGCATAACCCTCTCAATAGCATCCCAGTGTTCCAAACTAGGATTACTGGTAAACCTGCACAGAACTCCCACTGCATATGTAATGTATGGTCTAGTACAATCAGTTGCATAACGTAGACTTGTTTCTATACTAGCACATTCAGATTGTCTAGCACTTTCTCCAGTATTCTTAAACAATTTAAAATTAGGATCAAACGGAGTACAAACAGGTTTACAATCAAAATATTCATACTTCCTCAGAATTTTTTCAATGTAGTGAGATTGATTTAAAGAAATACCACTATCAGTTCTAGTTATTTTAATTCCCAAGATTACACTAGCTTCACCCAAATCTTTCATGTCAAAATTCGAACTAAGCATGCTTTTAGTTTCATTGACAACAGATAAATTGGAACCAAATATCAGCAAATCATCCACATACAAGCAAACAATCACATACACATCATTCTCAGATTTATAATAGATGCATTTGTCACCCTCATTTATTCTGAAATTATTTGAAATCATTAAATTATCAAATTTCTCATGCCATTGTTTAGGAGCTTGTTTCAAACCATAAAGAGATTTTTCTAGCTTACATACTTTTTGTTCTTGTCCAGGAATTACAAAACCTTCAGGTTGTTCCATGTAAATTTTCTCTTCTAGTTCACCATTCAAAAATGCAGTTTTCACATCCATTTGGTGAATAACAAGATTATGAACAGCAACAACAACAATCAAAACACGTATTGATGTTAATCTAGTAACAGGAGAATAAGTATCAAAAAAGTCTATATTTTCTCGTTGCCTAAATCCTTTAGCAACCAGTCTAGCCTTGTGCTTATCTACTGTTCCATCAGGTTTAAGTTTCCTTTTTAAAACCCATTTACAACCTATAGGATTACAACCAGGAGGTAAATATACTATACGCCAAGTTCCATTAGAACAACCGGGTAAAGTTTACAAACTCCAGCAGAAAATCTCGGCAAAATACCTACCGCCTGTTCGCGGACTGGTACTCACGCAACTAGTTTGTCAACTCCAGCAGAATTTCTCGGGATGAGAAGTTCGGCAGTTCCCGGACTGAGTTCACAGACTTGGTAACAAGCCATTCTTCCGGTTTCTCTTGATCAACAAAGTTCGCAAGCTTTGGTTCAAGGAATAGGACTTATGCATAAATGTGTTTCCACAACAATGCTTATGTCCACCATTGGTTATGTAATCTAAACTCTCATTTCAATCATTGAAACATTCTTAGAGGACGTTATATAGTTGCTACACCATTTCTCGTTAAAGCAATTTTCAAGATGATTGAAACATATCATAACTTTCGTCACTAGGTAAAGATAAACTTGATCGAAGCGAAAAGCTTACCATCACATATTTCGAGATATAGATAGGCGATGTATACTCGTCTCGAAACACCAAATATTTATAATCCAAGTCTATATATATAGTATACGACTTCTTGTCTCAAAGAGTAGGATATAGAGTAGATAGACTTTTGAGTGACAGATAAGTTCAAGTCTTCACATACCTTTTTGTCGAGAAGTTCCACCGATTCCTTGAGTAGTTCTTCTACTTGTATGATGAATCGCCATGAAGTTCTTGAGCTCAACTACACTTTCTATCCTAGTCCAAGACTTAGCTATAATAGACTAGAAATCAAGACTTATAGTTTTGATCACTAACATTGACAAACATGCTTGAGATAGCAACGCATGCGAGTTCGACCGAACATTGCTCTAACAATCTCCCCCTTTGTCAATTTTAGCGACAAAACTATCAATACATATGGAATACAAAAAAAGATAAAGAAACTTTAGTAGCTCCTATTCCACATGTCTAATCTTCAACATTCCTCAAAATCTTCGTCACTTCCAAGTACTCCAATGATCCCAAAGGTTGTAAGTTTTGCATCACCGTTGTTGAAGATACGTAGCTATAACAATGAGAAAGTATCGGTCTCGATCATTGTTATACAGTGTCATAGTATTATTACACAGCGTCAAAGTTCAATTGTATCACAACTTTAACAATAATACTATGGTGATATGTATCACTCCCCCTTAGTCAACACTCCATCTCACATGGAAACCACTCCCCCTTACATAATAATCCGAAAACCATATGTATTTGTAGTATGAACTACATATTAATTCTCCCCCTTTTTGTCAATAAAATTGGCAAAGGTACAAGAACGGGATCCTAATGAAATTTTCGAAAGAGACATTTTACCAACTAATTTAGATGCAATCATAAAGCCGAAGCTAAATGCATTCATCAAGGAGTTTAAAGATACAAGATAACCCCTCTAAAATTCCACAGTCGCACTCCCCTCAAGATATTACCATTAAGCACAAGTTCAAAAGAACTCTCCCCCATTTGATGTCATTCCCGAAAGAACAACAAGAGCGACCTTAATTTCAAAAGAAAAAAAGGATTTTGAAACAAAAAATAACACTAACAGGACAAAAACAACTCTACAGAAACTAAACTGGAGTAAACCTACTGGAGTTTCAAACTCAATTTCCCAAAAGATAGAGGTAAGCATAGGGGCAAGAGTTATAGAAATGTTTTAATGGACCAAAACAACACCAATAGACTACCGCAAGTGTTGAAAGGTAGCAGTGTCTAATGGTTTGGTAGGAATATCAGCCAATTGTTGTTCGGAAGGCACAAATTCCATACTTATGATACAATTTTCATAGAGATCACGAATAAAATGGTACCTTATGTCAATGTGCTTTGTTCTTGAGTGCTCAACGGGATTCTCAGTGATTCTAATCGCACTAGAGTTATCACAAAATATGTATATTATTCCAGTATCAACTCCATAATCAGCTAGCATCTGTTTCATCCATAGGAGTTGAGTACATCATGATCCGGCAGCAATATACTTTGCCTCACATGTAGACAGGGATTGAGAATTTTTCTTCTTGCTATGCCAAGCTACAAGATTCAGTCCTACATAGTAGAAACCCCCTGATGTACTCTTTCTGTCTTATACACATCCTGCCCAATCGGCATCTGAATAAGTAGATAAATCAGTGTTAGTATCAAAAGTGTAAGATAAACCATACCCGGCAGTGTGATTAATATATCGAATGATCCTTTTTGCAGCTGCAAGATGAGACTCTTTTGGATTTGCCTGAAACCTGGCACAACAACTAACACTAAAAGAAATATCAGGTCTAGTTGTTGTAAGATACAAAAGGCTACCAATAATAAATCGATACAACTTTTGATCCACTTTTACTCCTTTCTCAGCTCTATGTAGTTTACCAGTAGTGGGCACAGGTGTTAATTTTGGAGAAGACTTATCCAGGCCGAACCTTGTCATAAGATATCGAGCATACTTCTCTTGGGATATTCCATCCTTATGTTTTTGAGTTTGTAATCCTAAGAAGAATTTTAATTCACCAACATTGCTCATTTAAAATTCTTTAGCAAGCGAGACTTGGAAGTCCTTTGCAAATTTTTCAGAATTTGATCCATAGATGATATCATCTACATGGATTTGAGCAATGACCACATCTTTCCCACTCCATTTGGTAAACAAGGATTTATCAGCTCCGCCTCTTGAAAAATCTTTTCTAATCAGAGAAGTGGTAAGTTTTTCAAACCAGGCTCTAGGTGCTTGTTTCAACCCATACAATGCCTTTTTGAGTTTTAGCACATGATATGGGAATCAGGGTTTTCAAACCCCTTAGGTTCAGCGACATAGACTTCCTCCTTTGAAATTCCATTGAGGAACGCGGATTTTATATCCATTTGAAACAGCTTAACCTTAAGAAAACAAGCATGAGCTAACAAAATATGAATGGACTCAAGGCGTGCCACATGAGTAAAGGTCTCTTCAAAGTCAATCCATTCAATCTATGAATATCCTTGAACGACAAGTCTAGCTTTGTTTCTGACAATCGTGCCAAATTCATCAGACTTATTCTTGAATATCCATTTTGTACCAACAATATTGATATTGGAGGGACAAGGTAAAAGTTCTCACACATCTTGTCTTTGAAATTGATTTAACTTTTCATGCATTGCATCCACCCAAAAGGGATCGTTCAGAGCTTCATCAATATTCCTTGGCTTTACTTGTGAAAGATAACAACCAAAATTGCACATATTTTGAAGTTGTCCTCTTGTTTTGGTTGTAGAATCTCTTCCTCCAATAATACTGTTGGGATCATGATTTCTTTGAACCCAGAGATGTCGTGGAGGGACACGTACTTATTCGTCAGGAATGGCTTGATCGGTGCTCTTTTTTTCGTCACTAGAAATGTCAGGATCAGTAACCGTTGGGATAACTTCAACTGATTCTGGAATTTCTTTGACTTTCTCAATTGTCTCGGTTGGAGGCAATTCAGCAGGAGGATTATCATGTCGAAAGTTACTAATGTCATCGATGATAACATTAGCAGATTCCATCATGACTTGTGTTCTGAGATTAAATACTCGAAAACCACGACTATCAGAAGCATAGCCAAGAAAGATACCTTCATCACTTTTGGTGTCGAATTTCCCTTTCTGTTCTCAATCTTTCAGAATATAGCACTTACATCCAAACACCCTGAGATAGTGTAGGTTGGGTTTCTTTCCGTACCACAACTCATAAGGAGTGTTAAGGGTTTTAGACCGTAAATACACACGGTTGATCAAATAACATGTTGTAAATACAGCTTCTCCCCAAAATCTTAATGGTAAGTTTTTGTTATGGAGCATTACCCTGGCCATTTCCTGAATATTCCTATTATTTCTTTCAGAAACTCCATTAGCTTTAGGAGTGATAGGTGGTGAGTATTGTTGAATGATCCCCAGTTCATCATAGAATTCAAATACTTTGGTGTCTTTGGATTCTGTTCCACGATCGCTTCTAATTTTCTTTAGTTTGCGACCTTGTTCGTTCTGGATACTTTTAACAATAATATTGAATTCACCAAGAGTTTCATTCTTATGAGATAGAAATGAAGCCCAGGTGAATCTGGTGTAATCATCTACCATAACTAAAGCATACTTCTTACCAGCAACAGTGGGTTGTTGAATTGGTCCGAAGAGATCCGTATGAATTAAATCAAGTGGAGCTTTAGTGAGAATATCTCGAGATGATTTGTAGTGAACTTTCGTTTGCTTACCCTTTTGACAGGCACCACATACACCTTCAATCTTTGCATTTATTTTGGGAATACCTCTAACAAGTTCTTTGTTAATGATCTTAGTTAGAAGACGATAATTTATGTGACCAAAACGCTCATGCCAAAGATGTGTAGATTCCACCTTAGTCAAATTGCAACGGTTGCTAAACTGAGTATCAAGTAGATAACAGTTGTTTTTACCACGAGTTCCTTGAAAAATTACTTTCCCAGTTTTGTCTACAATGTCACATCCATTTGCATTGAAGACAACTCGATGGCCTTTGTCACAAATTTGACTAATAGAAAGAAGATTAGCATTCATACCTTTTACGTATACTACATCATGGATTTCTGGAACACCTGGAAGTTTGATCGTTCCCTTCTTGCTGATGTAGCAACAACTCCCATCTCCAAACGTTACAGGACCTCCTTCATAGTCAATAGACGAAACAAACCATGTGAGATCACCTGTCATATGTCTACTGCATCCACAATCAAGAAACCATTGAAAAGGAGACGTAGATCTTAAACCAAAGGCACCCATACTGTTAGTACTTCTCTGTTTATAGTTTCCTAATAATTTTATATGTCCCTTCAGAGTATCAAAAAGTTGTTTAGTTTTCTTACAAAATCACTTGCAACATTAAGACTCTTTTGAAACGACATACAAACTTGTTGAAAGTGATTGGAAGAATCACAACAACAATACGGGACAAAACCTTGAAGTTTGTCTGAGTGGTTCCTAGTCATATCAGTTTTCACAACAACCGGTCGTTGATTACAATCTGATTTACGACAATTCTTTAAATAGGAACAACTGGAGTTTCTCAGATTCACCAAGGTATTATTACCAGATATCAAATCCTTAAGAATTGCAATTTCTGCAACAAGACCAGAGTTGATCAGGATTTGTTCATCCAACCTTTTTTGAAGAGTAGCCAGTTTATCAGGCTTTTTTCTACGGTTGGTTTTTAAACCTGGTGAAGCGTCAATTGAGACTTTATGGTCCATATAGTCAGATCGCTACAAAGACAGACTTTTGAGGTCTTGAACGTGTTTGCCTGCTATGATACCAATTGAAAAAGCAGGGGTCTAATAACACCACCCAATATTTCGCTTAGGAATCTGTATGGACTAACTCCGATATACTTTGCTAGAGAATCAACTAGACAGTCAGACTCAATCTAGATTAAAGTATATCGAGGAGTTAATATCTCTCTATTGATTTGATTTTTACTCAAGCTAATAACAATCAGCGAGTCTTTATCAAATACAAGGAATGATTTGGATGGTACCAAAGACCAATATCCAAGGATCAATCAATATCAATCAACAACCAAAGGTCGGATTTCCAATTGATTGATTCAAATGCACAACCTGTATTATTTCAATTATAAAGATAAAACAATATAATGCGGAAATTGAAATAACACAAACACCAGAAATTTTGTTAACGAGGAAACCGCAAATGCAGAAAAACCCCGGGACCTAGTCATGATTGAACACACACTGTATTAAACCGCTAAAGACACTAGCCTACTCCAATATAACTTCGGACCGGACTGTAGTTGAACCCCAATAAATCTCCCACAGATCCAAGGTACAGTTATGCTCCTACGCCTCTGATCCGAGCAGGATACTGCGCACTTGATTCTCTTAGCTGAACTCACCCAAAACTAAGAGTTGCTATGATCCAAAATCGCAGGCTTTGACAATAAACAAATCTGTCTCACACAGACAAGTTTATCAAAGGATCAATCTATCTCCCACAGATAAACCCTAAAGGTTTTGTTTCGTCTTTTGATAATAATCAAGGTGAACAGGATCCAATTGATAATCCGGTCTTATATTCCCGAAGAACAGCCTAGAGTTATCAATCACCTCACAACAATCTTAATCGTATGGTAGCGAAACAAGATGTTTCGGAATCACAAACAATAAGACGAAGATGTTTGTGATTACTTTTTATATCTTGCCTATCGGGGATATCAATCTAAATCCAATCAATCTAATTATACTCGTACGATAGATGATACAAGATCAGATCACACAACTACGATAAAAGTAGTATCGGTCTGGCTTCACAATCCCAATGAAGTCTTTAAGTCGTTAACCTGGTTTTAGAAGAAGAAAACCAAAGGTTAAAGGAGAATCGACTCTAGTATGCAAACTAGTATCACACGTAATGTGTGGGGATTAGTTTTTCACAATACTAGATGTCTCCTTTATATAGTATTTCAAATCAGGGTTTGCAATCAATGTTAGCTTAGTAACAAAGAATTCAATATTCACCATTAGATGAAAACCTGATTTAGATTCAATCTAATATTTCTCAACCGTTAGATCGAAAACTTAGCTTGTTATACACACTTGACAATGCACGCTTCTAGGTTTGTTAACCGTACCCAAACGTATGCACTTGTTGGTTCAATAATAGTTAACCAAATGGTTAGCTATATGAGCATTTCATATCAACCATGTTCTTCTTCAAATGAACTAGTTAGAGAGTTGTTCAATTGCAAGGAAATCTTATGTACTACACAAGACACAATTGAAGCAAAGATGATTTGATTCACTTGAATCGGTTCATGAAATTTTATAGCCACGGTTTGCAAACTGCATTCCTTAGTCTTTTTAAGTTTAATTTCAGAAATCATGTTCAGATATATAACCTTCTTAAGTTCGCACACTAGGTTCGCGTACTTAAGAAACCGAGCAAAGTTTACAAACTCCAGCAGAAAATCTCGGCAAAATACATTCCGCCGGTTCGCAGACTGGTACTCACGCAACTAGTTTGTCAACTCCAGCAGAATTTCTGGGGATGAGAAGTTCGGCAGTTCGCGGACTGAGTTCGCAGACTTGGAAACAAGCCATTCTTTCGGTTTCTCTTGATCAACAAAGTTCGCAAACTTTGGTTCAAGGAATAAGACTTATGCATAAATGTGTTTCCACAACAATGATTATATCCACCATTGGTTATATAATCTAAACTCTCATTTCAATCATTGAAACATTCTTAGAGGATGTTATATAGTTGTTACACCATTTCTCGTCAAAGCAATTTTCAAGATGATTGAAACATATCATAAATTTCGTCACTGGGTAAAGATAAAGTTGATCTAAGCGAAAATCTTACCATCACATATTTCGAGATATAGATAGGCGAGGTATACTCGTCTCGAAATACCAAATGTGTATAATCCAAGTCTATATATATAGCATATGACTTCTTGTCTCAAAGAGTAGGAGATAGAGTAGATAGACTTTTGAGTGACAGATAATTTCAAGTCTTCACATACCTTTTTATCGAGAAGTTCCACCGGTTCCTTGAGTAGTTCTTCTACTTGTATGATAAATCGCCATGAAGTTCTTGAGCTCAACTAGACTTTCTATCCTAGTCCGAGACTTAGCTATAATAGACTAGAAATCAAGACTTATAGTTTTGATCACTAACATTGACAAATATGCTTGAGATAGCAACGCATGCGAGTTCGACCGAGCAATGCTCTAACATTTTGGTTGCTCAATCATGGTAGCTGGAGGATTATAACAACAAGTATGACGTTTTGGTTGTCAAGTTATTGCTGTTGAAGTGCTCCCCACCTACTGTCATTGCTAAAAAACTGGTGGTTAGAGGTTTCTTCCCAGCGGAGCTGCTTTTAGTTACAAAAACTTATTGCTGAAGAGTTTCACCAATTGTGGTTGGTAAGAAATTAGTCGCTAAAGCTAAGTTTTCTTGTAGTACCTTCGGCTTTGCAATACAAAAAAAATACAAAAAAATTGTAATCAAAGTAAAACCAACGACCAACGTGCCGATAAGAAGGAACGATAGAAAGTATCAATTCACGAAATTAAAATACATAATCCAAACCCTACAATGTATACTAAACTGAAATGGAGGGGGTCTAACAACCTCACCCAATATTTCGGTTAGCAATCTGTATGGACTAACTCCAATATACTTTCTAAAGAATCAACTAGACAGTCAGACTCTATCTAAATAAAAAGTATATTAAGGAGTTAATATCTCAATCTCTCGATTTGATCTCTACTCAAGAAAATGGAAATCTGCGAGTCTTTATCAAATACTAGAGAGATAAACTTGGATGGTACCAAACACCAATATCCAAGTGTCAATCAATTTAAATCAACAACCAAGGGTTGAATATTCTAATTCATTGATCTTAACGCACAACCTGTGATATTTCAATTATATAACAAAATATAATGCGGAATATAAATAACACAGACACCGGAAATTTTGTTAACGAGGAAACCGCAAATGCAGAAAAACCTCGGGACCTAGTCCAGATTGAACACCACACTGTATTAAGCCACTACAGACACTATCCTACTACAAAACTAACTTCGGCCTGGACTGTAGTTGAACTCTATTCAATATCACACTGATTCAAGGTATAATGGTGCTCCTTACGTCTCTGATCCCAGTAGGATACTACGCACTTGATTCCCTTAGCTGATCTCACCCACAACCAAGAGTTGCTACGACCCAAAGTCGAAGACTTTAATAAACAAATCTGTATCACACAAAAAAGTCTACAATGATGGATAAATCTATCTCCCACAGATAAACCTAAGAGTTTTGTTCCGTCTTTTGATAAAATCAAGGTGAACAGGAACCAATTGATAACCGCACTTATATTCCCGAAGAACAGCCTAGAATTATCAATCACCTCACAATAATCTAAATCGTATGGTAGCGAAACTAGATATTGCGGAATCACAAATGATGAGACGAATATGTTTGTGATTTCTTTATATCTTTCCCTATCAGAGATATAATCTCAAGTCAATTGAACTCGTACGATAAAAAATGGAAAGATCAGATCGCTTAACTAAAAGAGAAGTAGTTTCGTCTGGCTTCATAATTCCAATGAAGTCTTTTAGTCGTTAACCCACGGGGTCTCGAGAAGAAACCTAAGGTTAAAGGAGAATCGACTCTAGCAAAACCAACTAGTATCACACAGGAGGTGTGGGGATTAGTTTTTCCATATGCTAGATGTCTCCTTTATATAGTTTTCAAATCAGGGTTTTGCAATCCAAGTTACCTTGGTAACAAAGCATTCAATATTCACCGTTAGATGAAAAACCTGATTTAACCAAGCTAATATGTTTCAACCGTTAGATCGGAACTTAGCTTGTCACACACAAATGAAGTGTATTTCATTTAGGTTTGAGTAATCGTACCTAAACGTGTACACTTAGTTGGTTCATAAATAGTTAATTAATGGTCATCCATATGAGTACTTCCATATTAACCATATTCATCTTCTTCACATAACTAGTTCAAATGACTCATAAGAACTAGTTGAAGAGTTGTTCAATTGCTTAGGTCTTTATGAATAGACATAATTGAAACAAAATCGGCTTGATTCACTTGAATCAATTCATGAACAATATAGCCACCGTTTGCAAAGATTGCATTCCTTATTGATTTATTGTTTAAGTTCATGAAATTCCGATTTGAGAAATATAACCAGCTTGGGTACGCGTACGGGTACGTGTACCATAGCTACCGGATTTGAGTTTAGAAACTCAACAGAAATTTTCGGTCGAAAACTTCCGTGGGTACGCGTACCTAAGGTGACTGGTTTTACAGTTTGCAAACTTACAAACTCAGCAGAAATTTTCGGTTCGAAAACTTCCGCTGGTACGCGTACAGGTACGCATAGCCAACCTGTCTCATTCACCAATACCGTATGCACACATATGCACACACTTGGTTTCCGGCACATGGATTTATACACTAATGTGCGAACACACTATATATGCTTATTCCATAGTTGGTTATGTAATCTCAACTCTACATTTCAATCATTGAAACATTCTTCTATAATGTTATAACATTCGTTATTCACAACTATCATCATCAAATCTATTTTCAAAATTAAAACGTCATCATGACTTTCATCACGGGTTAAGATGAAAAGTGGTTAAAGCGAAATCTTACCAACACATATTTCAAGAAAAAGATAGGCAAGTAAACTCGGCTCGAAATAGCAAATGTATGTATGAAAACTATCATACTTATACGACTTTGTCTCAAGAGTAGGAGATAGAGTAGATAGGCTTTTGAGTGATAGATAAGTGTAGATGGGGAAAAATGAGTCGCTGATTTTTTAGGGTAGTGAAGATATGAGCGTGTTGTCGAGACTCCTCAAATGAGCAAACTGTTCAACCTCACACAGATGCACTGCAAATGAAGTGCTTAGATTCGAGAGATCAATCTGTAGGACCCCGTCCTAAACCAAGTCAATGGTCATTCCAGAGTCAATTCGGTCGCAAAGAGGGATCTGGGTTGATCTGTAGGAGGGAAGCTGAGAATTGTGTGGGATCAGTGATGATCAAGGATTGTGGATGTGTTGAAGGTTTCTGCAATCATTGGTGAACTGTTGAGTTCGAATAAGTTCTGATGGATTGATAAATTCTTGAGAGTAGTTTTCTCGAGGAATTCTGCGTAGACAGTTGATAGCTAGTGATCAATCGTTGTATGTTGCTTTTAATCATGGATTAAGAGACTTATTTATATTGTCAGAGTTGTGAACACCTTGATCCCTGTAAGTGTGACGGTTTCTTGAGTGAAAGAGTGGGAAAGTGGGAGATCGTGGTACAACCAGTTCCAGGTCGTGCGGAGACTGGGTTGATCGTTTACCCACTACTTTGCTAACTCCTCCAACCGTTGACACGACGTACTCACATTTCTCGTTGTGGATGAATCCACGTGCTGTAGGCCGCCAGACCAAAACCCTAGTTGTTATCCCCCAATTTGACGTGATTGATGTCTCACGAATCGTGGAGTCTGAATGACAGACGTGTATTGATTAGTCAGTTGTTGACTGATTAGACAATGAGTCTAGTTTTTGTTGAATCGATCATAAGTGGTGAATGCTCAGCGATTCATGGATCGAACATGTAATTCTCTAAAATAGTGTCAGTATTGTAGATTCAGTGATGAATTACTGACCAGCGAGAGCAAGTATCGCTCGATTCGATGAATTACTGAATATTGAGAATTTGACGAGCAACTGAGCAAGTATTGCTCAATTCGACAAAATACTGAATTAGTTTATCGTGCAATCGAGCAAGTATGCTCAATTCGAAAAATTACTGATAATTCACTAAATATTGATAGCTGGATCAATATTTGAGCAATTGAGCAAGTATGCTCAATTCGACGAAATATTTATTGGTGACGTGACCCAATAAAATATTAAAATATTGGTAGATTACCAAATATTGTATGATTAATTCAGACGTTGGTTGATGAATCAATATAAATTCATTAGTTCTTGAATCTTGCTCAGAATGATGATTCGTAGAACATTTATTCGAAACCCTAATTTCAGATCATAGTTGATGAATCGTTGAAAATAGGTCATGAGTAATAGAGGGACCGACCACATGGGATGATGGGCGTCCATGTGGTACCCAGTGCTCGAGTGAGCATGCACTAGAGTTCTCAGTTTGAGGATTGGTGAAAGAATGATGATTAAATGTCGGTTTCATCATTACTGATATATTGCTGGGTTCAACATTAGGTGATAAAACCTAGGTATGAAGGATGGGGGACCGACCAAGAGAGAATGGGACCAGCTCTTAGTGGTCACGAGACTAGTTGTTGGCCGTTTGAGCAATCCCCAGGTTGGTTCGAGAGAGTTTGGGCCCAATATGAGCAATTGAGCAAATTAGGTCAGAATAATGAAAACGTTTGGGACCGACTTTGTGCAAGTGCTAAGGATGACTCTGGTCGGTCATGAAGGCATGCATGCTTTTCCATGGTTTCTGTGTCTTCGTAATGAGAGTTTCAATATTTTCTGATGTGCGTTCGAGCAACATTGTGAATTTTCAGAAGAATTTCACCTTGACTGAAATTCTTGATTTTTGTGAGAATGAGCATGTATGCTCAATTGATCAATATATTGTAAATATTAAAATAAGTTTATTTTAACATTTAAAATTGCCATGGGAGGCTAGCCGGTCGTGTGACCATGTTGGCTTTTGGTTTCTCATGATTCGAGCAAAATTTGAGAAGTTATGACGAAATCATGATTTTCGCTCAAACCAAGGAGTTTCATGAATTGAGGAAAATAATAATTATAAGAGACTAGGGATTGCAAGGTGTGGGACCGGCCACGGCTAGGGCATGGCCGATCGGCTATGTTTCCCGGTCCCGCACACCTTTCCCTATTTTATAATATTATTTTTCATGAATCCGTGAAGTTATGGAGAATCCATGAGTTTAGTTGAAACAGAGGAGTTTCATGAGATTAGGGAATAATAATTATAAAAAGCTAGGGATTGTGTGGTGTGGGATTGGCCACGGCTCGGGCATGGCCGGCCGGCTAGGTTGCCCGGTCCCGCACACCTTTCCCTGTTTTATAATAACATTTTCATGAATCCACAAAGTTATGGGGAATTCATGAGTTTTGCACAAACAAGGAAAGTTGCTAAATTGAAGGAGTTTTTCATGAGTTCATGAAAATAACAAAATTTGGCAAAATAATGGAAGAGGCATGGTACCGGACACGACTAGGGCATGGCCGGCCCCCCGGGGGCCTCTTGTTATTTTATTATTATTCGTTGTTTTCTCCTGTTTTGCGTAGGATTCCTCATCTGTCCGTATTTTTGGATGCTCGTTTGTGCATCCGGGTGCTCAGTCGTGCATCATTGTCGAGTACACTTGCACCATTTTTTGTGGGGCTTGCTCAGTGATGGTCCAGATGCCCGGTTGTTGAGAATTTATTACTGATTTATGAAATTCGGTGGGGAATGATTCATAAAAACTGAGCAATAAAGTGGGCAGTCATTTATTATCAGTCCATAGAATCAGCTGTGGATTTGACCATGGACTCAGAATAATAAAATGATAATTTTACTACCATCTCATGGAATCGTAGATTTGACCATGAAATCGGAGTAATAAGATAGGATGTGATATTACCATTTCATGAGATCAGCCGTGGATTCGACCATGAAATCAGAGTAATATCTATTACCATTTCATGAGATCAGCCGTGGATTCGATCATAAAATCAGAGTAATACATTTATCTATTACCATTCCATAGAACCAGTCGTGAGTTTGACCATGGAATACGAGCAATAAGATAAGATAGATTATCTTCTAGGAATTCAGTGGTGAATATGACGTAGAATTTAATCTCTTGCGTATAGTCAGTGAATCAGCGAGTGTTGCCAATGTCCCGAAGATGTTTTGCCCTCTTAACATTTCATGTATGGAGGACCGCCTGAGTCTATACACGGACACTCTACATAGTCAGGGAACAGTGAGTGTCACCGGCCTCCTGAAGGCGTTATTGCTCTCAATCTTACGGAGAACCGCCCAATCGTTCTTCTATGTAGAGGCGAATTCCTCTATGTAGTCAGGGAACAGTGAGTGTCACCGACATCCTGAAGGCATTAAGCTCTCAATCTTATGGACAACCGCCCAATTACGTTATTCTACATATAGGGTATGATGAAATGCCCGATGTCGAACGCTCCGGAGAGGCCTTTCGAGCGACATATGCATCATACTTCGTAAAACACGAATCGTCACATGGATCCCTGAAGCCGTGTCAGAAACATGCAGTATCATAATTTTACGGTTTGGACCTTTGTTGAAAATCCACCATCAACATTAAGTCCCCTGCTTAGTGAGGGAGAATCATGTTCCGCAGTAAGCACTAGATGGTGATTTTCAGTCGACAAGAGATCAGTGGTTGAACTCATTCTATAAAGGAATTCTCAGAATCTCCAATTTACTCCAATGACACCATATGCGAGCAAATGTTCGGGTGGAAACCCTGGTAATGTGATAGAGCATCATCCCGTGAGCACGGAGAGATGAGGCACTGCTGATTTGAATGATCGAAGGTCTAGTTTTGGTCGGTTTAGCGTTTGCGGGCCCGAGCCTAAAAAAGAAATCTTTGTTTTAGGAACAGACGTTCATTCGTTTGTTAGTTTAAGAAACAAACAAAATAGAATTGAGTCTAATGATAAAGATTTTGTCTATGCGTGGATTTTTTGATCTGGTAGTGTATGCACAAAACCAATGAGTGTTCACTCGATGGGAGTTGCTCACACGGTGAAAATAACGTGAACTGTTCACATGATGGAAGTTCCGTGAATTTTTCACAGTTTTATAAAAATCATGTTATGGTTTTGAATAACGAATTTTGTTCGTCTTTGCAGGTTTGAAGGAGCGAACAAATTCTCGAGATTGTAATCACTACAACTAGTGAAATTGTAAATAAGTAAGAGTTGGATGGTTACCATTTTTGTAGACGCTGTTGTGAGCACCTTTATTCCATGATTCATTGTTTTGTCGAATCCTGCGCTTTGTATGAACGATGTGCTGAAGTAGCCACTTTGCAAGAATGACTGACTCCCATGATGATACTCCCAAGGATGGCGTTTCCAGAGATGACATCTCTACGGATGCAACTTTAAGAAATAGTACTTTTGGGACCTCTGAGTGATGGTGAGAGATCCTTCATACTGGGATGTACTTCTGGTTATTTCATTAGCTTTAACACGGGATGATCGTATAGTGAGATCCCGGATCAATGTAGACTCCATGGAAATGGAAGAAAGTCTACGGAAGCGGAGAACCCAGAAGTAAGGACTACAGGATGTTAGCAAACGACGTGCACTCCCCAGCCGTTTCTTTGGTGAGTTGTTAGCGCTCCTTGTGTTATGACTTTTCCTTGCCCGTGCAATTAAGATCACGAGACCAAGGTTTGTTATTTCTTTTCAGACTTTTGATCCATTGATTGACGGCCTCCAACTTGTTCCCGGGTAAAAAATCCAGCACTGATGAAGAAGTCGATGTAAGCATCTCTTTCGTGCAGGCGATCGTGGCATCTCCTTGAATGAAATAATAATTATTGTTGATGAATCCAGGAAGAAATCATTATAGATAAGCAGCATGTTGATGAAACGCACTCTTCTTTGGGGCATGGGAATATGGAGAATTCCCGAAATCCCGAACCGAATGGAGATAGCGGCATTGTCAATAGAGATTCCGGCATTGTCGAGCCTTCAAATGATTTAGAGACTCCCTTAGTAAGTATATCTCTTGGAATCTCTTCATAGAAGTATGAAATTGCTGATTTGTGAATGAATGGGAATCCATGTGAGTATACGAGTAATTTTGTCGAAATACGTCACCAGAAAATTTTAGACTTCCGCCTTTTAATAGAAATGTTGTAGAATCTTCGTCCAAAGTCGGATTTTCGCGGTATGCATGTGTATCTTCGTGACCAGAAAATTTCCAAGATTTAGCAAGTAAGCTTTTGAGTTTTGAGCATGTTTAGGGCCTGAAAAGAGCGAAACAGTAAACTTCCAGGAGACTTTCAGAACTTTTTCAGATTGTGTGTTGTCTAATGTTTTGGCCACATCTCCTTTATCGTTCCTTCAATTGCTTTGAATTTTTGATATGTTGTAAAGGACATCCATACGAAGAGAATGGTATACTACCCATTCCTAGATTCTTCACCAATTGCTCCCAGCTCGTCGGTTTGTACAGGACAGTGTAAAATCATCTCAGACGAGCTTGCTGTAAAACACTCATGTTCTATCTTTAGACCATTCTCTTGTGTCTTGAACGGTTGGTAAAGGATTTTAATGTCATTGATTCATTTGAGATCAGGACCCATTGATTGATACATGAGTGTGGTGCTTGCAGTGTCATCTTGTTTCTGTTAGTCGCAGAAACATCACTTCTGAAACCCTAGTCACGGGACCATAACCGAGGTTGCTCTCGAGAGGAGGTGATGTAATGACCATGGTTTCATGTCCTGGTGGTAGAATTCATTTTATTATGAATGATCAGCACATGAGAGTCTGGTGCCACGGGTCTTGGACTGTGAAACTAATCGCCATGATCAGTGGATCGTCAGTCCCCAGTATTTTGTCAAATCTCTCCTTTTCGTTTTCCTTTTTTCTGGTAAGACCTAGATAGAGGACCCAAGTACAGAAATTGATGTAAAGACCTAGATGATCAGAGTTGGAGATACCTTGATGAAGGACTTAGTGGGAAGACGTGGTGGACACCGATCGACTGTGGAAGTTATGAATCTCGTCTAAGAATTGCTTCTTGCATGTTGTATGCTCTGGAAGCTGTAGGAACCTCATACAACGTCGAAATTCGATGCTTGACCCCAAATTTTGAAGCTAAGAGACTGAGTTATCACATGAGAAAAGAATCACTCAATTTGGAGTTGCAGAGGTCGGCCAACGAAGCGTGCACATTTGTAATTTGTAATCCCGTACAAAATTTTCAGATTTCGTAAACCTGACGGTAAATGCTATATCTTTCAGCTCGTATGTCCGATTGATGCGCCCTTTTGGTATGTTATAGAAGAGACATAGACAAACATCTTTAGTTGAGGAAGTATTGTCCCATTCCCCACCCAATGGTACGTTTTTGTAAACCCATGGCCTGAAGTGTGTTGTATCTCATTTGTAGAAGTGATGAAAACATCTTGTAGAAGACTTTGGTTTATGCACGTATGTCGTGTAAGCTTTGGGAAGACGTTCATGTTACCATGTTTTCAGGTATAAACCTCTTGATATGAATCATTAGCGCTTGAATAAGTACGATCCATAGAGTAACGCTTCAGAGAATGGATAGTTGATGAAGCCGGATGTTGCGACTGATGCTGATGAGACCACAGTTGAATTTTCTACAGAAATTCTTGTTGATGCTGAGACCATGAACGAAGTTCCTCCACAAGTCCTTTTTGATGTCGATACTATGGTTGGAGTTGCTCCAAAGACCGAAAATGATAGTCTTTGCTCTTCCATCCAGTGAGCCTTTACATGCACGAACCAATTGGTGAATTGAGCATTCCTTAGATGAAGGTGTACTAGGATTTCAACCCAAATTCTCCTGAATATGAATTCACTGTGAAGTGATTTCGTCAGTGAATCAATGTTGTTGTGTATGATAACAGCGGCAGTCTCCATTCTGGATGTGATTGGTGAAGAGATGAAGTTCCCCAGTCATGCAAGGGCTTGTGATGTAGAGAGGTTCTGTTTGACGACGTTTCATGGAATCACATCAGGTTGCGATGACTTGTTATGTGGATAACATTTATTGAAATATATTGAATTGATATTTCCAATAAAATCAAGTCCCCAGTGCATCCCTCATTCACTTAGCAGAGTTGAAGGAGTTTGTAGCATCCATTGATGAATGATGTTGCACCTGCTTCAGAAGTCTTATCATGGGATAGTGAAGACTTGTCGTTTTTAATTCAGCTACACTTTGATCGTATCGGTATTGAACCAGTGTGTCATCGTCGAGATGTTGTGCTGAAGCTAGAGGCATTATTATCCAAGGTGTACTCTTTGATTGGGAGTACAATTCGAAGGCTTCTTATGTGCTTGAGCGCTGAAGCATCGAATGTCTTATGCTTGATCGTCTCGGCTCCGTGTATATTCTGTCGATTCAGTATTCCGCTGCTAGGGATTCAACACTTGTGCAGACATCAGAGATTTCTGATTTTGTGGTACCCGTGGACATTCCTGCAAGTCTATGAAGAAATTCCCAAAGTGTTCTTTGCCATGATTCCGTCATTTCTTAGTGGTGAATGTCACAGTGAGATGCTCGATTCGAAGCGGTGTCAGGTTCAACCACTTGGTGAAATATTGTTGGAGTGAGATTACCCACTCATAAAGTCTTGTAATAGCAGAGATGCTAGCTGAATTGAGTCCCCATGCTAGAATAACATGTGAGGGAATGAAAGACATAGACATGGAAGGAATGAGACTTGCCTGAATGAGAAACCTCTTGATGAATTTCTATGTATCTTTTGCAGGTTATTGTTTTAACCTCGTCAGATTTCGAATTTCCTCCAAGTGCTCTGATGATGGAACATCCGCCAAATCTTCTGGATCAGAATTTTCTTTGTTGGAGAGATGTGCATCATAAGACGCTTTGTTTTTAGTCATGTTTTCAGCATGGGTCCATGCTATCACGTCATATCTTGGATTTTCCTGATTATGTGAAACTTGTTATATGTTCAGGTTGAACGTATTTTCTCCTTGAGAGTGATGTAGACATAAGCATCTCTGAGTGTTCCTTCATGGTATCTGATTGAGATGGGTACATGAGTAGCTTCTTGTCGACTGATGCATGTGACTCTAAGGGATTTCAGTGGAATGATGTTGATGACGGTGTCAGCATCGATCAACATTCTTTCGAATTCATTTACTCTTGTGGCAAGTAGTCCCCAGTCGTGCATCTTCTTGTCTGTGGATGAAGGTTCAAGGAGTATTTCCGAGATGGACGGACGTCTGACACAATGTAATTTGGTGCTTTGAACATGTCTTTCCCCTGGGATTATTCATTTCTTCTTTAGTTGGCTATCTCCTGATGAATGTCAATTTGGTTGCACCATCTTGAATCCAGACTTCCAGTAACTTGATCACTTCTTCAATGAGAAGAGAGAAGTTTGAATCTGTCTGATCATTTCCTCGTTTATTGATGCAGGGTTTGAGGTTTGTGCATTTCAGGATTGGTTATCCTTTCTTTGAGCTTCAGAAGGATCTTGAGAGATTGGAGAAGTATGCTTCTGCTGTGGTGCTTCGGATTTCCTTTGATTCCTTCAGCAACAACGTTCATGGAAGGTTGGAGGTTGTATTGTCTGTTGAAGCGACGCTGAGTATCACGAGGTTCTCAGTCTAGGTCTTTCTCTTTCATTAAAGCATGCGCGGTAGTTGCTGATCGCTTGCTTGCTTCATGAAGTTCTGAAAAAGTTTGGAATCGCAGATTCTCCGGCAAGGCTCTGTAGACAGGCATCATCCCATTGATGCACAAGTCCACCAGTTGTTGTTCAGTGACATTCATATCATGACAATCCAAGGATTGAACCCTGAACCTCTTCACATATTCGTTCGGGTGTTCAGTGTTCTTCTGAGTCATCCTTCTTAAGTCAGAAAGAGTAATCTGCTCTGAGACGAAGAAGTATTTCTTGTAAAAGGAATTGACCATTTCTCCCCAACTTGCGATGCTTCCTGGTGCAATGTTATTATACCATGTGTACGCTCGGCCCGTCAAAGATTTTGAAAATTCTTCCAAACGGATGACATGGTTGTGCTAATTTTCGTCTAGCGCTTCTAGGAACCGAGAGACATGTTCTCGAGCGTTCCCCGTTCCGTTGTACAACCTGAATGTTAGAGAAGTGTAGCCTTTTGGTAGAGGGATATTTTATGTAGCAGCAGGGTACGGAGGTTGATGACGGTGGACAGATGGTGTCTTGTCTTTTCCTCGATCCTCCATGAAGCGTTCCAGGTCCTCGCGAGTGATGAATCCTGCAGGTTCCTTTGTTGGTGGGTTATCTACAGCCTTGTGAACTTCATCATCGTCTACTACATGGATTGGAATGACTTCAGGATCAGCAGTCGAGGATGTATCTTTGTCCTTTCCCTTCTCTTGAGTTTTCTCTGACATCTTGTCGGTGAGAGTTTTAAGATAATTGCATAACTTTTTCTGTGTTGCATCCATGTCAATCTGATTTTTGGCAAGAGTATCTTGCACCTTCATAAGATTACCTATGGTAGGAGGATTTTCTCTGATTTCCTCGGGAGACTGGCCGAAGAGAGGATGGTTTCCGACGTTGGTTTGAGGAGGAGTGGTATCAACAACACCAGTGTTGGAAGCAGGAGTAGTTTCTGGAGTACCAACGTCGTTGCTAGTGCTAGCGTTGTTTGTGTTAGGATTTGTAACTGAACCTGACCTAAGATAAACCATTTTTTGAAAATGTAAAATTGCAACCGAGAGATTAATCTCGCACTGTGGTCGCCAATCTGTAGATGGGGAAAAAAGAATCGCTGATTTTTTAGGGGAGTGAAGAGAAGAGCGTGTTGTCGAGACTCCTCAACCGAGCAAACTGTTCAAACTCACACAGATGCACTGCAAAGGGAGTGCTTAGATTCGAGAGATCAATCTGTAGGACTCCGGCCTAAACCAAGTCAATGGCCGTTCCAGAGTCAATTCGGTCGCAAAGAGAGAGATGGGTTGATCTGTATGAGGGAAGCTGAGAATTGTGTGGGATCAGTGATGATCAAGGATTGTGGATGTGTTGAAGGTTTCTGCAATAATTGGTGAACTGTTGAATTCGAATAAGTTATGATGGATTGATGAATTCTTGAGAGTATTTTTCTCGAGGAATTCTGCGTAGACAGTTGATAGCTAGTGATCAATCATTTTCTGTTATTGTTAATCATGGATTCATTATATTGTCAGAATTGTGAACACCTTGATCCCTGTAAGTGTGACGGTTTCTTGAGTGAAAGAGTGGGAAAGTGGGAGATCGTGGTACAACCAGTTCCAGGTCGTGCGGAGACTGGGTTGATCGTTTACCCACTACTTTGCTAACTCCTCCAACCGTTGACACGACGTACTCACATTTCTCGTTGTGGATGAATCCACGTGCTGTAGGCCGCCAGACCAAAACCCTAGTTGTTATCCCCCAATTTGACGTGATTGATGTCTCACGAATCGTGGAGTCTGAATGACAGACGTGTATTGATTAGTCAGTTGTTGACTGATTAGACAATGAGTCTAGTTTTTGTTGAATCGATCATAAGTGGTGAATGCTCAGCGATTCATGGATCGAACATGTAATTCTCTAAAATAGTGTCAGTATTGTAGATTCAGTGATGAATTACTGACCAGCGAGAGCAAGTATCGCTCGATTCGATGAATTACTGAATATTGAGAATTTGACGAGCAACTGAGCAAGTATTGCTCAATTCGACAAAATATTGAATGTTGATAATTTATCGTGCAATTGAGCAAGTATGCTCAATTCGACAAATTACTGATAATTCACTAAATATTGATAGCTGGATCAATATTTGAGCAATTGAGCAAGTATGCTCAATTCGACGAAATATTTATTGGTGGCGTGACCAAATAAAATATTAAAATATTGGTAGATTACCAAATATTATATGATTAATTCAGACGTTGGTTGCTGAATCAATATAAATTCATTAGTTCTTGAATCTTGCTCAGAATGATGATTCGTAGAACATTTATTCGAAACCCTAATTTCAGATCATAGTTGATGAATCGCTGAAAATAGGTCATGAGTGATAGCGGGACCGACCACATGGGATGATGGGCGTCCATGTGGTTCCCAGTGCTCGAGTGAGCATGCACCAGAGTTCTCAGTTTGAGGATTGGTGAAAGAATAATGATTAAATGTCGATTTCATCATTACTGAAATATTGCTGGGTTCAGCATTAGGTGATAAAACCTAGGTATGAAGGATGGGGGACCGACCAAGAGAGCATGGGACCGGCTCTTGGTGGTCATGAGACCAGTTTTTGGCCGTTTGAGCAATCCCCAGGTTGGTTGGAGAGAGTTTGGGCCCAATATGAGCAATTGAGCAAATTAGGTCAGAATTATGAAAACGTGTGGGACCGGCTTTGTGCAAGCCCTAAGGATGACTTTGGTCGGTCATGAAGGCATGCACGCTTTTTCGTGTTGTCCGTGTCTCCGTACTGAGAGTTTCAGTATTTTCTGATGTGCGTTCGAGCAACATTGTGAATTTTCAGAAGAATTTCATCTTGACTGAAATTCTTGATTATTGTCAGAATGAGCATGTATGCTCAATTGATCAATATTTTGTAAATATTAAAATAAGTGTATTTTTTAACATTTAAAATTTTCGTGGGAGGATAGCCGGTCGTGTGACCATGTTGGCTTTTGGTTTTTCATGATTCGAGCAAAATTTGAGAAGTTATGACGAAATCATGATTTTTGCTCAAACCAAGGAGTTTCATGAATTGAGGAAAATAATAATTATAAAAGTCTAGGGATTGCAAGGTATGGTACCGTCCACGGCTAGGGCATGGCCGGTTGGCTATGTTGCCCGGTCCCGCACACCTTTCCCTATTTGATAATATTAGTTTTCATGAATCCGTGAAGTTATGGAGAATCCATGAGTTTTGTTGAAACGGAGGAGTTTCATGAGATTAGGGAATACTAATTATAAAAAGCTAGAGATTGTGAGGTTTGGGACCGGTCACGGCTCGGGCATGGACGGCCGGCTAGGTTGCCAGGTCCCGCACACCTTTTCCTATTTTATAATAATATTTTCATGAATCCATAAAATTATGTGGAATTCATGAGTTTTGCACAAACAAGGAAAGTTGCTAAATTGAAGGAGTTTTTCATGAGTTCATGAAAATAACAAAATAGGGCAAAATAATGGAAGAGGCATGGGACCGACCACGGCTAGGGCATGGACGGCCGACCGGTAGGCCCGGCCCCCGGGCGCCTCTTATTATTTTATTACTATTTGTTGTTTTCTCCTGTTTTGCGTAGGATTCCTCATCTGTCCATATTTTTGGATGCTCGTTTGTGTATCCGGGTGTTCAGTCGTGCATAATTGTCGAGTACACTTGCACCATTTTTTGTGGGGATTACTCAGTGATGGTCCAGATGCCCGGATGTTGAGTATTTATTACTGATTTATGAAATACAACTGAGCAATAAAGTGAGCAGTCATTTATTATCAGTCCATAGAATCAGCTGTGGATTTGACCATGGATTCAGACTAATAAAATGATAATTTTATTACCCTCTCATGGAATCGTAGATTTGACCATGAAATCGGAGTAATAATATAGGTGGTGATATTACCATTTCATGAGATCAGCCGTGGATTCGAATATGAAAAGTCGTGGATTCGAACATGAAATCGGAGTAATATCTATTATCATTTCATGAGATCAGCCGTGGATTCGATCATGAAATCGGAGTAATACATTTATCTATTACCATTCCATAGAACAAGTCGTGAGTTTGACCACGGAATCAGCAACATCTTAAATTTGTTGCTGACTGGGCTTGCAACAGGTTTCTTCCGTTGCTAAACACTCTGTCGCTGTTCTTCGCAACAGCTCTTGTTCTGTTGCTAATATCGGTCAACAAAGGCGTTATCAACAGAAAATAGCTGTTGCAAAATTAAAATATAGAAACAGAAATAAGTTGTTGCTATTCTGTTGCTAACTTTAGAGTTATTCCAGGATATTTTTTATTAGAACAGGATATAGTTGTTCGGATTCAGATTTAGAACATGTTTCCGGCGTTCCTAAATTTTCGCAACAAGAAAAAAAATAGTCAACTATTCTTTGACCTAGTCAGAATCCATACCCCCACCCCACCAATTTATCATGCAACACCCAGTTCTCATTATCCTGATTGTATCTATTCTGATAATTCAATCAAATAACCCTCACATTCAACATGAAATCATAATTGAATTGTGAAACACAACAAAAAATTCATGACACAACAATAATTATCATTTGAATATATATATATGTGTGTGTGTGTGTTAACTTAACATCACATCATCAGAATCTTACAATGTTTTCAAAAAAAAAAAAAATCTTACAAAATGTTTTGAAGGAAAATGAACTCTACATTGTTGGATGTCTCTAAGGAAAAAAAAGTAACTGAAATACAAATTACAGGAAGTACCTGCCCATGCTGCTCCAATCAAATTTAAGTTCTTCCATCCCATCTCTTCATTCACGACGATTTCTGGATTGTGTTTCTGAGGTAGTTTGGTTTGTGATGACATTAGCCTAAGATAATGGTAATACGATGGCCATGATAATAAGAATTTAGATACAAATAAGAACTAAAAGAGAATTAACCTTTAGATTGATGATGTACATTTGGTCAGGTTTTTTCCTCACCTTCAGTTAGAGCCTGCAAAATGATAACACATCGAAACCCTTGAATTATTCCTTTAACTCGTATCACCAGAGAATCATAAAGAGATCTAACATTAATTATTCACTAGATCCCACCAAATCAGTGTTCGCTTGCAGAGCACTCTGGTATGGTTTGCTAACTATGACTATGATTCACTACAATTTTCAAACTTGTGGCCAACGGTGATTTGATTCCTCGCCCCCATAACTCCGGCTTGCTCGCTGTAAAATCTTGTGCCTTACAACGCAATTGCTACTTTCTTACAGGGAGACTTCTGGCGGACTATTTATTAGCAAGCAAACTATTCAAAAGAAAAAGTGGTCTTGGGCTCACCTTTATCTCCACCATTAATATTCCAAGATCACTATCACTTTTTCTTTTGAGCATATTAGCTGGAAGACTTGCAACAAAATTAACACAATCCCTGGCTCTAAAATGAAAACTGAACTGATGGTACTCGATAAAAAACGGATCCGACATTGAAGATTAAATGGAAAATTTCTATTTTGTAAGTAAATACAAAGAGGATTTCACAAGATGAGTTCAGTGGTTACCGCAGCGCATATAACTAGTATATAGAAGTTTGTTGGTGCTTCATTCTGCAATATAACATCTTCTTTCGGAGGGAAATACTTCGCTTTCATTTCTGAGACCTTCAAAATGATAGAGTCTTGGATGATGGGATAAACAGAATTATTCAAGAAGCAGAATAGAGAGTTCAAAAAGTTCCTGGTCACTTACTAACTGGAAAAGAAGGTCATTTGATACCCCGCGGAACAAGTACGCCTTGTTAACGAGATTATCGAAGAGAAAATGTGAAATGCTAGAACGGATGGCTTTAGGGAGGGATTCAAGAGTCTCTTGCTGATGCAACCCTTCGAAGTCAGTTCTGAACTTTAAACACAGATGGGAAAGCATCTGATCTTGTAAACGTTCTGGGAGATGGTTCCTATTTTCAAAACTTGAGGCAGCTTGAGTTGCATCCCTCTACGAATTCCAACATGAAAAAAAATCGTTATACAGCAGCATAAGAAGCCATTTAGCTCCAAACAATAATACTCGTGGATCGTAGTTCTAAATGCACAAAATAAAAATACGCAAACTTCCCTAATCTAGACGTTAACACGTTTCTAATGCTTCTAATCTATTAGCAGTTCTCCAAGTTAGGGTCATATTGTACTTGTAGAGATGCACATATAAGGGTCACACTGTACTTATACAGATGCACACATAAACAAGTGGAATAAACACATACTTATATGTATAATAGAACTAGAAAGGGAAACATAATAGCAATCATGGGGAAAATATACATCTGAGGTACCGGAGGTGATACGAGCTGAAGGGTGACTCCAACAGAAGTAGTTTCTTTGTTAGTTGAAGAAGATGAAATGCTTGCAAACTCCATCTGTAACTGCAGCAACAACCCATTTTCTGTAATTTCAGCTCACTGTCACATTCTTTGCCAACTCGCTTCTTCACCACCAGTTCCATACCAGCTTCATCTGCATCCTAACATACATCTATTGCAGCACTTTCATTCTCTTCTTGGACCAACAAAATCATTTCAACTTGCAGCTGCACATGCCTGCAACTCAGCTCATGCTGCTTTCATCTATAAATCACCTGCAACAGCTTCAATTCATCCTTCTCTCCAGCTTCATACAACAGCAAGACCACCCGTCTATTCCTGCCCACCCGTCTATTCCTGCAATTCCCTACAGCTCACAGCTCCATATCCACTGTCACTGCACTTGCATCTTTAGTTGCATTAGTTTCTCACTCAGCTTCAGTGCAGCTGCAATTACAGCTTTCCCTCAGCTCTTGTTAGTTCATTTCACCACTGCATCACTCTGCTCATGTCTCACTGTCACAGCACCACCAGCATTTCATTGCAGATGCAATTACATCTCCATACTCTTGACTAAACTTCCCAGCAGCAGCCAAACCAACTTTCCTGTAATTCCAGCATACACAGCACCACCTGAGACTGCAACCATTCTTGCAGTTCAACCCCTGCAGATCTCGACAGCAGCAACTCATACCCTGTGTTGTTCTTGCTCAAATGCAACTACCAGCACCAATTCCCATCAGAACTCAGTCACACACAGACCAAAATCAAATTTAAGGGCAACCCAAAATTCCTGCAACACAACATGAATTCTTCAGCAGCAAACACCATTCCCAGCTGTAACCACCATCTCTTAGTCTTCTTCACTGAATTTCTCTCAAACTCGTCTGAGACTCGAACAGAAAACACCCTTTTGATCTCTGCCATCAATCACCGATGTTGAATCGCACATAACCCTTAATTCTAGAGCAAACTGGTGCCAGCAACTAGTCTTCCTTGTCTTGATATTGAACAAACCCATTATTGATGTCTTCAATTCTTCCTTTGAAACCCTAATTTCTCCATGTTCCTCTGATTTGTTGATTCATTGCTTCAATTAACAGCCACCGAGACTCATCATTAACGACAGATCTTCTCTTACTGGAAACAACACCCTAATCTCTTCACAGACCCTAACATCTTCATTTCTCGATCTCTCTGAATTTCCATTAAATTTTACCCTCTCAATCTCCTCAGCTTTCTCTTACACAGCCGCACTATTTTCTGGATTTCAGAAACAAAAAAAAAAAACCTAAATAAATCTCACAAAATCAAATCAACACCTCAAGTAGAACCAAAATCAATTCGGAAACAGAAAACAACAAACCTAGATGATTAGCACAGATCTTGAATTGTCTCATAACCAACCCAACTTTCTCAGTATGTTTATGTTTAAGAATCTTCAAAGTTTCAACTCCTCTTTCTATTGATTTTCACCTTAATCAAATCGGTATAGTTTCTCTTTTCTACACACAATCAACAACAAAAAATCAAACCCATAAAAATCAAATCAAATTCGAATTAGAAAACTAAATTATTGAGATTTGGATAAGAGCTTCTTCACCAGTTGTAAACTTCTTCAAGTTTAACGACAGGTGCGATCTGAGCACCAATATCTTTTGCTTCACCACCATCTACTGCTCTTATCTCTTCGTCCTCTTCTTTTTCTTCTTCCTACTGCCGAAAAGAGAGAATGAAAATAGAAAATAGAGAAGGGATAAGTTTTCTGAAGTCTAGGGTTAGAGAAATTATGGGTGTTAGGGTGGAATCATATATCTGATTCAAAATGGTTTAGGTTGACTAGGTAGAAAAATAACAATAGATGTTACTTGGCACGAAGACGAGTGGCATGCGTGAATTTGCCGCAGTTGCTAGAAGAAACTGAAGATAAGCAGTTGCGAGTTTCGCAACAGAAATTACCTGTTGCTAAACTTTAGCAACTGCTTTTTGTAACTGCGAATTAGCAACTGCTCTAGCGCTGTTGCTATTCTACGTTGCTAAATCCAGAATTTGGTGTAGTGAATAGGAGCAATAAGATAAGATAGATTATCTTCTAGGAATTCAGTGGTGAATATGACGTAGAATTTAATCTCTTGCGTATAGTCGGTGAATCAGCGAGTGTTGCCAATGTCCCGAAGACGTTTTTCCCTCTCAACATTTCATGTATGGAGGACCGCCTGAGTCTATACACGGACACTCTACATAGTCAGGGAACAATGAGTGTCACCGGCCTCCTGAAGACGTTATTGCTCTCAATCTTACGGAGAACCGCACAATCGTTCTTCTATGTAGAGGTGAATTCCTCTATGTAGTCAGGGAACAGTGAGTGTCACCGACATCTTGAAGGCGTTAAGCTCTCAATCTTACGGAGAACCGCACAATTACGTTATTCTACATAGAGGCTATGATGAAATTCCCGGTGTAGAACACTCCGGAGAGGCCTTTCGAGCGACATATGCATCATACTTCGTAAAACATGAATCGTCACATGGAGCCCTGAAGCCGTGTCAGGATCATGCAGTATCATGATTTTCCGATTTGGACCTTTGTTGAAAATCCACCATCAATAATAAGTTCAAATTTCCACATACCTTTTAGTCAGATGAAGTTCCACCGGTTGCTTGAGTAGTTATTCGTCTTCGTAAGATGATCGCCATCAGTAAACTGTCCTAAACCGAGACTTAGCTATCAGTAGTCTATAAATCAAGACATGGTTTTGACAACTAAACTTGAAAAACATGCTTGAGATAGCAACGCATGCGAGTTCGACCGAGAAATGCTCTAACATAACCAAATACCTGTAAACATCAACTAAGAAACCCATGACCAAAATCAAACCAACAAGCCATCTAAAATTAAGATTGTAACCCATAACTCACAGAAGGAGAAGAACAACCAAAAATTTATCACCTGAAATCAGTGAAGCAAACCGAATATTTAGGGCATGAATAACAAAAGAACAACCACGTAAAAAGGTGTTGATGGATGCAAAATCGAAGCAAACGGGGCTATGAGATTAGAGCAGGATCATGAACTGAATCATATGAGAAAAAAAAAAGATAAGTAAAGAAAACTCCTAAGGATAAAAATATAGGGTTTCAACATGTTTATCTTTTTTCTGTCATCCATCTTCATCGTCTTTCCGATTCGACTTCGTCCATAAATCACAAAATCAAGCTGCACCTAAAACCTGGCGTAAAACCTGGGGAACACAGAAGCAGAGACAATCATTTAATAAAACTATAGCATCAGAAAACAATGGCAGCCACAAATTAATTGATGTGGCTTGTTTAAACAATGGTTAAACGTAACTATCCTTGACAGTGTTTGTGCTTTAGTTAAGTTAATCGCAACTATCTCCTCAGTACCAACCACAAATTAAGAAGAAACCGAAGAAATTTTATTATTATTTGAGGCTTATAACAAATAGAATAATATTTTTGCCAAAGTGCAACAGTTTTAAGAGTATCCAGACATAATGTTATAACAAATAAAACAACCATTTTTTCCAAAGTGCAAATCTTCTAAAACAACCTTGTGAGTGAGAGTTACACAGACAGAGTGAACTGTCATTTAGTATTTTCATATGCAATTCATCATGATCTTATGATTCTAAACCATGAACTGGCCATTAAACGATTGAACAAAATGATTCAAAATTTATGAACCTAAAATCATTAAGTGGTCTGGATAAGTAACAAGGATCCGTGACTGGATGTTGCAGAAAAAGGTGCCATCTTTAATTAGTACTCAATGAAATTCAAGAAAGCCCATGTAACTAAATTTTGTATTTGCATGAACTCCATGAAAAAAATGTAGAGCAGCAAACTCTCATTTGGCTTACCCTTCATGTTACTTGCAAATGCTTCTTGATAGCAAGAGCCTTCTTGATCAAATGGAACAAATCCTCTAGGATCTCAGGTGCATGCCTTATAAGGAACAAAATCCACCTCAAACAATAATTACTTTAGGCCCTGGAATCATCAATTGACAAAAAAAATTCTCGGATTTATTGAGTTTTCATAAACAAAGATATATAAGTCATAGAAAAATAGGAAGAAGAAGAGTTTGTTCATCTGCCTAGGGTTTGATCAGGTTTACAGTAAAAGTCGTGAGAAAGTAAAGAATCAACGTATATTTAACAGGCTCAAAGAGTTCTTACCTGTGCATTAGAACACGTAACCGACAGAGAATGGGATCAGTGGGGAAAAGGAAAAGGGGATTCTAAAGATCATGATTCTATTCTCGTGAACAGTGTACTTACAGTGATTCCATATAAAGTTCAGCATATAAGAAAAAGAAACTAAAATGATTTATACGATGACACTAGAAAAATAAGCATAACAAAAAATCCTCATTAACTTTTAGAGGCGGAGCTACCTCTAACAATCGAAGATAGGCGACTTGAAAAATGAAAGAGAGGAGATTAGGTTTTTTTTTTTTTTTTTTTTTTTTTTTTGTCCCTCATGGAATCCTAGGGTTTTTGAATGTATACCTTCTTCGATATATTTCCCTGATACAGTTTTGCCTCCAACAGCACAAAGTAAAACCCTGAGCGAAATCAACAAACTGTAATGTAAACTTCAAGTGATTAAACCCTTGTCAAGGTCTCTTGCCTCAGGAAACACAAAGAAGGAGAACTGTTTTGGCCATTTAAGGTTCCATATGATAGCAGAGAGAATAGGTGATGTTTTTAGGTTTTGTTTTTCTTTCTTTTATTACCAAAGTTTGCAAGTTTTTAATGTAGGAATGAGATGACAAGTTACATGGTGAAGGAGAAGAGAAAAATTATGAATGACATGGCGCAAAAAGAGAGAATTTCTATGCAATTTGGAGAGGGGAGGGTGACGCTCACTGTGCGACGTGGGGACTAGGCCTGCACACGGTTCGGTTCGGTGTGGTTATTGGTAAAACCGTTCACCTAACCGTGTATGGTGCGGTTATCACAATTAAAACCGCAACCGAACGGTTTAGTATTCGGTTCGGTTTTTAACCGCACCGACACTATTCGGTTATTTTACGGTTCGGTTCGGTTCGGTTATTGTACCTATATCTGCACCTGTACATATACATTCTGAAATTCTGAAATTCTTAATAAACTGATACATTCCATACTTAAGTCTTAACAAGATAACCAAAGTCTAAAGATTAAAAACTGAGTTGAAGTTCAAAAACAAGGTAACCAAAGTCTAAAGATTAACCAAAGTCTAAACAGAGCAAGTAGGATGAAGAGTTGCCAGTAAAAGACTGTAGTCATCCCCTTAATCTTCATTTCTCAAGTAGCAGACCAGTAAAAGACTGCAGTCCATCCATTTCTCAAGCCAATCATCCCCTTAATCTTCATCCTTTCCCAAAATGTCTGCAACAAGAATGCCAAGAAGAAAAGCAATAAATAAGATAAGAGAATGACTAGTGGAATGTTAACATGGCATTGCAATAGCAAATTCCCAATTTCTGTTATCTTTCTGTCAGATAAATATGTTTCAAAACCACATTCAGTAAATAAACATCCAAGTTACACTAAGTTACAAAGTAACACTAAGTTGCACTACAAGATAAAGATGCAAAGTTGCCTCTCTTAACAATAAGACTGAAAGAATGCAAGTAAGCAACTGGAATGGGATGACTGAAACTGAAAGCTACAACTAATGCTTATGGGGATAAGATGCAGATTATAACTACAGAATGCAAGAAACTGGTTTTGACTTCCTGATTCTACTAAGATCAGATACAAACTGACAACAAATTATAGATGATATTGAGTGAAGCAGATTTAACTAATAGGGAAGAGATATGACAGTAGTTACCAAAAAGCTAAGAAAAAAAGAAAGCTACAGATTCAGATTATTAACTAAAACTACAGCAAGTGTCACAGAGCTAAGCTACAGAATGCAATATGCAGTAAACTGAGAAAGTTAAAACCAAACTAGATACAAATATGTACTAAAAGTGGATGATTGAGATTAAGAGTTACAGCTAACACTAAGATGCATGCTATAATTACAGACAAGCTATGTGAAAAGCAGCTACAGACTCTCTAACCTAAAAGAAGATAACAAATCTGACTCATCATGCTTAGTGTATCAGCCACAGTTAGTTACTACATTCATTCAAATTTTAAGTCAATTACACATAGAAGAGATTCCATTACCATCTTCAATGCTGGCATTGTCATCTGGTACATAGTCGCATAAACATTTATAGCCCCTGCGAAATGTAAACAAGTTAGTTGAGTTGGAAACTTGGAAATGGCTAGCAAGTTCTTAATACAAGCACACATATCTCTGCAACAAACATCATTTCCAACATTTAGTTCTTAATACAAGCACACATATCACTACTCAAGAAGATAAGGAAGAACAAAGGATTCTACTTAAGCTCAAGCAACAATTTAGGAACCAATCAGCATTACAATCATGGATTTCATCATCAAACCCTAGCCACTACTAATTGGTCAGGTATAATTTGCAACTCTAACAACTCAGTTACCAAAATCTCACTTCACAACATAAGTATTACACAAATATTTCCAACTTTTATATGTGACATGAAGCATTTAACAGAGATTGAAAAGAGTAAATAAATTCTCAAAGAGTAATTCATATAACAACAATACCTCGTATCAATCAACACCCATTAAAAGTTTAAAACCCTTTTGCTCATAGTCACATACTCACAGATAATAAATCACTTCAAGGGTTTTACATCAACAAAACCTTTTTCATAATCAACACTGAAGATTGAACTCAAATCAAACAGAATAAGTCAAACTGAAGCACTAGTTAGTAGTTACCTGTTTCAGCTGACAATACTCTCTAGCTTTAATGAAGAACTCCAGCTGCTGGTCCTGCTCTTCAAGGTCTGAGAACATAATAACAAAAAAAATAACTATAACCCTAAATCGATTGATAAACAGTAACCGATTGACAACAGAAATCGACTGATAAACAGAAATCAAACCATTCCGAGAATAAAAAAAAACCCTAAAAAAAAAAAAACCCTAAAAAAAAATCAATCAAGGAGAAAACACTTACTACTTACTAGATCATATAGATGGTGGTGCTCTTCAGTCTTGAATTTTGATGGAGGTGGAGGAGGGATATGCTACTGGTGGTGGTGGAGGCGACAGGAGAGAAGTCTCGGAGAGGGAGAAGAAATAAAGAAGAAATGAAGAAGCTGCAACTTAATAGTTTAGGGTTTCTACTATTTATACTCTAGGATTACTTGAATTTAGACGGCTAGGATTGATTAGAATAGAAATAAATCAACGACCTACATTAATCGGTTAATCGGTTCGGTTAGGTTGCGGTTATTGGTAGAACCGTTGGCCGAACCGAAGATCTAACGGTTATTAAAATTAAAACCGAAACCGAACGTTGGATTATCGGTTCGGTGAGATTACGGTTCGGTTTGTGCGGTTATCGGTTCGGTTTGCGGTTACGGTTCGGTTCTGTGCAGGCCTAGTGGGGACTCATATGTCTTAGGATTTTAAAGGTATTAGATTAATCTACTGCCATATGTAATTCCATTGTCAATTATCCACCATGTTTGGTTCCTTTACATGTTAACCTATTTAGTGACCTTTTTTTTTTTTTTGACTTGAAAGGGCGAAGATTTTTTTTGTTTTGTTTTCTTTTTATGAATTGGACAAACTTGATAATTGACAAAATTCTCACTTTTAGTTTGTACAATCTGCCAATTATGTAGGTAAATTAGTTTTTCTATGCACCTAAATCTGTATTTTGGTGTTTTGGTATTTTAAGCATATCATATTGGATATTTCAAACATTATGCATTTTGTATTTTTTACAGGGGGTTTGGGGCACAATAGCCCCCCGGATGTGGTCGACCTGATAGGTAAGGTCGCTGGGTCTAGGGATTGTTCCCCCTTGCAGAGTGCGAGACAACGTCTTAAAGATATTTTTTTGGTTTTGGTTTAAAATCCCAACTCAAATTGAGTGGACGCGTCTCTTTCCAATAGTTCCTCTTGAAGGTGTCTGTTGGAGATCAAAAAACATCTTTAATGGAGATGAATCCTCCTATAATAGTGGTGATTGTTCATCAATTACACTTATTGTTTTCTTCTCTTCATCATCATTAGTATCCTTAAACAGTGTGTTTGGTCGGGTCAAGGAAGTACAATTTTTGAATTCGGTTACGGTGTTAGTGCTTCATTGAATCCTGAAGGCATAATTCATAAACTTGTTGTACTCTTCAATTTATTTGGTAAAGATTAAGTCATTGTCTAAAAGGATCGAAAGGTTCTTGAAATCAGGGTATGCTATTCCTTGTTTGTTTTTCATCCTCCCATTTTAACCCAATTTTCCAACATATCTGGTGCTCTTTTGTTTTATCAGAAAGATATAATAATTCACTCATACCAAGCCTTACATTCATTTCAATACGATTGTTGTTTTTGATATCATTAAGTGATACACTTCTAAATCTTTTAAATATCGGTGCAGGTATCGTTGTCAAGTCACACACCTCTAGATGGGGTGGAGCCATAATTTTAAGGGGAAGCAGGATATCTCTAGGGGTGGAAGATACACGTTGCACCCCTTGCTTTTCTCCGCCCCGCCTCTAGCGCTCAAAAGCTTACTTAAACGGATCAAGAAATATAAAAATAAATAAAAATGCAAAAATTTTTGGCAAACCGCCTCTAACCAGTGATTTCTATATATTAATATCTAAAATACGAAACAAGGTTTGGACAAATCAAGCAAGGCAAAGCTTGGACAAGTTAGGAAAGACAAAGGATGGGTTTGACAATGTTTTTATTTTTCAAAAAGAACTTAAAAAAATATACTATATAGTAAAAAAAAATCATATTAGTATTTGGTAAAATATTTTCAATCTGCTTTTATCCAAAAACATTTCCAAAATTTCTCAACTTTTAAAAGCTGGGAGAGAGGAGCTTTTAAAAGCTCTAAAAGCATAAGCTCTGATCCCACCTTATTTTAATGCATGATTTTTTTTATATCTCTACTATATTATATATTAGGCCTTCACCCGTGCCTTAACGGCACGGTCTAGGATGTTTGTTTTGAGTTGGTTTTGCTCATACACTTTCGTGTTGGCCCTATATTGGTATTGGCGTTGCCGTGTAGGGGAATTTTTTTTTTTTATTTGACTTATACATCAAAAGTTTGGATTTTACTTATATAAATGGAAAATAATAGTGTTGCAGATATTTTTTCCTGGCTTGATTGGGGTATACCCAGATTAATTGGGGTACTCTTTTTAAGGGCTAAGGGAGAGTCCTAATGTGTGAAGTTATAATACTACCCTTACCCTTTATAATTCTATTACCCTAATCAGTTTTTTATTTTCATTTTATCTTCCTTCTTCTCTTCTTCTTCTCCTCCACCACCATACCGACCTCCTTCCTCCCCCCCCCCCCCCCCCCCCCCACCCCACCATCAAAACTCGACGATTAAATCGAGTGGATCGTCGATTGAAAAGTTTCGATTAATCTTCAAAAATGGATCCGCCATGACCTAGGGCTAGTCGTATGAAATGAGCAAATCGAAAACCCAATGAATACAACCCTGAATTTGCAAAACTGGTTCAAAAAAGGTGAAGAAAAAAACCGTCGAAGAAGAAGAGATCAACGCCGCCGAAATCGAAGAAATGGTGCGATTAAGAAAGTAAGGTCCTCCTTAAACTCACTTCAGTATTTCAATTTCATGTTTGCATGTCAAATTGGTCAGAAAAATCAAAATTTTGAATTTGCAGTTATATAGCGGGCAAGGTGTTTGTTCCACGACCTTACCGACTTTTCATGTTTTGGGTTAGTCGGTAAGGTATTAGGTTGAAGATCTTGCCATCTATTTAGTATCTGTAACTGTTACTTGCAGGGTCGGCAAGGTATTCAATCTAGGACCCTGCCGGCGTCAGTTTTTTTGTTAGCCGGTGTGTTATAAATTTTTACCTTGCCGGCTGTAGTTGAAATTTTTTTGTTCTTCTGATGCATTTAATTATGAAAGTCGGAATGGTATTTTAATATCACCCTGCCAGATGTATGTTGGCCGGCATTGTTTTGATTATAAAGCCTGCCTACTATTTATGTTGAAAACCCTGTGTTCATAGTTGTTAAAAGCCGGTAGGCTATGGGAATAAAACCCTGCCGACCATGCTTTAGCCGGCATATTGTTTGATATCAACCCTTACGACCTTGATCCGCCGGATTGGCTGTATATGTCGACCCTGCCGACTTATAATTTTTTTCTTAATTGTTCTTGTTCACGTTGCAAAAGGCAAAGACGAAAGCTCTGAAAGCTCTTAGTCCTCCTTCAAGACCTCCTCGTATTGGTGAAAAACTCTTGACTTCAACACATTGAGGGGCATACGTTGTGCCGTGAACGCTCAAGATCCGTGTACCGAATGATTTTGAACCACCATCGGAACCCAGTGATTCAGACGATACTCCAGATGAAGACCAATCAATTCCATCTGGTAGAAGAGGTAACGATGATTTGATGATGATGTTGAAAGAACTCCGGCTGGTAGAGGAGGTAACAATGATGATAGTGATCAAGACATGCCACATGTTGGAGGAGGTAATTATGATGATGATGATGATGGTAATGGAGATAAAGATAAGGATCGAGAAGATGAAATTGTTGAAGAGGAACATCAAAAGGAATAGGAACAACAAGAATAAGAAGAATGTGGAGAACAAACCTAAGCTGCAACTTCCCCCGTCGAAAGACCGAAGAGGAACATCACTAAACCAGCTGATTCCCACATACCTCCCTCTCACTTGAAGGTTAAACTGAGACCAAACCAGGTGAGCCTAAAAAAGGAACCCCGAAAGATGATGGAAATGTTATTTTTGGATACAAAGACTTCTGAGCATGTGAAATCCAAAATACTATTGTAAGTAATCTCAATCCGTCTTTGTTTTTTATTTAAGTGTATCTATCTTAAATTTTCGTCAAATGTTTGAATTTCTTTTCATTTTGTGTTTTTAGTATTTAGGATCACAAGCATGCCATCCGTCTTTTAAGGCGCCAAGCTTTATGTTCAATGACTAAAACTTGGTCACTTGATGAGGAACGCGAGGAGGTGCAAGTGATTGTCAAGAACTCTGGGTTGTGGACTGCGGTGGAGAGTTCGAATATTGGTATGACAGAGTTACTGTATCTGTATTTTGTGAGAGGTTTTACGGAGAGATTGATACTATGTTATTCCCATTCGGTGAGATGGCGATAACTCCCGATGATGCTCATCAAATTATAGGTCTCTAGGTTGCGGGAAAAGAAGTCAGTGATGGGTTCGATGGTAAAATTTCTTGGGAGAAGATCTTTGGATTGACCAGAGATTTTTTCGGTTGGAATCAGGTTCGGACGGAGTCTGTACTTGAGGTGAAGGATGGTCATCTATCCAAGAAGTTTAATCTGAGGCAGTTAAGGCTACATTATCTGGGACCAAGAAAATCTTTGATGAGGAAGGAAGGGTGGACTTGGTGCAAATCAATGCTACCGCATCAGGTTATTTGCTATACGCCCTGGGCAAATGTATCTTCCCCGACGGTTCTGGAAGCTCGGTCGACGCCAGTTATGTTCAACTATGCATGAGTATTCTTGGGGTACTGCAGTGGTCGCCTTCTTGAACAATGAGTTGAAAAATTATTCAAGGGCACTCACTGCGCAAGTCAACGGATATATATGTCTCTTCCAGATAATTTTATTGTGTAAATCGTTTATATTCGGAAAATGATTGTAATATAAGATCCTTACTAAAATTTGTGTTTGCATAGGTTTGGATATATGAGCACTTCCCTTCTTTGGTGAAAACCAACTCCTACATCAAAGTGAATGATAATGTAGCGATTAATAGGCCAAGAGGACATATATACAGTTTTAAGGGTGGTCAAGATAAGGAAATGCGCAACAGCTTATCAAACCCCGAATCGCCATTGACAATTTGACTGCGGATGAGGTAACATTTGATCCGTATCGAGATGCTAGAAATCAAGGTTTAATCCAAAGGAGAGATGATGTTGCATTATACTACGGTCCCTTGATGATCAGCGATGGATATTCTATGTACGATCCACATCGGGTAATGCGACAGTTGGGTTACGTCCAAGAAGAACCTCAATGAATATCGGTCGTTATTTAATGTGTTAAGGAATGACTGCAGCACGTCCCAAAAAAGTATTATCGTCGCTTACGTTCCAGCACCAGCTCTAGAATATTGGGACGATAGACGTGGCCGTAACATCGATGTGACTATTTTGGACGAGGTGACCAAAGGTCATGAAGCTAGTGAGAGATACATGTCGTGGTACTTGGGTTGGCTCATCCTACTGTGATTAGGGAAATGACTGCTGAAGATTTGGCTCGTAAAAGGAAGATGGCATCGAAAGACCCGACAACAAGTCTTAAGTTCTTTGTAAGTATTATAGAGTTGCTCTTACTGTTTTAAGATTACATTATAGAATAATTCTACTAATTGTTTGTTGTTTAATTGAAAATATAAGGAGCATTTGAAGAGCCTTGTGAGGGTGATGTGTTGCACGAGAGAAAGAGGCGAGCCTTTGTCGATTGAAGAGCAAAGCAAGCACATTGACTTTTCTACCAATGTTGACAATGAAGATGCCTATGAATTGTTAAAGAAAGCTGATAATGAAATAAAGAGGGTAGAAAAATCCAGGAGGGAAGCACAAGCCAAGATGAATGCTGACAAAAAGAGGGGTCGTTCCCGTGGTGGTGGTGGTGAAGGTAGTAGTAGTGGTGGTTCTCCTAAACGGGGCCGTGGTCGTGGTCGTGGTAGTGAATGAATGCATTCCTGGTCTATTTATGTTGTTGTTGTTGATGGTGGTTTTTGGTTCAAGGATAAATTTGTAAAACCCTGCATTAATGTGTCGTCACTCTGCAAAGAAACAGAGCCATGTAAAAGTGACGAGTGTTCAACCTCTTCTTTGGCGCATTTATTGAGAAACTCAATATATTCATATGAAATTTATCCAGAATGATGCATGTAGCAACAATCCCAGATATTCTGTAAATTTTGTCACCTTGCATGTATTACTCAGTTAATATAAAGTTTCTTTGAATGATTTTTGTGCTATGCTCCCCGGCTGAACCCTTAATGTTGATATGGCATGACAATTTGTTATCACTCGCAACAGAGTAGCATGAATTTCCAAGTATCCAGGTTAATGTCCTTGCATAAAGTATTTAATCGGAAAGCATACTGTTCTCTGGCAATGAACTTAAAGAACTCTGTGTCAACACATAGAATTGAATCAATTTTGTGATAATTCACAAGATTCAGATATTACCCTGACTAATTTGCAAAAATTAGGGTTTTGCGCTCTGCGCAGTATATTAGACCTTGCCTGTCGAAATTAAGCCTAGGCGTACTAGGTAATTAATCCGCCATGGATTAGTAGGTGCAAAATCCTACCTAAAATCAGAAAACAAGGAATAAAAGGAGCCGCAAAATAGGAGCAGCAACAAAGGAAGGTGTAGCCATGCCATAGGCCAGCCGGCGCCACTTGAAAATGGCCACACCCCATGCTGCTCGAACCGGACCCTATTTCCTGTCGACCAATCAGGTCGCCTTAACCCCGCCACACGCACATGAGTTGTGGCTGGGCCCATACTTGCCGGCCACATTTCCCATCGACCAATCAGTTCGCTTTAAATCTGCCACACGCACACCAAAAGTGTGGCTATGCCCATGCTTGGCCGACGCCTTTTTTTCGACCAATCAGGTCGCTCTAAACCTGCCACAGTATTAAAAGAGGCAAAGTTGCGCCAGAAGGTCACAATGCCAAATTGGATTTCCAAAAGCCGCGCTAATACTCTAATTGGCATGCCAAACGTGCCACTTTGCCGCAGTAGCATGTCGAACATGCCAAACGTGCAACTTTGCCACAATAGCATGTCGATCGTGCCAACGTGCCGTAAATAGCACCCTACGTGCTAACTAATGGTTTTTCAAATAGTGATTGTAGTAGTGGTAAAAACTGGGTCTTTTCAGATTTGTGAAGAAAACAATTTTTATAGATTTAAATTAAACAGGCAACTAAATAAAATAATTCAAAGTTTTGGAGAAAAATACCAAGACTAGGATTCCACCATTGACCAAATAAATAGTAAACTCTAAATAATATTCATGCAATTTTATCTTTAAAAATAATTCTAATATTTGCCTCAAGTATATTCTTGAAGTAATAGTTGTAATCAAAAGTATTTAAAACCCAGCATGCTTCATCAAATTAATTCACAACTATTCAATAAGAACTAATATTTCAATTCAATCCCATGCAAATAATCAAATAATAATATTGCAAATAAATAATAAAATTAGAATTATACCAATTAATGTGGAACAATGGCTTCCTCCGTCGCCTTGGCTAATGGGTTTAGCTCTTCATGGTAAAAACACACACAAAATAATCACTCATGGCTGAATAGGTGTTTTTATTGAAGAAATAAGATGAAACAGAAATTCGCAACGCTGTAGAAGTGTTACAGCGTCGCTGTTACAAAACAGATGATGTTGTTTATATACGATAATAATGATATGCTGTAGATAAACGACAGTTTGATTTCGCTGTAAGCACTGTGGAAAAACGACTGACTCTGCGAGTCCGTTCTTCCTTCTTCGTCTTCCTCCTCGAGCAGCAGCAGGTATGATTTCTGTTCTTCGTTTCGGCTCTGAACTCTCTCCTAATTCTCTCCTCCGGGTTTCTAACCTTTCTTTGATGTAAACCAACACTTATATAGCCCAACAGATCCATAAATCTCGACTAAATCCGAGAGTATTTCTCTTTTTTTCTTCTCGAGCAGTTGAGAGAATAATCTCTTTTATGTTGCTTTGTACGCGTCCTATGGCCAGTTATTACGCTCCAAAATTCTCTTAAGACTTGAACAAGACTAGGTACATCTTTATCCAGCGTAAAACTCTCCCAAAATTCTTCACAAAATCTTTGAAAATAAACCGAAAGAGTACGTATCCTGTTGAACTTTGATTCACTTCTCCCGGCCATTCTAGCCCAATTAAGCCCATGAAATCATCCATACTAGAATTGTATATCCATATCACGTCCATCCCATGAGAATCAGTGATTGAATCTCATTAAAACTCGTCAGAAAATCCAACCCTAAATCTGTCTGGTGAAAGAAAATTTTCCCGCCAAAATTTTCTTTTGAATTTGAGAAGTTGACCTCCCCTTATCTGTGGCTGGTCTCCCTTTAGCAGATGCCTGGAAATGGGTCACCCCTTAGTAATTAGGTTACCTCTTATCCAAAATCAAGGGTCCGTATAGCAAGTGTCCTCTGGGGCATTTTCCGCACTTTTTTCGGGGTTCCTCCGGGGTATTTCTGTGGTACTTCCAGTACACTTCTGGGGCGCTTCCGGTACTCTATCAACGGAGGTCCAAACGCCGCATTTTCAGCCAATTTCGCCGCAAAACTTTATTCTTCTAAAAACACCTACAAATAAATAAAATATCCAAATAAGTACAATATCGAGCACTAACAATATATATAATTGAGATAAATTAGACACATAAATGCGTCTATCAAATACCCCCAAACTTATTATTTGCTAGTCCCGAGCAAATCAAAACTACAAAATAAAATCTAACTCACTGTCGCAGGCATCGTCGATTGCATTTAGCGTATGCAATAAGCCTTTAAACCCCTAGGTGGCCCTAGTGGCCGAGTTATAGTCTCGGGAGGGCTTACCAGAGATATACCCACAAAACCTGTACTCCAGACCTTAGCTATCTACGCAGAACCTTGGAAGGCACTAAAGAATCTCCTTGGTTGGCATACTTATTGACTACAGGAAGAAGTACCCTGATGCGAAATTCCAATTGCTGTACACGAGTTTGCACTCAAGCATACTAAAATTCATATAAAGTGACAGAGCTCTACTCAGATAGTTGCACTATGGACATCATATTCGGAGTCAAAACTAATCACATGGATAGATCAAGAAGATGGATATAGAAAACATAGATGGTTTTGATGTTTACTAAGTGAACGACGTTTCCCATATCTGTCTGAAGGCCTCCGCCAAAATGAACCTATCCTAATGGATTGAGATACTAGTCTGACTAATATCAACACACTGGCATATACAAGGGTACCAGTGGTCGATAACCTAACTCTAGGTCAACACAACTGGCATATACAAGGGTACCAGTGGTCGACTTTATTGAATTTATTCCTTTTGGTCAAATGGTCTGGTCTCAATTTCTTTCTTTTTTTTTTTTTTTCAACTTTTTTCAATTTTTTTTTTTTCTCTTTTTCTTTTTCAACTTTTTTTTTTCATGGTATCTCAATCACTCTAATTCACCCTAGCATTGGTAACAACTTGAATCGTGGGCCCCACCTATCACTTAGAGAAACATAGTTTAAAAACAAAAAAAATAAAAATAGAAGTGAAAAGGACTCAACGAGATATGGTGAAACTATCATGTTATTTCTAACACCTGAGCTCTGTGCTTTTATGAATAGACTCTTTAGATGTTTCCATCTAATCAGATTGGTTCCTCAAACTCCTACAATCAAAATGCTTCCATCCACTTAGATTAGTTAGTGCAATCCTCAATAGGCATAAATTTCTAGGCTCTGGAGTTTATTTATTGCAAAAAGGTGACAAAAAGTGTTTCTTCCCCACCCCCAAACTTAAATCTTACATTGTCCTCAATGTTCTAAGATGAAATAAAAGCATGAACAAGGAGAAACTATTACCACTGGAGGGAAAAGAAATAAGGAAGGATATTACCGTATCACATGAACGCGGGAGCCTCCCAGTAAATGCTAAATTTATAGTCATTAGCTAGACATCAAATACCTCAAAAAGAATTTTCACCTTCCAAAGTCGTATACCAATAGTCGAAATAATTGTGGGTCCATAAGACCAAATAGAACTGCCACAAATAGGAGACAAATGCTCAAGATAAAAATGAGCAGATAGAGCACAACCTGATCTAAAGTTTCTCGCAAGACAACTGGATTTATCTGGGTGCCCACTTGGGCTTCATATGAGTGTCTCGGCAAACAGATTCATCCGAAAAACGGGTCTCTAACATATGGATTTTCTCCTGGACATTATCAGGCGGATCAGGTTGTGGAGTCTGAATACACTCAAGCGATACCTCAGATGCACTAGGCTTGAGTCCCAAGTTAGGGACTTCTATTGGGGATAATTGACAATCTCTACCCCCAAACTTAGAATTTTGGGTGCCTCTACAATGACTAGTCACAATGTTCCTAATTTCTAGACCATCGGGTTCTTGAAAAAGGTCAATTGCTTTCTCTAAGTCATAATCAGGTGGTTCATCCTCAGCTTGCTTCATATCTTCTATGGTCCACTCTAAGGCTTCCTTATTTTCTTGAAGCACGGTCTCTGGACTACTTTCCTGATCACTATCCAAATCGGAGGCTATAATCACAGGGAAAGACTCGGGTGGGCCTAAAAATGTATAATTAGACTCCAACTCAGGAGGCTCTTTTAAATAAGGTATTAAGATAGACTCAGAAGCTAGTAATGGTTCGAACCTATCTTTCCATATATCAATATCTAACATAGGAACAGAATCCAACAGAGCATTTACTTGTTCAATGTTACTATCATCGTCGAAATCCAGGCTAAAATGGGATAAACAACTCTCCAATGTATTTTCCGGTACGATGTTTGGTAATGACTCCTGAACTAAGGTTCCTATCATGTTCACCTCTTCAATACATGTGCTATCTAGCTCAGAATGTAGCTTGTTTACATTAAAAATATTCAGCTCAATAGTCATATTACCAAAAGATAGATTCATAATACCATTTCGACAGTTTATGATCGCATTAGACGTAGCTAAGAATGGGCGACCTAAAATCACAGGTATTTGGTTCTCTGGGTCGGGGACAGGTTGGGTATCTAGGACCACGAAATCCACTGGATAAATAAACTTGTCGACCTCAATAAGAACATCCTCGATCACACCACGAGGGATTTTAACGGACCTATCAGCTAACTGGAGTGTTATCTGGGTAGGTTTCATCTCACCAAGTCCTAGCTTAAGGTACACATGGTATGGCAGTAAGTTCACACTGGCTCCTAAGTCAAGCAACGCTTTCTCAACACGGTACTTACCTATTGTACAAGAAATGGTAGGGGACCCTGGGTCTTTATACTTAGGAGTAGTGGTATTCTGAATAATAGAACTCACATGACTAGCTATGAAGGCTTTCTTCTGGACACTGAGCTTACGCTTTCGCGTACACAAGTCCTTAAGGAACTTGGCATAAGAGGGAATCTGCCTAATTGCATCTAATAATGGAAGGTTGATATTAACCTGCTTAAAAACCTCCAATATATCATTAAAGTTGGACTCCCTCTTAGTCGGAACTAGCAGCTGGGGAAACGGGGCTCTGGGAACAAAGTGAGGCTCAACAGGACCCTCATTGGTCTCTTTGGAGACTCTATCAGTCTCCATTTTCTGGCTCAGCAGGGTGAACTACAGCATGTTCACTATCAGGCATGGCGACCTTGTTGTCAACTTTCTTTCCACTTCTTAGGGTTGTGACAGCATTCACATGATTGTACGATTTCTCTCCTTTGGGTTAGGATCAGTATGACTAGGGAACCTTCCATTTCTCTCTCACTTATAAACTTAGCTATTTGTCCTACTTGAAGTTCTAATTTGGCAAGACTCTGGGAATTATTCTTCAATTCTTGCCTAGTTTCTTGTTGAAAGCTCATGTGGTTCTTTGATAGCATGTCATGGTTACTTACTAACATAGTGATAGCTTCCTCTAAGGTAGAGATCTTTTTCTCGGAAGTGTTCTGAAACTGGGTTTGACCTGAAGAGTTCTTAAAACCAAAACCTGGGGGAGGCTGAGAATTGCTAGACTGGCCTTGACTCTGGCCCTTAGACCAAGAGAAATTAGGATGGTTTCTCCAACCAGGGTTGTAGGTTTCTGAGTATGGGTCAAACTTCTGACGGTTCTCAAACCTAGAGTTGTTATAGACAGCATGGGCTTGTTCTTCACTAACTTGACCTTCCCAAAATGAATTATCGGGCTCTATTCCACAACTAGAGACTTGAGAGGCTCTATTAGGTTCAACAAGGGACCTATTTTTAGACTGACCCATTTCTAAAGCTTCTAACCTTCTGGACAAAGCAGCAAACTTAGCATCTGACGCAAAACTCGTATCTCATATTGGTGCTACTTCTATTGACCAAGAGTCTTTTAGGGGGTTCAACACAAGATTCCCACTGTTGGGATTTTTCAGCGATAGCTCCTAAGAAGGTAAAAGCATCATCAGCATTTTTACTAGTGAACTCACCAGCGCACATAGACTCAACCATGGCTTTGGTCGAATAGTCTAAACCATCATAAATAATCTGTACAAGTTTCATATTATCAAATCCATGGTGAGGACACTGAGATAGGAGATCATTGAATCGCTCTAAAAACCTATAAAGAGACTCTCCCTCTTGTTGCACACTAGCACTAATTTTCTGCCTAACAGCTGCAGTTTTATGCTTAGGGTAGAATTTCATATAGAAGGCAGCGATAAGTTCCTGCCATGTTTCTATGGATTCAGACGGTAGGTTGTTAAGCCAGGTCTTGGCTTTATCTCTCAAGGAAAAGGGAAACATCTTAAGTTTCAAGACTTCATCAGTAAGGTTTTATCTAATTGTCCCACAGATTTCCTCAAAGTCCCTAATATGAAAATAAGGGTTCTCATCATCTTTTCCTAAGAATATAGGGATCATTGAAGAATACTAGGTTTTATCTCAAAATTAGCCGTAGTGGCTGGCAATTTAATGCATGAAGCTCGGTTGGTCCTAGTTGGGAACATGTAATCTTTCAAAGTTGCCATCGCTGGCACAACAGAAGTACTAGGGGTACTTATCTCACAAAGAGAAGATTCTCAAAACTGAAGTTTCCAAAAACAGGGCTCTCAAAGAAGAGTCTTCGAGCTCCCTGCTTAAATTAGAAGAACTACTAGGTTTTTCGCTAATCAATCGACCTAGAGTATCTCTTTTCCAAGCCCTATTAACAAAATCGGGCATACACTAAAAAGAATTCAAAAAGAAATAAAAAAAAAAATCCTAACAGGAAGGTTCTAGCAAACACACAGCAGGCTGACTCGACATTACCACAGCAAACCTAAAGATTTCTAGCAAACAACAAGCATGATGGCTCCACTTAGATTGTTTCTAGACCAGCTTCTAATCCTTCGAAAGGGAATTCGTTACAATTTGAGCAAACCCCTCTGGAATCAATCCGAGTTTAAGCAAGTTGAATCGAGGCGAGGGAAGCTCAGTGGAGCTTTGATACCCAAAACCTCACCGATCCAATGCGGCGCAGTCACGCATTCAACTCGCAGAAACCTTCAAGAACTTCGAGGTGTGCTTAAAAGAGTAACCAATATTTTTCGAATGATTGTCCTGTTAATCTCGATACCCTATAGGTCTCTTTCTAGTCCAAATTTTAGGCTTAGGTTCGCTTTAGGTTTCGTTTTCCTAAGGCGGGCAAGAAGGGAGCGGTGATGAAATCCGAACCCTTATCTTGTTTAGGCCAGGCCTTGCCCTTTACTAGGAATTTAAAAACAGTCCATATTCAAGTCCTCAGCATATATTCACCTTAAGGAGTCCAGTAACCCGCTTGCAGGAGATTCACGGGTGTTTAGAATTTTACCTCCCGTACCAGACGGGCGAAGAACCGCTGAAGTCGACTCGGGCCACGACTCCTATGTCGTGTGCGAACCCGAGGGGCCGAGATGATTCGTAATCGTCGTCCTTCCCTGCACACAATTTGTATTTAAGGGTATCCTTCCGTAGGGTTTAAAAATAAAAATAAAAATGTCCCAAAATTAATGTCCAAAGTCCATAAAAAAAAATACAAAAGAAAATAAAGTCTAAAAAAAAATTACAAAAATAAAAATGTCTCTCTTTTTAACAAAATAAAGAAAATCTTCTTCTTTTCGCTTCTTTAGCTTTGGTTTTCACTCCCAAACTTTAAGTAAATCACCACAAGCTTTGGCAAATTTATCTCTCGCTCCAACTTCAAAAATCTGCAAGGAAACAAAAAAAAACCAAAAACGTAAAGAAGAACAAGAATAATAAAAAAAAAAAATCTAAAAAAAATGCTACCTAAACACAAATCCCCGGCAGCGGCGCCAAAAATTTAATGGTTTTTCAAATAGTGATTGTAGTAGTGGTAAAAACTGGGTCTTTTCAGATTTGTGAAGAAAACAATTTTTATAGATTTAAATTAAACAGGCAACTAAATAAAATAATTCAAAGTTTTGGAGAAAAATACCAAGACTAGGATTCCACCATTGACCAAATAAATAGTAAACTCTAAATAATATTCATGCAATTTTATCTTTAAAAATAATTTTAATATTTGCCTCAAGTATATTCTTGAAGTAATAGTTGTAATCAAAGAGTATAAAACATCAAAAGTATTTAAAACCCAGCATGCTTCATCAAATTAATTCAAAACTATTCAATAAGAACTAATATTTCAATTCAATCCCATGTAAATAATAATATTGCAAATAAATAATAAAATTAGAATTATACCAATTAATGTGGAACAATGGCTTCCTCCGTCTCCTTGGCTAATGGGTTTAGCTCTTCATGGTAAAAACACACACAAAATAATCACTCATGGCTGAATAGGTGTTTTTATTGAAGAAATAAGATGAAACAGAAATTCGCAACGCTGTAGAAGTGTTACAGCGTCGCTGTTACAAAACAGATGATGCTGTTTATATACGATAATAATGATATGCTGTAGATAAACGACAGTTTGATTTCGCTGTAAGCACTGTGGGAAAACGACTGACTCTGCGAGTCCGTTCTTCCTTCTTCGTCTTCCTCCTCGAGCAGCAGCAGCAGCAGCAGGTATGATTTCTGTTCTTCGTTTCGGCTCTGAACTCTCTCCTAATTCTCTCCTCCGGGTTTCTAACCTTTCTTTGATGTAAACCAACACTTATATAGCCCAACAGATCCATAAATCTCGACTAAATCCGAGAGTATTTCTCTTTTTTTCTTCTCGAGCAGTTGAGAGAATAATCTCTTTTATGTTGCTTTGTACGCGTCCTATGGCCAGTTATTACGCTCCAAAATTCTCTTAAGACTTGAACAAGACTAGGTACATCTTTATCCAGCGTAAAACTCTCCCAAAATTCTTCACAAAATCTTTGAAAATAAACCGAAAGAGTACGTATCCTGTTGAACTTTGATTCACTTCTCCCGGCCATTCTAGCCCAATTAAGCCCATGAAATCATCCATACTAGAATTTTATATCCATATCACGTCCAGCCCATGAGAATCAGTGATTGAATCTCATTAAAACTCGTCAGAAAATCCAACCCTAAATCTGTCTGGTGAAAGAAAATTTTCCCGCCAAAATTTTCTTTTGAATTTGAGAAGTTGACCTCCCCTTATCTGTGGCTGGTCTCCCTTTAGCAGATGCCTGGAAATGGGTCACCCCTTAGTAATTAGGTTACCCCTTATCCAAAATCAAGGGTCCGTATAACAAGTGTCCTCTGGGGCATTTTCCGCACTTTTTTCGGGGTTCCTCCGGGGTATTTCTGGGGTACTTCCGGTACACTTCTGGGGCGCTTCCGGTACTCTATCAACGGAGGTCCAAACGCCGCATTTTCAGCCAATTTCGCCGCAAAACTTTATTCTTCTAAAAACACCTACAAATAAATAAAATATCCAAATAAGTACAATATAGAGCACTAACAATATATATAATTGAGATAAATTAGACACATAAATGCGTCTATCACTAACCTACCTTATGTTCGTGGCCAACGTCATGATGTGCTTAAATTAGGGTTGTCTAGTCAGAAGCACGACTCTGCTTTAGGCGCATTAACCCAAACTCTAATTTCCAGTTGTGGCTCAAATCACGCCACTTTGGGCCCCACAACATGCCACGAGCCATGCGGGAGCCAGGAAACCCCAGGAATGGCGCCATATCATAGCCACTCATAGAAACTCTTTCTCTTGTGGACGTTTCCACATTATGGACTTATTATAGTTCCTTTGGCATGACTATGGCACCGTTTGCACAAAAAGCGTCACCATGCCACAGTCGCATGCCACACGCACTAATTAGGGTTTCGGCATGCCAAACCCTAATTTAGGCGAAGTTGCTGCGCCAACCAAGCCAAATCATGCTACCTAGAGCATTGGGATTGATGTGGCAACTAGAACCATCGTTGCCAGAGCCATATTTGGGTCTAACACCAATATGCCAAAATAGCTGTTGTGGCTATGCCAGGCGCCTCTATGCTACTGGCATGCCGCTACATGCCACTACACCATTGGCATGTGCCAATGACGCCACTGTGCTACCATCAAGCACCAACATAATGTGGCCATAATCAATGGCCACCCTTTCTCATGAGTTACGATCTCAGCCGTCCAAATTCTCCACAGAATTGACAGGCCTGTGGCACGTTTTGGGCGACCAACTAAGACAAGACAAATAGCATCACGTGATATTCTCTCGTGGCAAGTCTCCTGACTTTGAGTTGCCACACAGAGCTACCTGCTACATGTTTTCCATGAAAACACTCGAGACATCAAACATGTCACAAACTGGGGGATGCTCATCAGGGTATTGGTCTGGCGGTTTACAGTTTGCGGCGTGCAACACTCCCATTATAAGAAAGTGTCAGAAATCAGGGAAGTTAGTGGTAGCAAGAAGTAGTGGGTGTAAACTAACCCGTCTGCTTCATAGAGGTGGTTTTCTGGCATTTACACACGACCCCACTTCTCCGCCACTCAATGATTCCCACTTTCTAAGAGATCAGGGTGCGTTCAATATGACTTGTATAAATAGGTTCTATCTATTTCAACCAAACGACAAGAGTTTTGGTTAACAACAACACAGTATCCAGAAAACACCAAAGAATTGATAGCTTACATTCTGCAAGCCAATTCCAAATTCTGATACAAGTTACAAGTCATAAAATAGCCACACCTTCAGAATTAACCATTCTGGTCTCAACACCTTCTTCGCTTCCCTCCCTAAGACCAACCCTTCTCCTTCACTTTGTGACCGAAGCAAGGCTGGAACGGCCATTTCTTAGTTTAGGACAGGATTGTACAGATTGATCACTCGAATCTAAAGTACTCTCGTGCAATGCATTTTTTTAAGGTTTAGGCTCGTTTCTCATCCACACACCCAAATTTACTAAAACCAGCAGAAACAGTTTTTACCCACAAACAATTAGCGACCACAGTGGGAGATTAAATCTCTCGGTTGCAAATTAAATTCTCAATTTCATTTTCATACCAGTTGGTCTTAGGCCCAATTCAATCGTTAATTGAAACCCATTTCAGTCAAAGATTCTTTCCATATGTATTCGGGTCATTCAAACCTTGCAGAAGCAATGAATAGCTGGAAGCCAACTACCATGAAAGACATGACAAAAATGCTAGAGGATATGGTTGCCAGCCAAGTCGATATTATCAGGCGGCAAAACGAGACGCTTCGTATCCTGAAGAGTATAATAAGACGATTGTGGAAAGAATCAGCAAAGGCTTATCCGGAGGATCCCGCAAATTTCAAGAGTAATACGAATATGTTAAATATTTGGCTAAAGCATGCGCCTCTACCAATGAGGATGCTGACAGAGCACGTAGCCACATCATAAAGGAGCAGCAGAAGAGCGACCAGTTGGATTTTGCCAACACATAGAGCCAAGACAATTTCACAAGACCGAGGGAGGAGACTTTCCAGGTGCGCCACAACATCTGCAAGACAAAGGTAAAGATCCTGCCTATGAAGTCTTGCTGGAAAACATTTATCTCCAAACCCTCGCAGAAGTTCTAAGAGTTGTCCAACAGTTCGCAACCACGACTGCTTGCTGAAAAGAGAAGCACCCGAAGAGGGGGAAATCTACCAAGATGCTTATGGAAACGAACATTGTGCCAATGAACAATATCCATCTCATCCACCACGTGTCGTCGTCGCTGACGCAAGCCCCTCACGAGAAATCACCTTTCAGCAATACGGTAGAAGTAAATGGTCCTTTCATGAATCAATGATTGCTCAAGCGTCAGTTCCTCCCTCAAAGAGATCTTCATGCCAAAGCCTGCAAGAATTTCCGCCACAACAACTACTGATGCGGGAGAAGCCAGGCTCAAAATATCCACGCTTCCCATTGCCTATCAGAAGAGTTATAAAATTACTGGAAATTTGGGTACGAGAGGGAGTAGTCCAACTACCCCCGGTAGGGCGTCCACCAACTGATCAGGAGATGCTAGATTCAATATATTTCCACTATCACATGTTTATTCATCATCCTACCAACGAATGCAACGTTCTGAAGCGCATTGTCCAGGAAAAGATTGATTCAGGGGAATTACGCCTGGGGACTGGAGGTTCCCCGCCTTGCACGGATCGACATAAAGATGTTACTGAGACAATAAAGGATGACTGGGGACTTCTCGCGGCTAGGATTGCGTCACACAATAAACTCTGATTTGTAACCTGAAAAATTCAGTTTTGTGGAGAGACCCCTAAGCGAATAGAGTATGTGGTTGTAACGGGAGAGAGTAAAAAAAGGAGTGGCCAACATCAATTTACCATCCGCAAGCGCAGTCAACACGTCCCATTGCGTTACATCCTCTACCACCAACACCAGCAGCACTAGAAGCATCCCCTCTGACGTGACGCCTCTTACTACCAGAGCCAGAGCCACCGCTACTCCTAATATTTCTTCGAGCATGACGCCTCCAATTATCACCAGGGCTGCCACCACTTCTTCATCAGAACGAGAGACTGGAGGATCCATAGGAAACCAACCTTCCCATTACCATTATCGATTTAATGGAGAGACAGGAAGTTATTTCCAAAACTCAGATGGACATGGCCACAACTCAGAAGGAGCCTCTTCAACGTTTCGCTCCAGAAGCCGCTTCAACGTTCTCTCCAGAAGTCGCCACTCCTCCCTGTCAAGGATTGTGATCACAGCCAGCTAAGGTTCGTAGTTGTGGCCACTTTTTGATCCATCTCGCCAGAACTCGTGGTCGTGGATAGTTTACTCTCCTACGCATCCAGCCAATCCCTTTGCATCCATGGACGCCCATGAAATTCCAGCCAAACTATTTTGGTTCCCACGACAGTGTAGTCTCTTCTGCTGCCAAGAACTGTTGATGTTCGTTTGTTGGTACCAGCCAGAGATTTACCATTGCAACAACCACTACAAAGGTAATCCATACTTCTCCATATTTTAGTTTCACATAAAAGAAGTAATGGAGTCACCAATATGGATGCAAGATGATATCTTTATCATGGTCAACTCACCGACCATACAAGATATAAACATGTAAACCAAACTTGGGGACTGAGGCTCTATACGGAATCCCTTCACTGTCAAAGCTCAGGAGACACGCTCAACCCAAAAGTCATAGCCAAGACAGGGTCATCTACTCTTCAAATGTGTAACGTAAGAATATCATCACCTCTCCATCTAGAAGGCGCCTGCAACACTTTACAAGGCCCACGACGGATCCCAAGCCTACTCAGAGAAAAAAACTTCAGTAACCGAAGACAGGTGCGACTGGGGACTGCTCATCGCGTTCCATCCCCGATAACAATCAAGCATTCATGAGATAACTCCAGAGACGCGGCTGAAATATTTTTCTTGAAAAGACAAAGGGAGCCACGATTAACGACATAACTCTCTCACTTCTACCTTTTCGTTATCCAGAATGTTTCGTCCATGTGATGTTCCAAGCATCTCAGTATCACATCCAGGAGAGTACAATAAGATTGTATCAAATCCCATAGGCGTGGATTCAAGGCAATGCAATTAAATTAGGCTACACTTGGGGACTGAAGCCTCCTTTAGGTTTAGAAGTTTAAACGCAGTCACCACCTTACCAGTGAATGCAGCAGAAGCACATCTTCCGTGAGAAAACAGACTCAGGATAATTACACATGGGGACTACCAGCATGGGATGCATTCACTTCCCTCAACTAGGTTATTTCTGATTTTAACATCATCATTTTCGAAGCTTTACGAGCCGCAGGAATTTCTTAACATGAAGCCGTACACGTGCATCAAAGACTCCAAAAGCACGCCACAGAGATACATTCATATATCCGACCACGCCATCGGATCTAATAAAAGTATAACTGGGGACTCCTCATTGCATCCCATTCCATACAATAGTACAAGATTCAGAAGATGGTTCAAAGGATGTCGCTTGGAACGAAGTCTTTGAAGACTTGATAGCAGCACATCGGCAACAGAACGCCTCTCAACCCATCTATTTCACCCAATGGCTCCGGAAGATTTCGATAATACAAGCATCCACAGCAGATCATCATCACAATCAGAAAGTCCAGGCACCAAATAACCTAAAGTCAAGGATGGACCAACAACGTAACCACAATCTCCAAGATTAGCCCTGACATGATCATTGTCGAGCATATATTTCATCCATCCATCCCAATAGTGCAATGGAGTTTGGTAAATTTTTAAATCCACTGGAGAGGTTAGATACTCATTCTTCTGGAGTCAGAACCTTATTACACATTCTGGAGAAGATCGATGGTACTGTTGGGTGGCTACATGCGCAAAATAGGAGAGAGAACCTACCTTGAGTTCTCCTGGATCGCCTTGATGCTGATTATAACTATTGGAGATTGTTTTTTTTTCCGTTAATGATCGCTCTACCACCGCTAACAAATGACGAAGAGGGTCCAGACGCTGCAGACGAAAGCATGGAGCCGTACGAGCAACAAAAACAGAAGAGGGTCGATACTCCTTTTCATACGAACGGAGTTTCTAGAGTTTGAACATAAGAAGGACTCCTTCTTGCTCCATGAACGAGAATAGATGACTGGGCGCACCATACTCATGCTCCATAGCCGAACAAGAAGCGCGCCAAGATCACCGCTTCATAGCCGAACAAGCAGCGCACGAAAATCCCTTCTCCACGACCTAACTAGCAGCGTGCCAAGATCACCGGCAACTCAGACTTGTAACTCTCCACAGCTCCATCATTATCGCTCCGTGGTTGAAGTAGCAGCGCCATCATTACCGCTCCGTAATTGAAGTAGCAGCGCCATCATTACCGCTTCGTGGTTGAAGTAGCAGCGCCATCATTACCGCTCCGTGGTTGAAGTAGCAGCGCCATCATTACCTCTCTGTGGTTGAAGTTGCAGCGCCATCATTACCGCTCCGTGGCTGAAGTTGCAGCGCCATCACCATTGCTCCGCTGCCAAAGTTGCAGCGCCGGCATCAATGGTCCGTGGCCGAAGTTGCAGGGTCAGCATCAGCCCCATGTCCCAAATTGGCGCCAATGTTCCGAGAAGCAAAGCTCTACAACAAAACCAATGCCAGCACCCTGTGGCCAAGCCGGAAATATGTCAAGCCGCAAGCACAAGGATCATAGACTACTCATGCCTCCTGTCAAAGGTTAGTCGAATTTTCCTGGAAATCTCTTCATGTCTTGCCCTTTAGATTTTACTCTTGTCTGTCACCATCCCATGCTTACCCCTCAACAATGCCACTGTTACGTGCTAATAAGGGGACTTAATGTTGATGGTGGTTTTTAGTTCAGGGCTAAAATTTTAAAACCCTGCATTTAATATGCCGTCACTCTGCAAAGAAACATAGCCATGTAAAAGTGACGAGTGTTCAACCTCTTCAATGGCGCATTTATTGAGCAACTCAATCATGAAATTTATCCAGAATGGTGCATGTAGCAACAATCCCAGATATTCTGTAAATTTTGGCACCTTGCATGTATTACTCAGTTAATATAAAGTTTCTTTGAATGCTTTCTGTGCTATGTTCCCCGGCTGAACCCTTAATGCTGATATGGCATGACAATTTATGTTCACTCGCAGCAGAGTAGCACGAATTTCTAAGTATCAAGGTTAAGGTCCTTGCATAAAGCATTTAATCGGAAAGCATACTGCTCTCTGGCAATGAACTTAAAGAACTCTGTGTCAACACATAGAATTGAATCAATTTTGTGATAATTAACAAGATTCAGATATTACCCTGACTAATTTGCAAAAATTAGGGTTTTGCGCTCTGCGCAGTATATTAGACCTTGCATGTCGAAATTAATCCTAGGTGGACTAGGTAATTAATCCGCCATGGAATAGTAAATCCTACCTAAAATCAGAAAACAAGTAATAAAAGGATCCGCGGAATAGGAGCAGCAACAAAGGAAGGTGTGTCCATGCCATAGGCCAGCCGGCGCCACTTGCAAGTGGCCACACCCCATGCTCCTCGAACCGGCCCCTATTTCCTGTCGACCAATCAGGTCGCCTTAACCCTCCACACGCACATGAGTTGTGGATGGGCCCATACTTGCCGGCCCTATTTACCATCGACCAATCAGGTCACTTTAAATCCTCCACACGCACACCAGAGGTGTGGCCACGCCCATGCTTGGCCGTCCTCTCTTTTTTCGACCAATCAGGTCGTTCTTAACCTGCCACAGTATCAAAAGAGGCAAAGTTTCGCCAGAAGGTCACAATGCCAAATTAGATTTCCAAAAGCCCCGCCAATACACTAATTGGCATGACAAACATGCCAAACGTGCCACTTTGCCGCAGTAGCATGCCGAACATGCCAAACGTGCCACTTTGCCGCAGTAGCATGCCGGTCGTGCCAACGTACCGTAAATAGCTCCATACGTGCTAACCTACCTCCTGTTCGTGGCCAACGCCATGATGTGCTTAAATTAGGGTTTTCTAGTCAGAAGCACGACTCTGCTTTAGGCGCATTAACTAAAACCCTAATTTCCATTTGTGGCTCAAATCACGCCACTTTGGGCCCCACAACATGCGACGAGCCATGCGGGACCCAGGAAACCCCAGGAATGACGCCATATCATAGCTACTCATAGCAACTCTTGCTCCTGTGGTCGTTTCCACATTATGGCCTTACTATAGTTCTTTTGGCATGACTATGGCGACGTTTGCACAAAAAGCGTCACCATGCCGCGGCCGCATGCCACACGCACTAATTAGGATTTCTGCATGCCAAACCCTAATTTAGGCAAATTTGGTGCGCCAACCAAGCCAAATCATGCTACCCAGAGCATTGGGATTGATGTTCCAATTAGAAACAACGTTTCTAGAGACATATTTGGGTCTAACACCAATATGCCAAAATAGTTTGTCGTGGCTATGCCAGGCGCCACTATGCTACTGGCATGCCGCTACATGCCACTACACCATTGGCATGTGACAATGACGTCATTGTGCTACCATCAGGCGCCAACAGAATGTGGCCATAATCAATGGCCACCCGTTCTCATGAGTTACGATCTCAGCCTTCCAAATTCTCCACAGAATTGACAGGCATGTGGCAAGTTTTGGGCGAACAACTAAGACACGCCAAATAGCATCACGTGTTATTCTCTCGTGGCAAGTCTCCTGACTTTGACTTTCCACACACAACAACCTGCTACATGTTTTCCATGAAAACACTCGAGACATCAAACATGTCACAAACTGGGGGATGCTCATCAGGGTGATGGTCTGGCGGTTTACAGCGTGCGGCGTGCAACACGCCTATTATAAGAAAGTGTCAGAAAGCAGGGAAGTTAGTGGCGGCAAGAAATAGTGGGTGTAAACTAACCCGTCTGCTTCATAGAGGGAACGTGGTTTTCTGGCATTTACACACGACCCCACTTCTCCACCACTCAATGATTCCCACTTTCTACGAGATCAGGGTGCGTTCAATATGACTTGTATAAATAGGTTCTACCTATTTCAACCAAACGACAAGAGTTTTGGTTAACAACAACACAGTATCCAGAAAACAGCAAAGAATTGATAGCTTACATTCCGCAGGCCAGTCCCAAGTTCTGATACAAGTCATAAAATAGCCACACCTTCAGAGTTAACCATTCTGGTCTCAACACCTTCTTCGCTTCCCTCCCTAAGACCAACCCTTCTCCTTCACTTTGTGATCGAAGCAAGACTGGAACGACCATTTCTTGGTTTAGGCCAGGATTGTACAAATTGATCTCTCGAATCTAAAGTACTCCCACGCAGTGCATTTTTTTAAAGGTTTAGGCTCGTTTCTCATCCACACACCCAAATTTATTAAAACCAGTAGAAACAGTTTTTACCCACAAACAGTTGTGGTAGACAAATGTTAAGGTTAACGGTTGGACAAATGTTTTTTTTAAGGTTTATGGGACATGTTTTCGTTTTTTGGACAAAAAGTGTTGGATTTCTAGTTGTTGAATGAATGGTTTGTTTAGCTACGTAAAGTTTCAATACTTATGCCGGCACGTTTTTTTTAAGTTACCTTGTCGACTATTCCAGGGCCGACAAGGTTGTGAACTGTCAGACTGTTGGCCCTGACATCAGAAATTATTTACATACCAAGACCGGTAAGGTTGTGAACTGTCAGACTGTCGGCTGCTATGAAGCCGGCAGGGTATTATGTTATCGACCCTGTCGGCTATGTGTTGCAGAAAATAGCTACTCTTGATGCCTAAAATCATCATAAGGTAGTCATGGTAACAAAATTCCGACCTTGCCGAATATATAATAACCGGCATGCTAATGACCAAATACCATTCCCGCCGTTACACAGAAGAAATTGAACTCCTGATGCCTAAAATCAGTATAAGGTCGGCATGGTTATAAAATATGACCTTGCCGACTTTACCTTAGCCGGCACCCTAATAACTAAATACCTTGACGACGGTTATTCAGAAGAAAACCAACTCCTGATGCCTAAAATCATCATAAGGTCGGCATGGTTACAAAATTTCGACCCTGCCGATCAAATTTAGTCGGCGTATTGGGGAAATAAAAACCTCGCCGGCGAATTCAAAATTCAAATTTTTGCAAGTACAACTGCACTGATTGACTTGTACTTAGGCACTATAGCCGCCAAATTTGGGCACCATCCTATAAATGCACTACTTCTCTCTACAAAACAACACACAACTATTTTCATATACTCTCCTAAGCTCATATTGTCATACACTCCTTCTAACTCACCCAATATATCTCTACATACAACAATGGCATCATTTGATTCAAATGAAGATTTGGCAATCACCAAGGCGTGGTACGTGGAAACGCGGGTTAGACACGAGTCCTCCACAAGGGTGGATGCCGTAACCTTTTGGGCTAGGGTACACAACAAATTTAGGAAAGAGTTTGGGAATCCTAATGGAAGAAGTGTTCAACAATTCCATGATAGGCACCTAGTCATCGAAAATGCGATACTCTCTTTTTTAGCTCTCCAACCCCGGATTTTCAACGCTACCAACTTCAACTTGTCCATTGAAAAATTTGTAAGTATGGTTGTGGTTTATTTTACGTGATCCATGTTGTTTGGTCTTCCTACTAAACACCACTAACAAAGTAAGTTTATGTTTTGTTTTTGTAGCATGAAGTTGTCAAAGCGCGCTACTTGGAGGAAAAGGGGAAAGCATTCGCATTCGATGCAAGCTATGAATTCATGGTCTCCAAAATCCCGGAGTATGCCCCGAACTTCATCCAGGCCGGAGATGAATGAGATTCCTCCAACGAAGTAGGTTTTGTGGGTAGATCTCTATGTAAATCCTCACGAGACTATAACTCGTCCACTAGGGTCGCCTAGGGGTTCAAAGGCTTGATGCACATGCTAAGTACATTCGTTTTTCCGTCAACAAGGAGTTAGGTTTTATGTTTCAATCAATGTAGTAACCAAAATTGCATGAATAAAGTGAATTACATTTTCCCATATTTTGTTTTATGTTGGGTATAAACTACAGGTCGGCAATGTTAGAAATCATTAGCATGCCGACTATAGGCCAGCCGCGGTGTTTCAAATTATGTGCATGCCGACTATATTATAGCCGGCATGGTAGGAAATATTTACATGCCGACCGTAAGATTGCTGGCCCAAGATAGTCGGCATATTCGTCATTCAAAGACCCTTCCGACCTAAAAATGGTCGGCGTGTTATTCATCCGAGGACCATGCCTGCTATACTTAGTCGACATCCTATTCAAACGTCGACCAAGCCGGCGGATCTTGGTTGGCACCTTATTCAAACCTGGATCTTGACGACCTTTCATATTTTCAAAACTAAATTTTTTGATCGAAATCGAACTCATAAGACATATAAAAGGTTTAATCTACTGAATTCTCATTTTCAAAATTTTAATCTAAACTCAATTAATTAACCTAATCAGAATTTTTAGTGTTAATTAAACAAGAGCATATTAGCCATTTAGAAAATACAAGATTTAGAGGTGGCTTCTTTTACTTCAAAATGTCTTGGGTTTTGTCTCATTAGGTATACCCCAATCAAGTCAGATATTTTTTCAAGAAAAGTAATACTGCTGCAGATTTTTTTTTTATTAGGAAAGCAGCAAATTTATTCGTAATGATTTGGCATATACACCTACAGATTTGTTGATTTTTGTTTTGGTGGAGGATGTAAGGGGAAGGGTCCCTAGAAATACGTTTAAACTTAGTCAATGAGTCATGGTGGTTGCAGCCTTGCAGGTTCTTGGATAAGAAGTGGCATATCTAGGTATTCTAAACTTGAGTTCAGAGAGACAAATATTGCTGTGAAAGATCTATGGTTGGATCCTAAACAAAATGTATACAAACGCGCATTAACTCGTGCATTTTGAAATCTTAGGATGCAATGCCCCCATTTCATTTCAATGTCCAAGGATCCAATGCTAAGTGGGTTGTTTCGGCTGCATAAATGGAAGTACATATCAAAAATATTGATCTAGTAGTTGGACAAATTAGTCAAGATTAATCTTGACAGTGGTTTCATAAACATGTATTACCTTCACTCTGGAAACAGGAAACACACTGAACCACCGTAAACCGAACAACCAACACCTAAACCACCGTAACAATAAAAAAAACAAAATCCTCCAAACAAACCACATATGGTAAACTGCGTGAAAAACAAAAACACCAAATGTTAAGACACAAATATCTTTAGCCTTTAGGTATCGGTAAGCGGTATCCTCATCAGTGGAGTTCTTTTATTGGTTTCGCCGCTTGAGAATCTGTATCGTCTCCATTTTCAGCTGTGGAAGGTTGTGAGCTACCATTACCACGAATTCATTGGTTCCTTAATAATTTGCTCTATTAAGCTTTCAATTGTAGGGTCTGTATTTTGATTTCTTTCATCTCAACCCGCTTATAACAGAAAGAAATGTCATATTGGTTTTGCCAAAATTTTCAAATTATGTTTATATTTTTATGTTATTGTTAAAATATAATTTGATATAGAAGCATCAACATAGTGTTACTTCGAAGAGTATATATAATACGTTAAAAGGGATTGATGCTTGCATCGCTCAAAATTCCTAGTAAGGGGTGGTTGCCTCCATGCTTGTTAGACCGAAATTCCTTCAATACATTTTCATTCATAGCATCCGTGTAATAAATAGCACTCTTCTAATTATCTCGTATCTTTTCGCAAAATCTGATACAGGCATATCCCTTCTAATTGTTACTAATTTTTTCGTCAATTTTACTTGAGTTGCTTGATTTATGGTACTGATGGTAGTTTAGTTGTTGTTATTGTTGTCATTCTCTCTGTTGGCAAGAATATTTCCTTACAACAACAACAAAATAGTATAATCAAGAGAAACATATGATGAGGTCTACACATGGAATATCCATTCCAGTTGTTTTGACCAAGGAAAATACGAAAATTTCTACCAAATTTTAACTCTGGTAAGGAAAAAATTCATGCTCTTTGTTGCAACCTTTTTTTGATTGGCCATGTTGCTGGATATCTTTTCATTTGGTGTGAGATTGGAACAGTACCCTTTTGAGTTTTGCTTGAAATTCCTAGAAAGAGTGGAACACCATTACAAATATACTCGTTAATCGAATGGAAAAATTTCGGAACTGTAACATACTTGGTTAGTTTGATTTTGCCAGAACGTTGCACGTCGATGACACACCGGGCACCTGCGAAATAAATGCACGAAGCACTTGATCAATTTTAGAAGGTTAAAAGTAAATAATTTTAGCACTGCAAAGAGAGCAGATAAGATATCACAGCAAAAGATAAATGTAGCACGTAGTACTGTAAACATGTGCCCTTTCAAGATATTCTTATCCTAATGTAGCACTAACCACTTCCTAACTAAATTGAAAAAGCTTGTGTTTCTCCTTTAGATTATGCTAACTGGAGCACAATACGTGTGTGCTCCAAAAAATTACAACCAAAAAAAGGATGGAGCAGCTAAACGCATATATATGCTTGTCAAGCCGATGAGCAGCCCACTGCAAAAGAGGGGTTGTAGTTCCTTGTAGGAATGTTACCATTTATTTATGCTTACTATACTAACCACAAACCTACCTGGTAGGCTCTAAGCGAGCTTGTAGAATCTTACTTGCATCATAATTCGCCTTTAATTTTTGAACTTGCGCAACAAGCATGAAGTTGTACTGGTAGGAGAGTAGTTTGATAGTTAGGCTGAACTGAGATGACTTCTGGTGAACTTGTTTGAAGCATGGATAGTTTTTGTATGAACAACTTATGGTAATTAGTTGTGAAATCTAGTAATGAAAGAAAAAATATGTATTCTGGCAAACACTTCATTATTGCAAGCATAAACAAAGGAAATCACTGAATAAATTGGGTCCATTGGGAGATAATTCAATTGTTTATCTTGAGATGGCCATCTGTGAACAGAATCAGTGAACAACTTGGTCTGTACATTTAATATTAAATCTTATATACCTGAAGCAATGTTAGAAGTTCGCCCTTAACTAGAGAAAGCAAAACTTGTAAAAACAAAAATCAGTAATCCAAATAGTAAGGAGTTGCATCAACCCTCTTAAAAATGATCTTTGGAAGATATGATAGAACTAAACTCACATTATTAACAGAAATTGATCCTGGTTCGGTAAATAAGATAACATAAATAGGATAACCAATCTAAATATATATGAAAAACTCAACTGACATCAATAAAACTTAGGGTAATTTTTGGAGTAAAAATTATATATGGCTTAACAAAATTGAAATTATAAGGGATATAAAACTAACTGAAACAAAATTAACTGAAACTAAAGAATGAATTTTGATAAAACTAATTGAAGATGAACAGATTTTCAGGGCATTACGTAAGCATTTCTTCCACTTTGATTAACAAAACCCATAGAGATCGGTCAGTAAATTAAAATCCAAACAATGAAACAGTGAGTACCTAGCCATTTCAGACCCAGAGAAAGATCAGAGAAGAGTAATTTTCCGCTACTTCTGATCTCCACCAACTATTACTTCAAAGCATTAAACAGGTTGAAGTAATTGATAATCGCTTGAACCTGTTTAAATGTTGCTGATACTCCTTTCACTGATGAAAAAGAAAAAAAAAAGTAAGTTGAGTTTGGGGTTGAAATTACTATATAACTCAGCTTCAATGATGAAACCAAACCAAAATAAACTAGGCAAAAATGACCAAAACTAGATAAAACCTAATTAGGTTTCATCATTTTTTCACATATTGTCATTTCTCCAACACAGCTTCAATGATGAAACCAAACCAAAATAAACTAGGCAAAAATGATGAAACCAAAGTTGGTTTCACCAAAATTAGATGAAACCGAAATTGGTTTCATCATTTTTCCACATATTTTCATTTCACCAACACAAACTTCAATGATGAACTGAACCTGCCAATAGATGAAGAAAAAACTGGTTAACACAGGACGAATATATTTGATACTATAACGTGCCCAGGATAAGAAGCCCACATAAACCAAAAGATCTGATTAAATATAGATAGTTGGCTTGCATAATACAATTTAATGTCTAAAGCATAATAAAGTGAACACAAATTGGAGAAACTACTAATTCACAAAACAGACAATAATCTTAGCACGATAATGACATTGAAGTATATATTCAAGGAAGTCAGTCTCTCTCTCTGCCGAATTTCTGCTTGTTTAGTGGAGCTCTGGAGCTTATGCTTCAGATATATGGATTCCTCAGTACTTAAATATTGATGGTATAGTTAGTCTATGGTAAATTGCTAATGTCGTAAAACTTCAAATGATAGTGTAAGCAGAAGGAAACCCTATACCCGGATAGAATCTCTTACTATAATACCCAATAAGGCATGAATCCTGCAAAGACGTGACTAAGAACTACGAAATTTTCCAAAAGAATGATGCAGAAAACAACATCAACAATTTTATACATGATGGAGCAGGGACGGACCTCATTGCATATACATGAATTATTTATTAAGTATAAAGCATCTTTGGCAAGGAGAAGTTCAAAATTTATGCCTAACTACTATTATTTTCTGAAATTCATAGATTAGTATCTAGCAATTCAATCCACAATAATATGTACAGACTTAAACAACAAATTTCTTATTAGAAAGTGGTTAAATTATGATCAGGTTACATGTATTACCTGAAGGGATAAAATCCCACTTCCTCTGCAACAAAAACTAAACCACCAGATAACCCTCTCCATACATCTCCACGATCAATCAAGCAAATCCACCATGGTTTTCCTTCTCGGGAACCTCTATGGCAACCTCAATATCATCGCATCCTCAATCTGGATAGGTAAATGAGTTGCCTATACCCGGATAGAAACTCCTGCCTTTGTAATGTCGTGACCGTTCCGTAGGATCTCTCCAGCTGAAGGATTTGAGAAACAACCTAACATTCTTAAGAAAGTGGATTTTCCTGCACCACTTGCTCCTGTTAACACGAGTGCACCTCCGTCATGGACTGATGCATTAATGTTTCGAAGAATTAGTTGGGCATTTCTCATGCATGAGACATTGTTTAGCAGCATTCTAGGAAGTGGTGGTTTTCTTATAAACATTTTAACTCCAAAACGTCATCAACCTAAAAAAGTAAAACACACAAATTGAGAATGAAAACATAAACAAACACAAAACCCCAACTCAGAAATCAAATTCCCTCAAAAATCCAATACAATTGAAAACACAAACCCCAAACTCAGTAAATCAAATTCCCTTAGAACTTCAAAACAAATGATGAAAACACCAGTCACCAATTTCTATTTCAAAATTGAACAACGTCATAGTATAATGAATCCAATTAATTCAAAAGAACAACACAAATTAAAGATGATGGAAACCAAAATTGGTTTCACCAAACCTAGATGAAACCGAAATTGGTTTCATCATTTTCCACATATTTTCATTTCACCAACACAAACTTCCAAGTCTGTGTCCGTAACTTTTGTAAGTTAATTAACCTAAACACATCAAATTCTCAACAACTGAAATGTCTATTTCATTTCTATCAACAACTGAAATGTCTATTTCATATCCATTAAAAGAATTCATCATCAGTTCACTCCATAACATCTCAAGCCATCACCTTCATCATATTTGTAGCTTCATAATCCCTGCAACTCATCATAACCTAAACTAATTATCACAACTATCAACTGCAGTTTCAAGGATATTTATAACTCTATCAATTGATATACTACATCTCAGTAAATATATTTCTAGGTCCAAAACCCATTTACCAAACAGCAGCAGCAACTAAATCTTCTAATTTGTTAAGAAACATAACAATCTCTTCCACTATTTCAACTTAAAATCAGATCTCTATTCTTAACTCATCAGAGATTCAAATTCATCAACATCCTTTTCTCAATCATCTCCTTCTTAATCAAACCCCTCTCCCTAAATTTTGCAGATAGATCAATATCAAAGAAGAACCCTAGTTTCTTAATTTAGGGAAGATTATAAACCATAATTCTCTACGAAATCAAAATTAAACTTCATACTACCATCTCTACTTCAAATCAGAACAAACCCACTTTAATTCTAACAGACCATTGAGATTTAATAAAAAAGAATCAATCAAAACATAAACCCTAAATTTGACCTCCGATTTACCTTTTCTGTGAATTCTGATTTCAGTAATCGATTCAACAACATCACTCTCAATCAAAGCAAAATTAAACTACAGAGATACGAATTACAATGAAGAATTAAAGAGGTTTGATGCACTAACCCATTTTTAAGAACCACGATCTAGATTTAACCCTCTTTCTCAACTATTACGGAGAAGAAAACCAAATTTTGAAGACGAAATTGATGCTGGTGGTGACGTAGGTGTTGCTGCTTGTGGTGACGGAGGTGTTGCTGCTGGTGTTCGTGGAGAATTGTTGCTGCTGGTGATGATGGTGGTGGGAGAAGGAGACGGAAGAAAGAAGAAAAAAGAAATCAGAGAAGAAGAAGAAGAAGAAAAGGTCAAGGGCATGTTTGTCTTTTTTTAAAGTAACAAAAACTAAATTTACACATTATTATTTGGCTTGGGGTTTTTGTCCCAGTTTTATTTGAAACGGTTTTTATTTGGTAGAAATAATATGACCGGTTTTTTCTTATCACTAGTTTGTTCACCTAGGGGTTTTGTCACTAGTTTTGTTTTTTCAATGAGTTTTTTATCCTTAAAACAACAATGGTTCTTTGTTGCTCCTTCTCTTTTTTTCTGAAGATTTATCATGACAATTCATTATCATTGACACTTTTATGTTCCATATCATCAATTCATGTTAGTAGCAAAAACAAGGTCATCTGAAATAGGAGTAATAAATATGTGATAGATAGTGGAATGTTTTCGAATTTGTACTTTGAAGCTTTTGATTTTGAGAATTAATGCAACATATGGTACCAATTTTTTTAGATTGAAACATCTATAAATATTTAAAATTCTAGTCTTAATGATGTATCACCAATAAAAACCGATATAATCTTTTGTATAGATGTATCGGACCCGACCGATACGATACTGATACATGATATTAACTCCTTGGTAGTAACAAAAGAAGAATGGTACATATTTATATCGAGCCCGTGTTGTTATGGTAGTGGCTAAGTTAGCTTATATAAATGGTGGTCCAGATTTGTGCTTGCAAAACATAAATTCATATCTGACATTTTTCATCAATAAAATGGACATGATCGTGCATTATTTGGATAAATTCAGTTTTTCTTTGTTGTGATAAACTTTTTTTATAGGTAGTACAATGGTCCCTAGACTACATCCAAACTCCTTCATATTAGTTAGTTTGGCAATTAAGGGTTTTGACCCCTACCTCCGCAGTGGGAGGGAGCATGAGAACCATCAGACAACTTTATGGTTCTCAAAAAAAAAAGATAAGAAAAAAAAAACATTGTTGTCATAGACTTAGCTCCCATGAAATTGTCAGGTTTCAAGGTTCGTATGAATCGTTTCTATGCTACATTTTTTCTGTAATTTTGTTAATTTTATTAATTTGGATTTTGAAATTTTGGGCATTCAAATGATGTATTTTTTGAGTAATCGACACACACACATATATAAATTAATCGATTGCGGAGGTCACAGTTTTGTTAGATTTTTTCCTTGATATTATACGTATATTGGATTTGATATGAGGTTCGGATATACTTGGATCACCTCAATATGATGGCATAGTTCAATTATAATCTTTTGTGTTACCACGTACAATTTACAACGATTTCAGCATTTCTATTTATTATGTTGTTTATTAGATTGGTTTTTATAGTATTTGATAGATGGTCATTTTTAGGTTTAAATTTCGGATCTACATAGTATAAATCAAACCAGTTGAAGCTCAAACTGGGTTTATCCCTTGTTAGAGCATTGCTAGGTTGAACCCACCAAGCGTTGGTATGTCAAGGCTGGTTGTCATATTTTAATATCAAAACTCATTTACCGTCGCTTGATTAAATGTACTAGAGTCAACTTCGTTTAGGTTAGACTAGAAAGTCTAGGAATGTTAAGACATACACGTATTACTTTGAAGACTTGAAGAACGTGAAGATGTATTGACTATAATGAAGACATTATTCTTCCGCTTGAGGTTAGTGATACTGATTTGACCTGTTTCCATTCTTATCATTACTTTCAAGTCGTTTAAGATTGAAATTATAACATGTGAGGTTATATTTAATACTCTAGTATTAGACTTGGTCAAATTATTATGATCAAAGTGTCGACGATGAATATATAGAATATAAAGCACAATTTGGATAACTTAGCCTAGATAAAGAGTGGCTGAGATTTTTCTAGGAAGAAGATAAATCTACGGTTATGGTCTGTTCAACTTAACAATTATAAATGTTTTATTAATTACTATCTCATTAAATGCTTATAATGAATGATTAGTTGATGTTTTATTATAACTGTCCCCTTAATTAATCTCATAAATACATATTTTATTAATAATTAATTTTACTAAAAATCATAATATTATTAAATGGTAGCAGTGGAAGAAGTATGGGTGTTAGAAATAGTGACGAGTGTTTGTGAGTGGTGGAGGCGGTAAGATTACTGGTAGTGGAAGAAATAGTGGAGATGGATAATTTTTATGGTGGTGGTTGTTGGTCGGACAATAATAATTTTGTGTCTTTACAAAACATGTAATATTATATTGTGAAAGATATAATTGGATGTTTTTAGCCCGATTGGTAAGGACAAAAACCAAATATTCGATGATGGTACAAGATATATAAGACAATATGATCATAACCGCTGGACCACCTAAATGGTATCCCTAATATATATGGTACCTGATCGAATAAATCATGGTTTTTAATGTTAAAATAAAATTGACTACAATATAAAAGAGAACATGACAAAAAAATAAATAATGGAACAAATTAATTGACGACTTAAGTTTACTAAGTTTAAACTTCATGCACGACGTTTGTAATTAAAAATTAAAAGCATGCCCAACTGAGTGGGGTGGGGGGGGAGTTTAGGAAAGAAGTGGTATACGGTGATTTTGTGGTGGTGTCAGGTGATGATGAGTAGTAATATATTCTGTTAATTATGTGTCGCCATAAACCGAATAACATTATAAAGCAAACAAGATGTGGTCGATCGTCTAAATGATAAAATAAATTCGGTTAAAATACATGAAAATCAAGAAAATATAGAATGCAACGCAATATAATCGCTAATGAATGGTTTGAGTCAAATTCAGTACACAATAAAATAACTTATTATTGAGTCGTACAGTTACGCCACGGGTTATATCATATCTAGGTGATTTTTTTTTTGTTTCTTTGTTCCGTATTATAAAAAAAGTTGGCCGAAGTTAGTCAACATAAAGAGCGATCTTGATTTTCCCTCCAACTGATATATTCATGGTTGTGGTCGATTCTATAAATACACGCTTTATTTGATAAATAATTTGTTACGTGTTCTCTTTTTCTCATCTCAAAAGTCATAAGCAAAGCGGAGAATTTGATCGACCAAAAATAATAAACCTACATTCCCATAAAACTAAACAATTGCTTCTCTCACTCACTCCCGATAGGAAAAGTATATAAAAAAACTTTAATTCCACTTTTGTGCAAACCTAAATCAGAAATAAATTTGGGAAGGAGATATAGAAAAAAAAACTTAAATCCAAGAACATACTTCCGCTTAACCTTCTTTCCTTGATGATTTGGTATCATCCTCCAAATATTTGATATTTATCTTAATTTATTATTTTTTTTGGTATTGTCCTCAAAATTTGTTTAGGAAGAATATAAATCAATGGTTCTTAATGCAAGTGTCTATAAGTGATTGTATGATTGGAAGTTAGAAATTCACCTCGTAATAAATGTCTTATTCATTATCATAATAAATATATAATCACACTAAACAAATTTGTTAATAATACCATCAACAAATATTATGGATCGATACTGGATACTGGTATTTGTGAGTGGTGATGCATGGAGCCAGTGGCGACAATGATACTGGTGGAAAAAGTAGTGGTAATTGGTGGTTCTGGTGGTGGTATTGCAGTTGGTCAATGTAGTAGGGTGCAATGTTTAATCAATGTCGATATGATACAAGAAACACAATATTATGGAAGTTGTGCTTGAATTTTTTAGTGTTATAATAAGCTCGGTTATTATAAAAATAAAAAAAATAATAAAAAAGTATGAAGTGTAATTGTGAATTTATAGGGTAACAACAAAGTTGATATAAATTTTCTTACTTATTTTTGAAAACGTGCCGTTACGGCACGGGTCAAGTTCTAGTTGAATTACGAAGTATAATGTTTGTCTTCTGAACTTCGTAAATGCGACATCAACATAATCTATGTAACTTGTTACTTGATTGTGTATTGGATATATGTGTGATTTCATCCTAGGAAACTATGTTTCATTACATATGTTTAAAGGAAGTACATATACGAACTTGCTTCGTAATCGAAAAGAAATCACTAGGTGTTTTGGTCCGATTTTCTATGAAGATCTATTGGATGACCAATCCGAACCTAAGATGAGAATTCTGGAAGAACCAATCTTAACTTATGTTGAGAGTCAAGGTAAAACCGATCCCTACCTACTTTGGGATACATGGTAAAACCGATCTTATCTATTGTTGGGAATCTTGGTAGAACTGATCCCTACCTGTATTGGTAATACCGATCCTAGATATTGTTGGGAGTCATGGTAGAACTGATCCCTACTTATATTGAAAGACTTGGTAGAAACGATCCCTACCTACGTTGGGAGTCATGGTATAACCGGTCCAGGAGAAAAACCGATTTCAACATTCACATATTATTTTACGGTTTTGTGTGAGTTTGGAATTAGGGTTTGCTAAATAGGTTAGTTCCATATGTCGACACAATTTGAACATGTGCATAATTTTTATCTCTAATTGAAATATTGAGAATCTTTTAATTAAGATTTTCGAATTATATGTTTTTGATTTTTTAGCAATCAAAACATATCTCTTGAAAATCTATATTAGTTAAGTGCTAGATATTTTCGAAAGAGAGATTTCGGGATTACATGTTGGATATTAGTTGGAAATATAAAAACCAAAATTAGGTACTTTTTTGCATATCTTGAGAATCTTTCGGTTTTGGAATTTCCTTGTTGTCCAAACAACCTTGGTCTATAAATAGTTAAGGTTGCATTTATTGCAAACTATCCGCCGTGCAAACTTCATTCGTGTTGTTTCTGGTGGAACTGACTATCCGGAGAGGAAAGTACCCTAATTAGGAGAAATCTCTTACGTCCGCTCGTTTAAAGACTTATATGGGATCAAGAAGTTCTACGAGTACCATTGGTGGGAAACTAGATAATTACATTGTTATTTTAGTTTTCTATTATTGATTTGATTGATTAACGGTTGTTCAAACTCTGATTGCACCTAGTTTTATTATTCTTGAGAGCATTCTCTTCTGACATAATCTCACTCAAACTAGATGAAAGTATTGACGGGATCTTCAGAACTGTTTTTAGATCTGAAAACAACTTATGATCATCCATTGTTAACATACCCTGTTCTGTGTTTGATTGATCATAAGTGGAATCAAGTTTTTGTGTGCAGGTATAATTGAAGGCAATTGAAGATTTGAAGACAATAAGATTTTTCGTATTGGTTTTCGCATCTCCTGATATTTGTGCACACATCTTGATCGGCTGGGATCCGATTAAGATTTAATATACCTTTGGTATATTTGATCAAATAGCCGTATAGATCAGCAACTATCATTTGGTGGTATTCTTTGGTATCCAAATCTGGTAGTTGTGAATCTAGATCTGATTATTTCAGATCTTTATGTCTTACACAACAAAGGAGTTTACTTGTTTAACGGAAGAGCCTTTGTCACAAACTGAACATATCATTTCTAAATAGATTATTGAAGTAGTTACCAAACAGGTTTGTTCCTCTATTATTTGGAAGACGATCAAAATGAGTTGAGTGCTTAAGACTTTACATCGGTAAAGCAACTCAAGATAGTGATTTCTGTCTTGGGATTCACGTGCGTTAGCCAGACGGTTGTAGGCGCAGGGATACTGGGGGAACTAAGTAACTTGGGGTAGATTACTTGGTCTCAACTATACGAAGTTGGCTTTGTTCTTTGTATAACGGCTTAATTTTGAGAGTATTCAATGGACTAGGTCCCTGTATTTTTCTGCATTTGCGGTTTCCTCGTTAACAAAATCTTGTTGTGTGATTTACTTTTACATTCCGCAATTATAAATGTTTTATTGTAATAAAAAGTAAAGTACACTAGTACGTTAATTCAAGACACTTAACTGTGATCCTGTAGTATATCGATTTTATACCGTAACTATAATCAAGTGTATACCTTGTTGTCGTATTGTCTCAATTTTGTCTATAGACGATCACACTTGAACAGAAATAAATACTTCAATATTTGAATAATAGGACTGTGGAGTGTTGTGTAATGTTTTATTATATCTTAATAGATAAAATGTGTGAAAAAAATGCTAGTTATAAAAATTATCTGTGTATAATCTGGAGCCGATATTACAACAATAATCTCCCCGATACAAAATTGTACTAGTGTATGGCCTCCGCCGAGACAAACCGAAGTCCACATCGGCTTTACCGCAAAACAACTCATTCGGAATTGACTCGCTGGCCCAATTTCTTTTAACCTAAGTTCGTGCCTCACGTACCAAGTTTCTCGTTGTTGAATTCTGAGAAAGAGAAAGAGAGAGAGAGAAATTAGATATGGTGATGGAAGTAGAAAAAGAGAAGGAAGAAGTAATGGTAACACCAGGAGAAGTGTTGGGTTATTCATCAACCCTAATCCCAGGTAAAGGTGCATACTTACACAATAAAACTATACACGCTTCTCTTACTGGACGTCGGGTCATCATCCCTCCATCCGATTCACCTCACCAGGTAGGGTTTAGGGTTTTAAGGTTTAACTTTTTCTCGATTCTTGAATCTTCAATGATTGAATTTCTTTGTTTTGTTTGTCTGTCTGATAGAAGAGATCAATTGTGGAGGTTACTGGTCATAAAGGTCATGGTGCCGTTCCTGAACCTGGATCCATCGTCATTGCTAGGGTAACTAAGGTGATGGCTAAGATGGCTTCAGCTGATATTATGTGTGTTGGTACCAAATCGGTGAAAGAAAAGTTTAGCGGGGTTATCAGGTATGTATGCTTATTCCAGGTTATGGAAATTTTATTGAACTTATGTTTCTGAGTATGTATATGATAGGAAAAATTGTAGAAGTTTAAGAAACTGTGCGTATGTATATATAAGTAGGGAACTGAAATATTATTGTTCAAAGTCTGGAAGAGTTGATTGGTTATTAGTAGTAAGAATAGAATGTTAATATGTATGGATAAAAACTGTAAAATCATACCTATTTTTCAAACAGGAAAAATGCCCTGTTCTTGGTTGAGGATCAATATTTGTAGTATAGTTTTGAATGGAACTTGGTTGCCATTCTGTTGAAGTGTGTTTAGTAATGTTTTCATTTTGGATCAAGAATGGTGAGTTAGGCATAATATGAGTTAAGCAAGTAAGTACAGGTGCTAATGCCCAGAGAAGAGTCCAATTGCTATGCATGTCAGTGTTGTCATTTTGAGAATTGGATTCTATTAGTGGGAATCTTCGACCCCATGGGTAGGCAGACCGTACACCGAATATCCCCTATTAATTGAAGAAGAAACGACTACGCTTTCCGAGCCCGCAAGGGGTGAATCTCTAAGGCAGCACTAGCAGGAAAAATAACTTTTGTCATCAGTGTTGTAGTTATGTTTACAGTTTCTTTCTTTTGCCTTTGGGTTGGTAGATGTTGGCTTAGACAAATCTTTGTATTTCACAGGAATGTAAGATTGAGCATACTTATTTAAGTTACTGATGTTAAACTTACCAGAAAGTATGTTGACAGGCAACAAGATGTTCGAGCCACAGAAATTGATAAAGTGGATATGCACTTGTCTTTTCGCAATGGTGATATAGTGAAGGCTTTTGTTGTATCCTTTATCTTTGATGCTTTTAGCTCTGATGCTCTTGGTGATATAGTGAAGGCTCTTATTTAGCTCCGATGCTTTTAAATTTTCTAATGCCTCAATTCAATAAACATTTCAATTGCATCTTTAAGTTTTTTCAGTTGTTTTTAATCTTTGAAGTTAGAACTCTTTTGTGAAAACATTTCCCCCTACCCCCTATTTTTTCACTGTCGAGGTGCAAGTAACCTAACCAAACAATTAAGTGTTATAGGTCAGTATCTCAATCTTTCTCTCAACAAGGTTTGTTTGGTTGATCAGTTTTTAGCAGTCACCTGCTAGTTCTCTGCTACATACTGAATACAGGGTGTTTCCCTCTAAAGGAAACACTTTATCCTAGTAATTGATAGCATGAGACTGTTAGTGTCATCATTCTACTTCTTCCTATTGCCATCTTTAACAGAATTTCCTTGTTAAGCTCTCTCTTGGAGATGCACGAGCTTACTATCTTTCTACTGCGAAGAATGAACTGGGTGTTGTATCTGCTGAAAGCATCGGAGGTAAGACTTATTTGCAGCAAATAGAAATTTCTTGCAATTTTTTGCAGCAATCTGAATTTAAGATCTTATAATTGAACATTGGAAATCGGTTGATACAACTTCTGTTTGTAGCTTGAGAGTAACCAACAAAACTATATGTTGTAAATTCTCTTCCTTTTATCTAAAAATAGCTGAATCCTATCCGTGTATAAAATATAAACTCACACAATTATTGCAGTCTGTACTTTCTAAATAACAGGGTTAATCTATATTTCCCATCTACACCTTCTGGACAATAATATATTACTTTGAGTAACATGCTAAGGGCCATGGGCATGGGAGTAAAACCTAGATGTATTGCCTTCTCTTAGTTACATGTATAAAACAATAATTACTGCTGCTATTATTTGCAGGAGCAACAATGGTTCCAATCAGTTATACAGAGATGCAGTGTCCTTTGACAGGCCAGATTGAACAAAGAAAAGTTGCCAAGGTATGAGGAGGTTGATAACTGTGATGGAGAGCCTAGATAGGTAAATTGTTGTGAAGAAGATGGAATTGTCCGCTTTATATAGGTCAATTGTTGTGAAGAAGATGGAATTGTCCGCTTTGTATAAGTAGTTTACCATCATGGAGAAACACCTATTAAGGAGAAAAAGGACGTCCATAGAGATTCACTAGTTTTGGAAGAAAAAGAAAAATTCTTGTTGCTGTATCATTGTTCTGAAAAAATTTGATGTCAAATGATATTCACATTTTATTGAAAGTATGTTATTTTAGTGAGTCTCCTTTATCCAATTTCTTGATTGTGCAACTTGATGATCCTTCCAAGATATGTTGATTTGTGTCACACAAGTTTACCAACTAATGTGCATAATATGTGATTTCTTACTAGTTGTTGGTTAGGTTATAATTATACACTGCCGCTTTCTCTCGTGGCTTGATGTATATCCAGAAAGCAGGGTGTGGCAAACCTGATTTTTAAACAGAATGTTAGTACTGTGATGTGCGGAATTAAGATTAATTTTGGGAAAAACAACTACATTAGTCCTCTTTCCAGGTTGCTAATTTTTGTGGTAAAATTTTCTCTCTCCCCTCTCTTCCTCTACTCCAAAAGGAAGACAAACAAAACCCTAGTTTTCTTCATCTTCGATTTTCTTTCTTTGAGATTTTTAGGGTTTATTTTTGTTGTCAGCACTTCAAGTGCTTCTAGCCTTCACCCTTCACCCTTATCCAAAATGTATACAGTTTCTTTACGTCAAAAAGCTTGATTCTGGTTTTCTAATTGATGTTGTGGTGTTTTTGAACAACATATCTACATTCAGTGAGGGGTTAATTAACCATGGATAACCATTTCCAGTGATAACTTTTGCTTTAAGTAAATAAAATGTTCTCACCAACCACTGTTTGATCCTTCCTGGTTATACTCTTGTCTCTTGATTTTTTTTTAAGGATTAAATAATGTTTTGCATTTTCTTTGAAGCTCAAAACTGGTACCAAAGAAGTATAGATTGATCAACGTTTTTGCACCTGGAAACAACTATAGGATCGAAAATATCATTTAGAAATTATTTTTCCATTCTAAAAACACACAAAACCAAAAGGACAGAGTTAAAAGACCAACAAAATCCCCAAATAAATCTTGATGTTCGCGAAAATAAAGCAAAATAAATCTAAATGTCTGATCGGAATAAGGTTTCGATCCTCCATGTGCCGCTAGGGGTGTAAATAATACCCGAAAATACTCGGTCTGTCTGTATCCGTCCGAGCCCGCATGTACCCGAAGTAGCCCAAAGCCTGTTATGGCCCGTCATGGACCACCCGGCCCGGCCTGGATTAAATTATTGGGCGGTCTCGGGCTTCGCGATTAATTATGATGCCCGGCCTGATACCCGGCCTGGTGTCCGGCCTGAAAGTCTTGTATGTGCCATTAATCATTTAATATCCTCTTAAAAAGACTTAAAAGTTACAATTTTATAATTGTCAATTTTGTGTCAAGAAAAATAAAATATATAATTGTTTTTACTTATAATTAACCTTTTCAAAACATTAATGGTAATATATTTTCTTATTAGAAAGTTTATTGTACTCTAATTAATTATTTATTATAGGCTAAAATTAAAAATTTGTCAGTGTAATTTAAATATAAAATAATACTATCACTTACGATATGCGATGTTGGAAAGGAAAGGATATTGTATTTAATACCGTTCATTTGAAAATTTAAACTTAAAAAAAAAAATAGTGGCTTGTCCGGCCCGATCTGGCCTGCCCGTATAAAAAGCGGGCTTTGAGCGGTCTTTGGGTAGCAAATTATCTACTTGTGCCCGGCCTGTCCGGCCTGAATTTGTTTACGGGCTCACAAATATTAAGCCTGGCCTGCCCGGCCTGTCTTAGTTTTTGGGTCGGGCGGCCCGGCCTGCCCGAATTTACACCCCTATGTGCCGCCTCACTAATCCAAATCCTCCATTGATTCAACAACTCTCTTGAACTCTTGAAGGGTGTCCCATCTAGCCGTAGATGTTGAAGTTGTTTCGCCACATTTACAATGTCCTGAGTATCGTCCAACATAGTTCCTCGTCCTGCTCGCATACCTGGAGAGGTTTTGAGTTTCCCTGGTTTTTCCTCAAGGAACTGGTGGAACTTCATCGACTAAAAGGTATGTGGAGACTTGAACTTATTTATCACTCAAAAGTCAATCTACTATATCTCCTATCTGAGACAAAAGTTGTATTGCTATATAGACTTCGATTATACTCATTTGCTATTTCGAGACGAGTTCATCTCGCTTATCTATTTCTCGAAATATGTGTTGATAAGCTTTTGCTTTGGACAAGTTCATCTTTACAACTGACGAAATTCATGTTGATTATTTCAATATCTTGAAAATCGCTTTGATGAAAAATAGTGTGTGAATAACCTCTATTTAACATCCTCTAAGAATGTTTCAATGATTGAAATGAAAGTTTAGAATATATAACCTTGAATGGATATAAACATTGTATGTTAGCCCATACTTGTGTAAGTCCAAAATCCTTTAACCATAGTATGCGTACTTTGATGCTTAGGATAACCGGAACTAAAGTCCGCGTACCTGTACGCGTATTGTCAGAAGTTCACATCCCGTGAATTTCTGCTGAAGCTTGTGAACTGAAAACAAACTCAATCCGGGTACTTAAGTATGTGTACCAGTATGCGTACTTTAGTGGGTTATTTTTTAAAAACGGTTTATTCGTGAACAAAGACATACATATACTAAGGAATGCATATTTGCAAACCGTGGCTATAATGTTCATGAATCGATTCGAGTGAATCAAAATCGTTTTTGCTTCGATTGTGTCTTGTATACTTCTATGAGATCTAAGCAATTGAACAACTCTCTAACTAGTTCTTTTGAGTCACTTGAACTAGTTATGGTGAAGATGAATATGGTTGATATGAAAGTGCTCATATGGCTAACCATTTAGTTAACTACTGTTGAACCAACTAAGTGTACAGGTTTAGGTACGGTTACACAAACCTAAATGAACGTGCATTTCATTTGTGTATAACAAGCTAAGTTCGATATAACGGTTGAAAGATATTAGCTTGAATCTAATCAGGTTTTCATCTAACGGTGAATATTAAATGCTTTGTTACCAAGGTAACTTAGATTGCAAACCATGATTTGGAGATTATTAAAGGAGAACTCTAGCAACTGGGAAACCTAATCCCCACACCTCCTGCGTGATACTAGTTGTATAAGCTAGAGTCGATTCTCCTTTAACCTTAGGTTTCTACCGAGACCCTGTAGGTTAACGACTTGAAGACTTCATTGGGATTGTGAAGCCAGACCCAACTATCTTCTCCGTAGTTACGTGATATGATCTTGCTATTTCTATCGTGTTGAATGCAATTGGAATAATTGGCTCGAAATGAATATCTCCGACAGGCAAGATAAAAAGTAGTCACAAACATCTTCTTCTCATCGTTTGTGATTCCACAATATCTTGTTTCGCTAGTCGATTAAGATTATTATGAGGTGATTGATATTTCTAGGATGTTCTTCGGGAGTATAAGTTCGGTATATCAATTGGTTCATGTTCACCTTGATTTATCAAAAGACGAAACAAAACTCGTAGGTATTTCTGTGGGAGACAGATTTATCTATTCCTGTAGACTTCTCTGTGTGATACAAATTTGTTTATTAAAGTCTTCAACTTTGGGTCATAACAACTTTTAGTTGTGGGTGAGATCAGCTAAGGGAATCAAGTGCATAGTATCCTACTGGGATCAGAGACGTAAGGAGCGCAAATGTACCTTGGATCAGTGTGACATTGATTGGGGTTCAACTACAGTCCAGATCGAAGTTAGTTTGTAGTAGGATAGTGTTTGTAGCGGCTTAATACAATGTGTGTTCAATCTGGACTAGGTCCCAGAGTTTTCTGCATTTGCGGTTTCCTCGTTAACAAAACTTCTGGTGTCTGTGTTATTTCTTTTTCCCATTATATTTTGTTATATAATTGAAATATCACAGGTTATGCGTTGAATCGATCAATTAGGAAATCCGACCTTTGGTTGTTGATTGAAATTGATTGATCCTTGAACATTGGTCTTTGGTACCGTTCAAGTTAATTTCTATTGTATTCAATTATACTCGTAGATTTCTATTTGCTTGAGTAAGTATTGAATCGAGAAATTGAGATATAACTCTTTGATATACTTTTTTATTAAGATTGAGTCTGACTGTCTAGTCGATTCTCTTAAAAGTATATTGGAGTTAGTCCATACAGAATCTGAATCAAGATATGACTCTCAACAAAATTGTTTTAATGACAGAGAACTCAGTCTCCTTGCCAGAGAAAAATCCTTGGAGACTGATCTCGCTGCTGCCCTTATTAAGGTAAAATCACTGGAAGAGAATCTGTAAAGATTCAATTTCATCTCTACAAAACTATATTCTATGCTTGGAGCATGTAAAGAACATCGTGATACACGTGGTATGGGCTATAAGGGAATAAACGCTCCAAGTACTGGTAAAATCAATTTTGTTCATGCTAATGACAACTCTTCATGTGAAAAAACTTCTTCAGCAGTCAACGATCTTAGTAATAAGGATTGTACTCCTTCAAATTTTGCTCACATGAGAACAGTCAAGAACAATTCCTTTAACTGCTATTATTGCGGAAATAAAGGGCATTTTGAACGAAGATGTCTTTTTCGACCGAGGAATGTAAAACTTCACAACATCTTGCATGGATGTCTAAAGAAGTAATTAAACCTATCTCTCATATTGCTGGAGTAAAAGGAAATGTCTGCAATCAAAATAAATGCTGTGATGAGTCATTTCTAGATTATAATTCTAAGACAAAAAATGACTACAATTATAGAAGGAAGAATGTCAGGTGGGCAACTGACTCTTTAAATTACTCTAAGAGGAGAAAAAGGCATAGGAGTGATAAGCACGTAAGTGCGACTTTTTTATACCCACATTTATGTTAGCTAGGTCTCGATATTTCACTAATAATTATATTTTAAAGATTTTACAGGAATTACAAGTGAAATCCGCTCGCCTGGAGAACTAATAGCTTAGAAGATAAATTGCGCTTGCAACTAGCATGCCAAAGGAGTCGGAGCTTATATAGAGCTTGTGGGCTGGCAAACCAACAACTCATGGGCCGCGCCTCCTTGCCATTTCATGTTCAGAGATAATAGTTCACAAAAAAAATTCTTTGCTTCTTCTAGTATGTGAGCCGCACTGGTGAGACTAGGAGAAAAATGGGACGTGGCTTCATTACAGCCACAACTCATTAGTTTTTTTTTTTTTAAATGGAAAGAGGATTATATTAACTAGCAAAGATAGTACATAAGATTTATAATTTCGTTTCTATCAAAAATATTATAAATAATGCTAAAATGCTCGATTTTTTGTTGTAATTTCGTAGACATATGATGAAGATTCTTTATTCTTGCTTCCTTGGCGATTTGGTCCGCTGCTGAATTATATTTTCTCATTGTAAATTTTACCTGAGCTTGTGGAAGATATTTTAAGATTTTCTTGGCTTCTTGAACTGTGTTTTCGGCTGTCCACGAAGGGCTAGCTTGTGTTTTCCTTGCTGATGCTGTCTGCCAAGGATTTACAATCAGTTACCATTGAAACGCTAGAAAAAACGTTGTCCCTTAGCCATGTAACTTCTTTTTGGAAAGATTTCGCTTCCGCATGGAAGGCCGAAGTAGTTGTCCCCGAGCCTGCTGAAATGTGCATAAAAGTCTAGTGGTCTACTGAATAAACGATGTGTGCGTATCCCATTTAAAAATCTTCTTCCTTGAAAGAAGCATCAATAAATATTATCCAGTCTGTGTTTATATCCGACCATTTGGTGTTGATCTTCATTGACTGATTGTTATCCAGTTCCTTTGTGTTCTTTTGAGGGATGGATTGCAAAAATATGTTGATCTGATCAATTAGTTGCATTGGATTTGGGGTTAAGTTTTCAAAAACCACCGAGCATCTGTATTTCCATATGAACCGTAATATGGTTGAGATTTTTCCTATCAAATTATCCAGTTCTGGGTTTAAAAGCCACCCTTTAACCCAAGTTGTAATCGGGTCTGTATTAGCCGAATAAGCTAAATTTCCTAGTGAGAAACTAAACCAAATAGCTTTTGAGAAAGGGAAAGATCTGAATAGATGATTCTCTGTTTCATGCGCTTGCGAATTACATAGATGGCAGATTGGGTCAATTTCCGGGTTATTGCCCCTAGTCTCGAACATGTAGGCAAAACTTTCCCAGCTAGTTTCCACACAAAAAGTTTAATTCTTGGTATTGCTTGAATTTTCCAAATACTCTTCCATGGGAAATCTAATAAGGAATTATCATCTTCTTGATTTTGATTTTCTAAGAAATTATAGATGTTTTTTACCGAGAAGAGTCCTGAGTCGTGGTGTAACCATTGGGTTTTGTCTTTTTTTTTTTTTTTTTTTTTGGGGGGGGGGGGGGGGTAATCGCTTTAATTTTATTTCTAACCTCCGGACTAAAGTAACTGTCTAGTTTTCCTTGATCCCATTTATTCTCATCAGTTATTAGCTTTTGAACTCTTTTTGGAGCCGTGTCTTGCATTTCTTGTGGTTGCGGTATTATTTCTGAATTTGGAATCCATCTGTCTTCCCATATTTTAATCGAAATTCCATTTTTGACTTGCCAGACAAAATTTCCTTTGATTAAATCTAGACCTTTTCGGATGCTTGTCCAAATCCAAGATAATTTAGAAACTTTAGAAGCTTCCAGAGGATGAGAACTTGGGAAATATTTTGCATTGAGAATTTTTGCCCATAGTTGGTCTTTCTCTAAAATTAATCTGCTGGCTAGTTTAGTGAGAAGAGCTATATTAAACTGATGATGATTTTTAATACCTAAACCACCTTGAGCAATAGGCTTGCATATGTATTTCCAAGCTCTGATGAAACCCCCTTGTCTTTTTTCCCTTCTTTATTCCACCTGATGTTTCTTTGTATACGATCTAATTGATTTAAGGTTTCTCTCGGTAGGGCAAGCACCTGCATTTGGTACGTTGGGAAATCTTGAAGAACTGATTTTATCAGAACTGTCCACCCCGCTTGAGATAGGAGTTTGGATTTCCAGCCTTGTAAAGTGGACTAATACTTTTGTAGGAATGGCTCGAAGTTCGCTTTCCTATTTTTATCAAAGAATAGAGGAGTTCCGAGGTATCTATCATTTTTAGTCATCAGAGGAACTTTAAGAATTTTGGCTATAATTTTTCCATGTTTAGGATGTATTTTTGGGATGAAGTAGACACTGGATTTTTGTAGGTTTATCATTTGTCCCATTATATCCCCGAAGAGGGATAAAACGTCTAGAAGATTTTTTGCTTCTCCCATATCAGCTTTTATGGAGAGGAAACAGTCGTCTGCGAAAATAGATTGGAAATGTTTGGAGTGTTTTTATTGATTCGGAGGCCTGAGATTTTCTTCTCCATTATCGTTTTTTTTAGAAGCCTAGATAGGATTTCCATGCATATCAGAAAGAGATATGGGGAAAGGGGGTCCCCTTGTCTTAATCCTCTCGAGGTTTTGAACTTTGACCCAAGGGATCCATTGAGTAGGATTGAGAAGGAAGTAGTGGTAATGCATTGTAGTATGAGATCTATCAACTTTTCATCAAATCCAAAGCTAAGGAGGGCCCTTTCGATAAAATTCCACTCCAATCTATCAAAAGCTTTAGAAAGATCTAATTTAAGTGCTAAATACCCTTTTTCCGCTTTCGAAATTTTCATAGAATGGATGAGCTCATGTGCGATTATAATATTATCTGTGATTTTTCTACCCAGTAGAAAGGCAGATTGGTTGGGGGAAATAATTTTGTTTAGAATAGACTTTAATCTATTTGCGAGCATTTTTTAGATTATCTTGTAAATGATGTTACTTAGACTTATTGGTCTAAAGTCACCCGGAGTTTGAGGAGTTGAAATTTTTGGGATAAGAGTAATGTATGAGTGGTTTAATTCAGTATCAAGAATACCAGTTTAAAGAACTCCTGAACTGGATTAACAATATCCGGACCAAATACTTCCCAATTAACCTTAAAGAACCCTGGTTGTAATCCATCGGGTCCTGGAGAACCTCACTGATTCATGTTAGATAAAGTGAGCCAGATTTCATTTTTATAAGGGACTTCTAGGAGCGATAGATTTTCCTCAACAGATATACATGGCTTTATGATGCTAGAAAAATCAAAACTACAGTTGTTTACTTGTGTTGTACCAATGTGGGTAAAATGGTTTACCAGAAGAGAGTAAATTTTCTCCCTGTCCGAGATCCAGAGGCCCGAGGGTTCTCTGAGGGTGTTGATGGAATTTATTATTTTCCTATTGGATGCGGTGGCATGGAAGTATTCTGTATTTCGGTCATATTCCTTGAAGAATTTATCTCTAGACAGCTGATGGTAGAAATCGTTTTTGATTTCGTACCATTTTCCTAGTTCTACTTGGAGATTTTTTTAGCTTGTCTATGTCTCTGGAAATATTTCCGGATTTGTGGATGCTCTCGATTTTATTATTTAGGTTCCTAATATTATTATGAATATTTCCAAAGATGTATGAGTTCCATTGGGAAAGATCAGAGGATAAGAGTTGGAGTTTCAAGGAGAAGTTTTTATTTTTTGTGTTGTTGGAATGTAATTACGAGGATGATTTGACTACCTCGGTTAGAGTGGAGTGAGAGAGCAAAGATCTAATACATCTAAAAGGTTTCTGAAGTTTCAATTTTTCAGGATTTGTTTCTAGTAGGATAGGTGTATGATCTGATCCATCTCAAGGTAGATGAGTTACTTTGGTGTCCGGGAATTTTTGAGCCCATTGAAATGATGCCAGTGCTCTGTCAATTCTCTCGCAAATATTCGCTTCTCCTTTTTTGTTGTTTGACCATGTGAATGGTGCGCCTTCGTAAACCGCATCTTAAAGTCATATGGAGTCGATTATTTGGATGATGATGGTCTTGCTGCTAGAGCTGGCTTTATTTCCCCCTTGCTTTCCATCTAGGTCAAGGATGATGTTCAAGTCGCCAATTAGGGCCCATGGATTATTCACTTGCTGTGCCAATTCTGAGATGTAGTTCCATTGCCTGATTTTTTCATCAGTTTCAATAGCTCCATAAACACAGGTGATGAAAGTCTTCTCGTCACCTAAAATTGCTTCAAAATGACACACGTTATATTTTGCTGACATTAATTTCATATCGATGTTATTATGCCAAGCAATTACTAACCCTTTTGCTATTCCCACAGACGGAATGATGAACCAGTCATGAAATTTGAATTTTTTGAAGAAAAAATCCATCCAAGACGCATGAGATTTTGTCTCAGCTAGGAACACTATATCAGGGTTATAGAACTGGCTAAGGTATTGAAAATGGTCCTTAGTGAGAGGGGTACCTATACCGTGTACGTTCCAGGACAAAAATTTCATCTTGCCAAAGAAGAACTACACTACTAAACTTGTGATAGAACACTAGATATTGAGACTGAGAAGGGAGAAATGTCTCAAATTATGATGATGAGATACAAGAATTTTCAGATGTAGGAAGCACAAGAAGAAAAAAAAATGCACAGGGTTACCACTAATGAAGTCCTCACAGCTGCCCACAAAACTAAATATCTATAGAGCAAATTGAACTTAAAAGACTGAAAGAGGACAAAAAAATGAATATTAATAATACTAGATCATAGCTCCAAGAATTGAAAGGAAAGGAAAGTATTACACTGTTTTGAAAGGTTGCGAGAAGCACGACTGAAAAGATGGATGAGTAGGGAGAACTAAACTGAACTAGAGAGAACTAAATTAATAATACTAGTTCATAGCTCCAAGAATTGAAAGGAAAGGAAATTATTACACTGTTTTGAAAGGTTGCGAGAAACACGACTTAAAAGATGGATGAGTAGGGAGACTAACCAGACCTGCACAACTAAGCATTAGGAACTACTAAATCAAGTGGTTAACCGGATACGACGAACAAATTTAAGCATATGGGTATATGAGACTGCTGCCAATTTAAACACAAGGATCAATACAAAAAAATAATATAGGAATGTTAGGTTAGTGCTTGGTTCGGATGGAACATATTCATAGAAATTTACTATAGATGTGATAAAGACTCAAAACGATGACTAAATACCAATTTTATGGAGTCTAAAGGAAAAATCCTATATGAAATCTGACAGAAATTTAGAGTACGCATAAATCAAGTCCAAAGAGAATAATTAAATTTGAATCAACAAACCAAAGTACCCAAACTAACCCTGGAAAGAAAAAATTCCTTGAAAATATGTTGGGAATATGGATAAACTGCCCCACTCTTAATTTCGGATTAATAAATTGGCCCCGTTTTTTTCAACTTTTCAAAATAATACCCACTGTTAACTTTTCAATCCAATTTTTTACTTATTTACCCTTTACTTGTCACGTTTATCTTCTAGTTCATTTTTTCAGGTTCGTCGATCTCGGTTCATGGATTTAGGGTTAGGGGTTTAAGGTTCAGGGTTCAAAGTTCATGGTTCTGGATTCATGGTTCACGATATAGTTCAGGGTTAGGGGTTTAGGGTTCATAGTTCAGGCTTCGTTGTTCATGGTTCAGGGTTCATGGTTCATGACATAGTTCAGGGTTAGGGGTTTAGGGTTCATGGTTCATGGTTAAGGTTCATAGTTCACGACATAGTTCAAGGATAAATATGACTTTTTAACAGGTGAGATAACTGCCACCTTGCATTTAACGGGATGGAAAATGTTATTTGAAAAAAATGGGACAACTTAGAAAAGTGCAAAAAAACGGGGACACGTTTTTTACCCTAATTCAAAACTAGGTCACTTTATCAAAATTCCCAAATAACCCAACACCAAAAATACCCCTACAACGAACCAATACAGCAAACAGCTTGCCTACAAAAACGCAAGACAAACTACACAAATACCAGGGAGATTAGTAAGACTCCTTCACTGAGCTAAACCAACAAACAGCTTGCCTACAAAAGCAACAAGGGACATAGGAAATTTAATGGGGAGAAATTTGAAACTGAACCAAATTTTCTGACCTAATTCAGGGTTTCTCGAGACACATCACCATGTCAAAAGGAATACGCAGTGATACAACGAACAGTCGATTGATTTCAAGACAAATCAAGAATATTGGACCGAGACAAAGGTTGATTCCGTGCAAGACAAATGGAAATAATACACAGAAATGAATAGGAAAAATGGATCCAACAATTGGAGAAAGTCGCAGGAAAGATGAGGATTAAGGTAAGCTAATTTGATAACAGATAAAGCCAAACCAAGCACATTAAAAGATATGATTAATGGCAGCGATAGAAAAAAAATACCCATATTCGGCAAAGATAAGAAAACATCCAGTAACCACCGTGATCTAGCAGCCCTAAGCTCTGTGCAGGTCCGGTAAGCTGTGAGATTAGCCGCTCATGGGAAGAGAAAACTTTGACTCAAATTATTCCATTAGTAGTTCAAGCATCAAACATATCCATTCCTTCACTTCACCATTTACATGTCAAGCAGCTGCAAACGATTAGGTTAGGAAAGAAAAAGGCATCAGTTCTGGATTTCTTTGTTGGATTCAAGTACCAAGCAGAGATGAGAGGTTAATGAAGATCAGAACAGGAGTGGATTGAAGGGGTTTTGACCTAAAATTGGTATTGAATGGCGAAGAACAATTGCCGGTGGTGGTGGAAGAGATCGGTAGAGCAGCGAAGATGATGCATCTGTTGGGGTTTGCTGGTGATGTCTGTGGGTCGAGTCGTGGCCTGGATTCCATGAAGAAAACAGGGAATGGAAGAACTAAAGGATGGGTGTTGGTTTTGGTGGCTGTTTGGATAATTCTGCTGATGGGAATGAAGACGAGATCCATGCAAGTCAATGTTAATCAAAAGGGAAGACAGGTCAGAATTTGGGAGTTCTGGGCATCGATTGATATTCTCCATTGAGAAACGGTAACAACAATTAGGGCTTCTTACAGCAACAGATACAATTTGGGGGTTTTGGTTTTCTAAAGAAATTATGAAAGAAATAGTGTTGCTGGTGATATTTGAGGTTCAATTGATTGAAGGTTATGGACTGGATTCAGTCAAGAAATCAGAGAAGCATCAGCTCTTGATCTGTACTGTTCTTAGTATGTCGAACAGCCAGCAACACAAACTAGAGTTGGGTTGATTTGAGAAGAATCGGTGCTTGTTCGTTTTGGTTATCGGCTGCGAGGAAACATGGATGCTCTTGACTGCTGTTCTCTTCTCGATTTATTTGCTGACAGAGTTTGAGTTCTCGGTTCGAAACATCAGCGACATCAGGTTCATAGATGGTTATATATGACAGCAGCTGCTCATGGCCTTTGATTGTTCTTAATGGTTTTACAGTTCTTGAGATGCAAACGATGGGATAATTCAATAGTCAGGCACATTTGGGGGTTCGTATATCAACTAAAATTGGGAGATTTGTCTCAATAAATCAGCTCCATGGAAATTAAGACGAAGGTGTTATAAGGCCTGAGAATAGATGTGCTACAGTGAGATGTTGCTTCAGAGAAGATGGGTTTTACTTGCAGTGGTGTATGTGTCCTGTGACTCAAGTTTGGGTCTTAATGGAGGCTCGAATGGAGGAAGCATGGAATTCCAGTTGGGATGTGGGTGCTGTAGCCAGTGAAGGGAGTTGATGTGGCTAGTTTTTGAAGAGTCTGAATATTGAGCTCAGGGCTGGTGGTGAACTGAGAGCTTGGTGGTTGTTGATATCTGCGCAAGGTAGGAACGCGAGCAGATGAGGCAATGTTGATACATACATGTTCCAGAACGTCAAAAAGGTTCGCCTGTTTTTTGTGTGCACAGTGGATGGATGCCATAAGGAAGACAAAGTTGAGAAGGGCAAGACTATAGATATTCACGAGAATCCATTTTTCATAACCTGCTATCATGTTGTTGATCATGAAGACAAACTACCAGTTCAAATGTCATCACAACTGGTAGGAAATCTACTTCGAGATTTTGAGGTCGGGCGTGAACAACTTGGTATTGCAACAAAGAATCTTGATTATCTGAAAAACAATATGAAGAAAGCAATTGACGAGCTCGTCCTTGTTCAATCTCTGGTTGCTGGCCGTGTATAATGTTTTTCAAATCATGTGCTCTAGGAAGTTATGTTTTTGCTTAGGAAAACTTCTTATGAGAATTTTATTCTTGTGTTTTTAAGAAGAATAACTAGAGTTTGGAATAACCATTATTGTGATTACACATATCTGTGTCCAACGATTTTCATCTTCAATGTTTTTAGATTAAATTCTAAAGTTTGTCTGGGAGATGATTTTGCAGTATTAATCTTTATGATTTTATATATTGCAATTTGTTATGGGATATGGGTGTTTGCGTCAGTGAACTATGATTTTCCCATACTTGGTCAAAAGTTAAGTCTTTCGTATGTCGATATGCAAGTATTGATAAAAGATTGAATGAACTTTTGACAAACAAAAGTTAATCCTTTTATGTCATTATGCAAATATTGATGGAAGAAAGGATGAGCTTTTGTTTACAAAGATTAAGTATATTGTATGTCATTGTGCAAATAGTGATGGAAGATAGAATAAATCTTTGTGTATTCCGCAGTATTGATCTTCCCTGATCCATATTTTTTATGTATATACTGTGTGACTCCGTAAGTTTTCTTATGCTGAGAATTTCCGACTAAATTAATCATGGGTTCTCTTGTGGTTAATTAAATTGAGTATTTTGGATACAAATTCATATTCTTATGTGATTTTTTTGTTGTCTAAAGAAATTCTTCTTTTCTTGTGAAAGTAAGGTCGTTCTTGTTGTTCTTTCTGGAAAAACATTTTATGGGGGAGAGTTCTTAATTGAACTTGTGCTTATTTGCCAAATCTTTGTGGGGAGTGCGGCTGTGGAATATTATAGGGGTTATCTTGTATCTTTATAAACTCCTTGATGAACGCATTTAGTTTCGGCTATATGATTGCATCTAAAAAGGTTAATGTGTGCTTTCTTTTAGTCATGAAGTGTCTCTATGAAAATTTCTTTAGGATCCCACTAGTTTTCGTACCTTTGCCAATTTTATTGACAAAAAGGGGAGAATTAATGTGTAGTTCACACTACAAATACATATGGTTTTGGGATCATTATGTAAGGGGGAGTTGTTTTCATGTGAGATGAAGTATTGACTAAGAGGGAGTGATACATATCACCATAGTATTGTTATCGAAGTTGTGATACAATTGAACTTTGATGTTGTGTAATAATACTATGACACTGTGTAACAATGATTAAGAGCTTTTGTTTTCTCATTTTTATGGATACGGATCTTTAACAACGATGATGCTGCATTGGATATCTTTGGAATCATTGGAGTACTTGGAAGTGACGAAGATTTCGATTAATGTTGAAGAACCAAAGAGATCATGCATGTGGAAGATTTCGATTAATGTTGTATTCCATATGTATTGATAGTTTTGTCCTAAAATTGACAAAGAGGGAGATTGTTAGAGCATTGCTCGGTCGAACTAGCAAGCGTTGCTATCTCAAGCTTGTTTGTCAAGTTTAGTTGCCAAAACTATAAGTCTTGATTTCTAGTCTGCTTATATCTAAGTCTCGGACTAGGATAGAAAGTGTAGTTGAGCTCTAGACTCCACGGCGTTCATCATACAAAGACGAAGAACTACTCAAGGAACTGGTGTAACTTCATCAACTAAAAGGTATGTGGAGACTTGAACTTATTTATCACTCAAAAGTCAATCTACTATATCTCCTATCTTGATACAAAAGTTGTATTGCTATATAGACTTCGATTATACTCATTTGCTATTTCGAGCCGAGTTCATCTTGCTTATCTATTTCTCGAAATATGTGTTGGTAAGCTTTTGCTTTGGCCAAGTTCATCTTTACAAGTGACAAAATTCATGTTGATTATTTCAATATCTTGAAAATCGCTTTGATGAAAAATAGTGTGTGAATAACCTCTATTTAACATCCTCTAAGAATGTTTCAATGATTGAAATGAAAGTTTAGAATATATAACCTTGAATGGATATAAACATTGTATGTTAGCCCATACTTGTGTAAGTCCAAAATCCTTTAACCATAGTATGCGTACTTTGATGCTTAGGATAACCGGAACTAAAGTCCGCGTACCTGTACGCGTATTGTCAGAAGTTCACATCCCGTGAATTTCTGCTGAAGTTTGTGAACTGAAAACAAACTCAATCCGGGTACTTAAGTATGTGTACCGGTATGCGTACTTGAGTGGGTTATTTTTTAAAAACGGTTTATTCGTGAAAAAAGACATATATATACTAAGGAATGCATATTTGCAAACCGTGACTATAATGTTCATGAATCGATTCGAGTGAATCAAAATCGTTTTTGCTTCGATCGTGTCTTGTATACTTCTATGAGATCTAAGCAATTGAACAACTCTCTAACTAGTTCTTTTGAGTCATTTGAACTAGTTATGGTGAAGATGAATATGGTTGACATGAAAGTGCTCATATGGCTAACCATTTGGTTAACTACTGTTGAACCAACTAAGTGTACACGTTTAGGTACGGTTACACAAACCTAAATGAACGTGCATTTCATTTGTGTATAACAAGATAAGTTCGATCTTACGGTTGAAAGATATTAGTTTGAATCTAATCGAGTTTTCATCTAACGGTGAATATTGAATGATTTGTTACCAAGGTAACTTAGATTGCAAACCTTGATTTGGAGACTATATAAAGGAGAACTCTAGCAACTGGGAAAACAGAATCCCCACACCTCCTGTGTGATACTAGTTATATAAGCTAGAGCCAATTCTCCTTTAACCTTAGATTTTTACCGAGACCCTATAGGTTAGCGACTTGAAGACTTCATTGGGATTGTGAAGCCAGACCCAACTATCTTCTCCTTAGTTACGTGATCTGATATTGTTGTTTCTATCGTGTTGAATGCAATTGGAATAATTGGCTCGAAATGAATATCTCCGACAGGCAAGATAAAAAGTAGTCACAAACATCTCCGTCTCATCGTTTGTGATTCCCGAATATCTTGTTTCCCTAGTCGATTAAGATTATTGTGAGGAGATTGATATTTCTAGGATGTTCTTCGGGAGTATAAGTCTGGATCAGTATGACATTGATTGGGGTTCAACTACAGTCCAGGCTGAAGTTAGTTTGTAGTAGGCTAGTGTCTGTAGAGGCTTAATACAATGTGTGTTCAATCTAGACTAGGTCTCGGGGGTTTTCTGCATTTGCGGTTTCCTCGTTACCAAAACTTCTGATGTCTGTCTTATTTCTTTTCCGCATTATAATTTGTTATATAATTGAAATATCACAGGTTATGCGTTGAATCAATAAATTAAGAAATCCGACATTTGATTGTTGATTGAAATTGATTGATCCTTTAACATTGGTCTTTGGTACCATTCAATTTAATTTCTATTGTATTCAATTAGAGTCGGAGATTTATATTTGCTTGAGTAAGTATTGAATCGAGAAATTGAGATATAACTCTTTGATATACTTTTTATTAAGATTGAGTCTGACTGTCTAGTCGATTCTCTTAAAAGTATATTGGAGTAAGTCCATACAGAATCTGAAGCAAGATACGACTCTCAACAAAATTGTTTTAATGACAGAGAACTCAGTCTCCTTGCCATAGAGAAATCCTTGGAGACTGATCTCACATCTGCCCTTAGTAAGGTAAAATCATTGGAAGAGAATCTGAAAAGATTCAATTTTAGCTCTACAAAATTATATTCTACGCTTGGAGCATGTAAAGAACATCGTGATACACGTGGTATGGGCTATAAGGGAATAGACGCTCCAAGTACTGGTAAAATCAATTTTGTTCATGCTAATGACAACTCTTCATGTGTAAAAACTTCTTCAGCAGTCAACGATCTTAGGAACAAGGATTGTACTCCTTCAAATTTTACTCACATGAGAACAGTCAAGAACAATTCCTTTAACTGCTATTATTGCGGAAATAAAGGGCATCTTGAACGAAATGTCTTTTTCGATCGAGGAATGAAAAACTTCACAACATTCTTGCATGGATATCTAAAGAAGTAATTAAACCTATCTCTCATATTGCTGGAATAAAAGGCAATGTCTGCAATCAAAAGAAATGCTGTGATGAGTCATTTCTAAATTATAATTCTAAGACAAAAAATGCCTACAATTGTAGAAGGAAGAATGTCAGGTGGGCAACTGACTCTTTAAATTACTCTGGGAGGAGAAAAAGGCATAGGAATGATAAGAACGTAAGTGCGACATTTTTATACCCACATTTATACTAGCTAGGTCTTGATATTTCACTAATAATTATATTTTAAAGATTTTACAGGAATTACAAGTGAAATCCGCTCGCCCAGAGAACTAATAGCTTAGAAGCTAAATTGGCGCTTGCAACTAGCATGCCAAAGGAGTCGGAGCTTATGTAGAGCTTGTGGGATGGCAAACCAACAATTCATGGGTCGCGTATCCTTGCCATTTCATGTCCAGAGATAATAGTTCACAAAAAATTTCTTTGCTTCTTCAAGCATGTGAGCTGCACTGGTGGGACTAGGAGAAAAATGGGACGTGGCTTCATTACAGCCACAACTCATTATTTTTTTTTTTAATGGAAAGACGATTATATTAACTAGCAAAGATAGTACATAATATTGATATTTTCGTTTCTATCAAGAACATTAGAAATAATGCTAAAATGCTCGATTTTTTGTTGTAATTTCGTAGACATATGATGAAGATTCTTTATTCTTCCTTCCTTGGCGATTTGGTCCACTGCTGAATTATATTTTCTCATTGTTAATTTTACTTGAGCTTGTGGAAGATCCATTAAGATTTTCTTGGCTTCTTGAACTGTGTTTTCGACTGTCCACGGAGGGCTAGCTTGTGTTTTCCTTGCTGGTGCTGTCTGCTAAGGATTTACAATCAGTTACTATTGAAATGCTAGAAAAAACGTTGTCCCTTAGCCATGTAACTTATTTTTGTAAAGATTTCGCTTCCGCATGAAAGACCGAAGTAGCTGTCCCCGAGCCTGCTGAAATGTGCATAAAAGTCTAGTGGTCTACTGAATAAACGATGTGTGTGTATCCCATTGAAAGGTCTTCTTCCTTGAAAGAAGCATCAATAAATATTATCCAGTCTGTGTTTATATCCGACCATTTCGTGTTGATCGTCATTAACTGATTATTATCCAGTTCCTTTGTGTTCTTTTGAGGGATGGATTGCAAAAATATGTTGATCCGATCAATTAGTTGCATTGGATTTGAGGTTAAGTTTTCAAAAACCACCGAGCATCTGTATTTCCATATGAACCATAATATGGTTGAGATTTTTCCTATCAAATTATCCAGATATGGGTTTAAAAGCCACCCTTTAACCAAAGTTGTAATCGGATATGTATTAGCCGAAGAAGCTAAATTTCCTAGCGAGAAACTAAACCAAATAGATTTTTCGAAAGGGAAAATCTGAATAGATGATTCTCTTTTTCCTGCGGTTGCGAATTACATAGATGGCAGATTGGGTCAATTTCCGGGTTATCCGCCCCTAGTCTCGACGATGTAGGCAAAGCTTTCCCAGCTACACCACGACTCAGGACTCTTCTCGGCAAAAAACATCTATAATTTCTTAGCAAATCAAAATCAAGAAGATGATAATTCCTTATTAAATTTCCCATGGAAGAGTATTTGGAAAATTCAAGCAATTTGTAACCATTGGATTTTGTCTTCTTTTAATTTTCTTTCTAGCCTCCGGACTAAAGTAACTGTCTAGTTTTCCTTGATCCCATGTATTCTCATCAGTTATTAGCTTTTGGACTCTTTTTGGAGACGTGTTTTTCATTTCTTGTGGTTGCGGTATTATTTCTGAATTTGGAATCCATCTGTCTTCCCATATTTTAACCGAATTTCCATTTTTGACTTTCCAGACAAAATTTCCTTTGATTAAATCTAGACCTTTTCGGATGCTTGTCCAAATCCAAGATAATTTAGAAACTTTAGAATCTTCCAGAGGATGAGAACTTGGGAAATATTTTGCCTTGAGAATTTTTGCCCATAGTTGGTTTTTCTCTAAAATTAATCTGCTGGCTAGTTTAGTGAGAAGAGATATATTAAACTTATGAGGATTTTTAATACCTAAACCACCTTGAGCAATAGGCTTGCATATGTGTTTCCAATCTCTAATGAAACCCCCTTGTCTTTTTTTTCCTTCTTTATTCCACCTGAAGTTTCTTTGTATACGATCTAATTGATTTAAGGTTTCTTTCGCTAGGGAAAGCACCTGCATTTGGTACGTTGGGAAAGCTTGAAGAATTGATTTTATCAGAACTGTCCTCCCCGCTTGAGATAGGAGTTTGGATTTCCATCCTTGTAAAGTGGATTAATACTTTTGTAGGAGTGGCTCGAAGTTTGCTTTCCTATTTTTATCAAAGAATAGAGGAGTTCCGAGGTATCTATCATTTTTAGTCATCAGAGGAACTTTAAGAATTCTGGATATAATTTTTCCATGTTTAGGATGTATTTTTGGGATGAAGTAGACACTGGATTTTTGTAGGTTTATCATTTGTCCTGTTATATCCCCAAAGAGGGAAAAAACGTCTAGAAGATTTTTTGCTTCTTCCACATCAGCTTTTGTGAAGAGGAAACAGTCGCCTGCAAAAATAGATGGGAAAAATTTGGAGCGTTTTTATTGATTCAGAGGCCTGAGATTTTCTTCTTCATTATCGCATTTTCTATAAGCCTAGATAATATTTCCATGCATATCAGAAAGAGATATGGGGAAAGGGGGTCCCCTTGTCTTAATCCTCTCGAGGTTTTGAACTTTGACCCAAGGGATCCATTGAGTAGAATTGAGAAGGAAGTAGTGGAAATGCATTGTAGTATGAGATCTATCAACTTTTCATCAAATATAAAGCTAAGGAGGGCCCTTTCGATAAAATTCCACTCGTCTCTATCAAAAGCTTTTGAAAGATCTATTTTAAATGCTAAATACCCTTTTTCCGCTTTCGAAATTTTCATAGAATGGATGAGCTCATGTGCGATTATAATATTATCTGTGATTTTTCTACCCGGGAGAAAGACAGATTGGTTAGGGGAAATAATTTTGTTTAGAATAGACTTTAATCTATTTGCGAGTATTTTTGAGATTATCTTGTAGATGATGTTACTTAGATTTATTGGTCTAAATTCACCCGGAGTTTGAGGAGTTGAATTTTTAGGATAAGAGTAATGTATGAGTGGTTTAATTCAGTATCAAGAGTACCAGTTTTAAAGAACTCCTGAACTGCATTAACAATATCCGGACCAAATACTTCCCAATTAGCCTTAAAGAACCCTGGTTGGAATCCATCGGGTCCTGGAGCACCCCAATGATTCATGTTAGATAAAGTGAGCCAGATTTCATTTTTATAAGGGATTTCTAGGATCGATAGATTTTCCTCAACGGATATACAGGGCTTTATGATGCTGGACAAGTCAAAACTACAGTTGTTTACTTGTGTTGTACCAATGTGGGTAAAATGGTTTACTAGAAGAGAGTAAATTTTCTCCCTGTTCGAGAGCCAGAGTCCCGAGGGTTCTCTGAGGGTGTTGATGGAATTTATTATTTTCCTATTGGATGCGGTGTCATGGATGTATTCTGTGTTTTGGTCATATTCTTTGAAGAATTTATCTCTAGACAGCTGATGATAGAAATCGTTTTTGATTTCATACCATTTTCCTAGTTCTACTTGGAGATTTTTTAGCTTGTCTATGTCTCTGGAAATATTTCCGGATTTGTGGATGCTCTCGATTTTATTATTTAGGTTCTTAATATTTTTATGAATATTTCCAAATATGTATGAGTTCCACTAGGAAAGATCGGAGGATAAGAATTGGAGTTTCAAGGAGAAGTTTTCATTTTTTGTGTTGTTGGAATGTAATTCCCATGATGATTTGACTACCTCGGTTAGAGTGGAGTGAGAGAGCCAAGATCTAATACATCTAAAAGGTTTCTGAAGTTTCAATTGTTTAGGATTTGTATATAGTAGGATAGGTGTATGATCTGATCCAACTCTAGGTAGATTAGTTTCCTTGGTGTCCGGGAATTTTTGAGCCCATTGAAATGATGTCAGTGCTCTGTCAATTCTCTCTCAAATGTTCGCTTCTCCTTTTCTGTTGTTTGACCATGTGAATGGTGCACCTTAGTAACCCGCGTCTTAAAGTCCTATGGAGTCGATTGTTTGGATGATGATGGTCTTGTTGCTAGAGATGGCTTTATTTCCCCCTTGCTTTGCATCTGGGTCAAGGATGATGTTTAAGTCGCCAATTAGGGCCCACGACTTATTCAGTTGCTGTGCCAATTCTGAGATGTAGTTCCATTGCCTGACTTTTTTTCATCAGTTTCAATAGCTCCTTAAACACAGGTGATGAAAGTCTTCTCGTCACCTAAGATTGCTTCGAAATGACACACGTTATATTTTGCTGACATTAATTTCATATCGATGTTGTTATGCCAAGCAATTGCTAACCCTTTTTCTATTCACACAGACGGAATGATGAACTAGTCATGAAATTTGGATTTTTTGAAGAAAAAATCCATCCAAGACACATGAGATTTTGTCTCATCTAGGAACACTATATCAGGGTGATAGAACTGGCCAAGGTATTGAAACTGGTCCTTAGTGAGAGGGGTACCTATACCCTGTACATTCCAGGACAAAGGTTTCATCTTGCCAAAGAAGAACTACACTACTAAACTTATGATAGAACACTAGATATTGAGACCGAGAAGGGAGAAATGTCTCAAATTATGATGATGAGATACAAGAATTTTCAGATGTAGGAAGCACAAGAAGAAGAAAAAAAATGCACAGGGTTACCACTAATAAAGTCCTCACATCTAGCCACAGAACTAATATCTATAGAATAATTTGAACTTAAAAAACAGAGAGAGGACAAAAAACGAATATTAATAATACTAGTTCATAGCTCCAAGAATTGAAAGGAAAGAAAATTATTACACTGTTTTGAAAGGTTGCGAGAAGCACGACTGAAAAGATGGATGAGTAGGGAGAACTAAACTGAACTAGAGAAAACTAAATTAATAATACTAGTTCATAGCTCCAAGAATTGAAAGGAAAGGAAATTATTACACTATTTTGAAAGGTTGCGAGAAGCACGACTGAAAAGATGGATGAGTAGGGAGACTAACCAGACCTGCACAACTAAGCATTAGGAACTACTAAATCAAGTGGTTAACCGGATATGATGAACAAATTTAAGCATATGGGTATATGAGACTGCTGCCAATTTAAACACAAGGATCATATATAAAAAAATAATATAGGAAAGCTAGGTTAGTGTTTGGTTCGGATGGAACATATTCAGAGAAATTTACCAGAGATGTGATAAAAACTCAAAACGATGACTAAAAATCAATTTTACGGAGTCTAAGAAAAAATCCCAAATGAAATCTGACAGAAATTTAGAGTATGCACAAATCAAGTCCAAAGAGAACAATTAAATTTGAATCAACAAACCAAAGTAACCAAACCAACCCTGTAAAGAAAAAATCCCTTGAAAATATGTTTCCAGGATTAAATGGTGGATTACGGAAGCGAATTTGAGCCAAATTCAGGTAAAAATATCCACCACAATTTGGTTCATTTGGAAATACAGATGTTCGGTAGTTTTCGAAAAAATCCACCCAAACTCGGTCAGTTTAATAGGACAAATTAACAGTTTCTTAAATTCCGCCCCGTTAAATACCCTTCAAAGCAATAAGCAGAATTTGGAAAGAATATCAATCAACAATTATTGGTCCAACCTAAATTCGGATTGGATAATCTTCATTGATGCTTCTTATAAAAAAGAGGATTCTTCGATGGGATACACTTTCATCCTATACTCTACTGATGAGGAGACTTTCATGCATCTTTCTGCGGGTTCGGAGTGGGCAACGTCAGCTTTCCATGCAGAAGCAAAGCCCTTGCTAAAGGCTGTTACATGGTTAAAAGAAAATATTTTATCAAGTGTGTTCATTGTAACAGACTGCAAAACTCTGGCAGATAACTTAAACAAGATGACGACAGATTCATCCTGGTCAGCAGAAAATACCTTGCAAGAAATAAGGATAATATTGGACGATCTACCCCAAGCTAAAATGACGTATATAAAGAGAAAAAACAACAAGGCAGCGAACTACATCGCTAAGGAGACAAGGATTAAAAGACTACAACACATGTCGGAAAAACTATTTCAAAGAGTTCATAAATCTAGCATTGATTCTAACACCTTTGATAAAAATGATCTTCTAAATCTTTTGTACTACATTTGCTAATTTTTAATAGAGGTAATTTGCGTTACCTCCCCTGGAGAAGATCATAATTTGAGTTACCTCCCCTACAGAACAAATATTAGTAAAACCTCCTCTCGTCACTTTTTCCATCCAAACCCGGTTAGCTGAGTCAGCTGCTTCGTACAGCTGGATGCTCTTAGGGGAAGTAACTCAAATTATGATCTTCTCTAGGGGAGGTAACTCAAATTATGATCTTCTCAGCTAACCGGGTTTGGATGGAAAAAGTGACCAGAGAAGGTTTTACTAATATTTGTTCTGTAGGGGACGTAACTCAAATTATGTTCTTCTCCAGGGGAGGTAACGCAAATTAACCCTTTTTAATATATGACTTTTTCCATAAAAAGAAAAAATGTTTCCAGACAAACTACACCCAACACCAAAAATACCCCTACAACGAACCAATACAGCAAACAGCTTGCCTACAAAAATGCAAGACAAACTACACAAATACCAGGGAGATTAGTAAGACTCCTTCACGGAGCTAAACCAACAAACAGCTTGCCTACAAAAGCAACAAGGGACATAGGAAATTTGATGGGGAGAAATTTGAAACTGAACCAAATTTTCTGACCTAATTCAGGGTTTCTCGAGACACATCACCATGTCAAAAGGAATACGCAGTGATACAACGAACAGTCGATTGATTTCAAGACAAATCAAGAATATTGGACCGAGCCAAAGGTTGATTCCGTGCAAGACAAATGGAAATAATACACAGAAATGAATAGGAAAAATGGATCCAACAATTGGAGAAAGTCGCAGGAAAGATGAGGATTAAGGTAAGCTAATTTGATAACAGATAAAGCCAAACCAAGCACATTAAAAGATATGATTAATGGCAGCGATAGAAAAAAAATACCCATATTCGGCAAAGATAAGAAAACATCCAGTAACCACCGTGATCTAGCAGCCCTAAGCTCTGTGCAGGTCCGGTAAGCTGTGAGATTAGCCGCTCATGGGAAGAGAAAACTTTGACTCAAATTATTCCATTAGTAGTTCAAGCATCAAACATATCCATTCCTTCACTTCACCATTTACATGTCAAGCAGCTGCAAACGATTAGGTTAGGAAAGAAAAAGGCATCAGTTCTGGATTTCTTTGTTGGATTCAAGTACCAAGCAGAGATGAGAGGTTAATGAAGATCAGAACAGGAGTGGATTGAAGGGGTTTTGACCTAAAATTGGTATTGAATGGCGAAGAACAATTGCCGGTGGTGGTGGAAGAGATCGGTAGAGCAGCGAAGATGATGCATCTGTTGGGGTTTGCTGGTGATGTCTGTGGGTCGAGTCGTGGCCTGGATTCCATGAAGAAAACAGGGAATGGAAGAACTAAAGGATGGGTGTTGGTTTTGGTGGCTGTTTGGATAATTCTGCTGATGGGAATGAAGACGAGATCCATGCAAGTCAATGTTAATCAAAAGGGAAGACAGGTCAGAATTTGGGAGTTCTGGGCATCGATTGATATTCTCCATTGAGAAACGGTAACAACAATTAGGGCTTCTTACAGCAACAGATACAATTTGGGGGTTTTGGTTTTCTAAAGAAATTATGAAAGAAATAGTGTTGCTGGTGATATTTGAGGTTCAATTGATTGAAGGTTATGGACTGGATTCAGTCAAGAAATCAGAGAAGCATCAGCTCTTGATCTGTACTGTTCTTAGTATGTCGAACAGCCAGCAACACAAACTAGAGTTGGGTTGATTTGAGAAGAATCGGTGCTTGTTCGTTTTGGTTATCGGCTGCGAGGAAACATGGATGCTCTTGACTGCTGTTCTCTTCTCGATTTATTTGCTGACAGAGTTTGAGTTCTCGGTTCGAAACATCAGCGACATCAGGTTCATAGATGGTTATATATGACAGCAGCTGCTCATGGCCTTTGATTGTTCTTAATGGTTTTACAGTTCTTGAGATGCAAACGATGGGATAATTCAATAGTCAGGCACATTTGGGGGTTCGTATATCAACTAAAATTGGGAGATTTGTCTCAATAAATCAGCTCCATGGAAATTAAGACGAAGGTGTTATAAGGCCTGAGAATAGATGTGCTACAGTGAGATGTTGCTTCAGAGAAGATGGGTTTTACTTGCAGTGGTATGTGTCCTGTGACTCAAGTTTGGGTCTTAATGGAGGCTCGAATGGAGGAAGCATGGAATTCCAGTTGCGATGTGGGTGCTGTAGCCAGTGAAGGGAGTTGATGTGGCTAGTTTTTGAAGAGTCTGAATATTGAGCTCAGGGCTTGTGGTGAACTGAGAGCTTGGTGGTTGTTGATATCTGCGCAAGGTAGGAACGCGAGTAGATGATGCAATGGGGGTTAGGTGCTATGGCCGGAGTTAGATAGGGGCATGATTTTGAAGAAATGGTTCTGTTAAGTGGATTAAGCTGTGAACAAGAATTTGGGTCCGAGATGGAGCTGTAGCAAGACCTATATTTATCTCACCATCAACACAGATTGAGGGATGAGATGGAGCTGTAGCAAGACCTGTATTTATCTCACCATCAACACAGATCGAGGGATACGCCGTAATCAGGGACGAAAAAGGGTTTGAGCATTTCTATTCGCTTTTGAATTGTTTAGCTTAGTCATTTACTGTATCATTTTCTATGGATTCTAAGAAAGCTATATGTAGCTAAATCCATTATTAGGGTGAAGGATGAACTTGTAGGTTTAATTTTACTTGTGTTCTAAAACAAGGGTTTTCACCAACTTTGAGCTTAATGTCAATTGTTTGAGTTCCTCTTCAATGATTTATTCTCTATGCAATTTCTCATATTTTATGCCATGTATAGTTTATTATTAGATTGGTAGAAATTCTCATTGAACCTTGTTACCAATTGATTTATGAATATTCTTCGACTGGTTATGCCTTATATGATTAGTTCTTTGGATTTCTACCTTAGATTGAGTGTCATATCTTCCATGTACTAGCTAGAGTTGCTATTATACATGAGTTATTTTGAAACCTTGTGATAGAACGTAAGTGAATCCTTAGGCTTACAACGGATTCGGTAGCCCTAATATTTCCACATCCTTGATTACATTTTCTTATAAACTTGCTTGAATCAAATTTTTATTATTTTCTTAGTACAATAATCTATGAAAATATTGAATTTGGTTGGATAGTTCTTGATATTAATTAATAGTAGTTTTCACACTCCTTGAAGGAACGAACCGTGCTTGATATTGTGTGCAATTTTTGACACTGTGCACTTGCGGTAAAACAAAGTCGGTATACCGACCCATCAAGGAGAAAGAAAAAAAAGTCAAATTCCCTTTCCCCCTCTTAAAAAGACTGTGAACCCGAGGGGTCTGCTCCAGAATTCATTCATATCAATAATCGAGTCTCAGAGCTCAAGATCAGCATAAACAGACTAAAACGGAGCATCAAAAAGGGAAGGAAAACAACATGACCAGGTATTCCTTGTTCCCCTCTGGTTAAATCTCTTTCAACTAATCGTAGTGATTTTTCAGAAAATCTTCATGAAGGAAAGAGAGAAGAAGTCAATATTCTTGATGAGCAAAATGCTCATCAAAATACAACATGACTACTCAATGTAGCATCCTTCATGTAATGTGGAAGGATGCTCGTAATTCTCAAGAAACTTTTGTGCCTTGAGAAAGTAGTTGTTGTTATATTTTATTTTCCTCTACAAAAAACGATGATCATAAAACTGTTGAGCGTTGCTCCAGTACTTTACATAATGTAATGTTTTTGATCGTTTACTCTTAAGAATAATTCCTTGTTTGATTGTCTTGGTTATCAACAATTCTCTTTGTTCCTTTGAACAGAGAATGTCATCTTTTGTTTACATTGGGTCTTTGAATTTTTCAAGATTTCGTCTAAATTTGGCTTCACCATTCTCTTGGTCGCGTACCAAGTTTGTAACCACTGTGCACGTACAACTGACCCGTACGGAACATATACGAGTTTCTCTAGGGTTTCCAATGAAACACTCATATATATAAATATGTATCATACTCCTTCTTGATACATACACGTTCCAGAACGTCAAAAAGGTTCGCCTGTTTTTTGTGTGCACAATGGTTGGATGCAATAAGGAGGACAAAGTTGAGAAGGGAAAGACTATAGATATTCACGAGAATCCATTTTTCATAACCTGCTATCATGTTGTTGATCATGAAAACAAACTACCAGTTCAGATGTCATCAAAACTGGTAGGAAATCTACTTCGAGATTTTGAGGTCGTGCGTGAACAACTTGGTATTGCAACAAGGAATCTTGATTTTCTGAAAAACAAACTGAAGAAAGCAACTAATGAGGTCGTCCTTGTTCAATCTCTGGTTGCTGGCCGTGTTTAATGTTGTTCAAATCATGTTCTCTAGGAGTTATGTTTTTGCCTAGGAAAACTTCTTATGAGAATTTTATTCTTGTGTTTTTAAGAAGAATAACTAGAGTTTGGAATAACCATTATTGTGATTACACATATATGTGTCCAACGATTTTCATCTTCAATGTTTTTAGATTTATTTTTTGAAATTCTAAAGTTTGTCTGGAAGATGATTTTGCAGTATTAATCTTTATGGTTTTATATATTGCAATTTGTTATGAGATATGGGTGTTAGCGTCCGTAATCTATGGTTGTCCCATACTTGGTCAAAAGTTAAGTCTTTCATATTTCGATATGCAAATATTGATAAAAGATTGAATGCACTTTTGACAAACAAAAGTTAAGCCTTTTATGTCATTATGCAAATATTGATGGAAGAAAAGATGAGCTTTTGTTTACAAAGATTAAATCTATTGTATATCATTGTGGAAATAGTGGTAAAAGATAGAATTAATCTTTGTGTATTCCGTAGTATTGATCTTCCCTGATCCATATTTTTTATGTATATACTGTGTGACTCCGTAAGTGTTCTTATGTTGAGAATTTCCGATTAATAATCATGAGTTCTCTTGTGGTTAATTTAATTGAGTATTTTGGATAGAAATTCATATTCTTATGTGATTTTTGTGTTGTCCAATGAAATCCTTCTTTTCTTGTGAAAGTAAGGTCGCTCTTGTTGTTCTTTCGGGAAAGACAGTTTATGGGGTAGAGTTCTTAATTGAACTTGTGCTTAATCGCCAAATCTTTGTGGGGAGTGCGGCTGTGGAATATTATAGGGGTTATCTTGTATCTTTATAAATTCATTGATGAATGCATTTAGTTTTTGGCTATATGATTGCATCTAAAAAGGTTGATATGTGCTTTCTTTTGGTCATGAAGTGTCTCTATGAAAATTTCATTAGGATCCCACTAGTTTCGTACCTTTGCCAATTTTATTGAACAAAAGGGGGAGAATTAATGTGTAGTTAACACTACAAATACATATGGTTTTTGGATCATTATGTAAGGGGGAAAGGTTTTCATGTGAGATGAAGTATTGACTAAGGGGGAGTGATACATATCACCATAGTATTGTTGTCGAAGTTGTGATACAATTGGACTTTGATGCTGTGTAATAATACTATGACACTATGTAACAATGATTGAGAGCTTTTGTTTTCTCATTTTTATGGATACATATCTTCAACAACGATGATTCTGCATTGGATATCTTTGGAATCATTGGAGTACTTGGAAGTGACAAAGATTTCGAGTAATGTTGAAGAATCAAGGAGATTATGCATGTGGAAAAAGCTGCAAAGCTTATTTGTTTTGTATTCCATATGTATTGATAGTTTTGTCACTAAAATTGACAAAGGGGGAGACTGTTAGAGCATTTCTCAGTCGAACTCGCAACCGTTGCTATCTCAATCTTGTTTGTCAAGTTTAGTTTCTAAAACTATAAGTTATGATTTCTAGTCTACTTATAGCTAAGTCTCGGACTAGGATAGAAAGTATAGTTGAGCTCTAGACTCCACGACATTCATCATACAAATACTAAGAACTACTCAAGGAACTGGTGGAACTTCATCGACTAAAAGGTATGTGGAGACTTGAACTTATCTATCATTCAAAAGTCTATCTACTCTATCTCCTATCTTGTGACAAAAGTCGTATTGCTATATAGACATCGATTATACACATTTGTTATTTCGAGCCGTGTTCATCTCGCTTATCTATTTCTCTAAATATGTGTTGGTAAGCTTTCACTTTGGCCAAGTTCATCTTTACAAGTGACGAAAGTCATGTTGATCATTTCAATATCTTGAAAATCACTTTGATGAAAAATAGTGTGTGAATAACCTCTATTTAACATCCTCTAAGAATGGTTCAATGATTGAAATGAAAGTTTAGAATATATAACCTTGAATGGATATAAACATTGTATGTTAACCCATACTTGTGTAAGTCTAAAATCCTTGAACCAAAGTATGCGTACTTTGCTGCTCAGGATAGCCGGAACTAAAGCCCGCATACCTGTACGCGTACTGTCGGAAGTTCACATCCCATGATCTTCTGCTGAAGTTTATGAACTGAAAACAAACTCAATCCAGGTACTTAAGTATGCATACCGGTATGCGTACTTGAATGAGTTATTTTCTAAAAACGGTTTATTCGTGAACTAAGACATATATAAACTAAGGAATGCATTTTGCAAACCGTGGCTATAATTTTCATGAACCGATTCGAGTGAATCAAAATCGTTTTTGCTTCGATTGTGTCTTGTGTACTTCTATGAGATCTAAGCAATTGAACAACTATCTAACTGGTTATTTTGAGTCATTTGAACTAGTTATGGTGAAGATGAATATGGTTGATATGAAAGTGCTCATATGGCTAACCATTTGGTTAACGACTGTTGAACCAACTAAGTATACACGTTTAAGTACGGTTGCACAAACCTAAACGAATGTGCATTTCATTTGTGTATAATAATCTAAGTTCGATTTAACGGTTGAAAGATATTAGCTTGAATCTAATCAGGTTCTCATCTAACGGTAAATATTGAATGCTTTGTTACCAAGGTAACGTAAATTGCAAACCCTGATTTGGAGACTATATAAAGGAGAACTCTAGCAACTGGGAAACCTAATCCCACACCTCCTGTGTGATACTAGTTGTATAAGCTAGAGTCGATTCTCCTTTAACCTTAGGTTTCTACCGAGGCCCTGTAGGTTAACGACTTGAAGACTTCATTGGGATTGTGAAGCCAGACCCAACTATCTTCTCTGTAGTTGCGGGATCTGATCTTGCTGTTTCTATCGTGTTGACTGCAATTGGAATAATTGGCTCGAGATTAATATCTTCGATAGGCAAGATAAAAAGTAGTCACAAACATCTCTGTCTCATCGTTTGTGATTCCAAAATATCTTGTTTCGCTAGTCGATTAAGATTATTGTGAGGTGATTGATATTTCTAGGCTGTTCTTCGGGAGTATAAGTCTGGTATATCAATTGGTTTCTGTTCACCTTGATTTATCAAAAGACGGAACCAAACTCGTAGGTATTCCCGTGGGAGACAAATTTATCTATTCATGTAGATTTTTCTGTGTGATACAAATTTGTTTATTAAAGTGTTCGACTTTGGGTCGTAACAACTCTTAGTTGTGGGTGAGATCAGCTAAAGGAATCAAATGCGTAGTATGCTGCCGGGATCAGAGACGTAAGGAGTGAAACTGTACGTTGGATCAGTGTGAGAATAATTGGGGTTCAACTACAGTCCAGACCGGAGTTAGTTTGTAGTAGGCTAGTGTCTGTAGCGGCTTAATGAAAATGCGGGGGTACAACAACCTCACCCAATATTTCGATCAGCAATCTGTATGGACTAACTCCAATATACTTTCTAGAGAATCAACTAGACAGTCAGACTCAATCTAGAGAAAAGTATATCGAGGAGTTAATATCTCTCTCACTTGATTTGATATTTACTCAAGCAAATATAAATCTGCGAGTCTTTATCAAATACAAGGATAATAACTTGGATGGTACCAAAGACCAATATCCAAGGATCAATCAATTTCCAATCAACAACCAAAGGTTGGATTTCACAATTGATCGATACAACGCACAACCTGTGATATTTCAATTATATAAAAAAATATAATGCGGAATAAAAATAACACAGACACCAGAAATTTTGTTAACGAGGAAACCGCAAATGCAGAAAAACCTCGGGACCTAGTCCAGATTGAACACCATACTGTATTAAGCCGCTACAGACACTAGCCTACTACAAACTAACATCGGTCTGGACTGTAGTTGAACCCTAATAAATCTCACACTGATTCAAGGTACATTTGCGCTCCTTACGTCTCTGATAAATCAAGGTGAAGAGGAACTAACTGATAACTCGGACTTATATTCCCGAAAAACAGCCTAGTATTATCAATCACCTCACAATAATCTATATCGTATGAGAGCGAAACTAGATATTGTGGAATCACAAACGATGAGACGAAGATGTTTGTGATTTCTTTTTATCTTGTCGTATCAGAGATATAATCTCAAGCCAATTATTCAATTTAACTCGTACGATAGAAAATGGCAAGATCAGATCGCTCAACTAGAAGAAAAGTAGTTTCGTCTGGCTTCATAATCCCAATGAAGTCTTTCAGTCGTTTTCCTACAGGGTCTCGAGAAGAAACCTAAGGTTAAAGGATAATCGACTCTAGCAAACCAACTAGTATCACACATGAGGTGTGGGGATTAGTTTTTCCAGATGCTAGATGTCTCCTTTATATAGCTTTCAAATCAGGGTTTGGAATCTAAGTTACCCTGGTTACAAAGCATTCAATATTCACCGTTAGATGAAAAACCTGATTCAAACAAGCTAATATATTTCAACTGTTAGATCGAAACTTAGCTTGTCACACACACAAATGAAATGCATACATTTAGGTTTGAGTAACCGTACCTAAACGTGTACACTTAGTTGGTTCACAAATAGTTAACCAATGGTTAGCCGTATGAGCACTTTCATATTAACCGTATTCATCATTCTCATAACTAGTTCAAATGACTCATAGAACTAGTTGATAGAGTTGTTCAATTTCTTAGGTCTTTATTCATAGACACAATTGAAAAAAAATCAGTTTGATCCACTTGAATCAGTTCATGAACAATATAGCCACGGTTTGCAAAGATTGCATTCCTTATAATTTATTGTTTTAATTTCATGAACTACCTATTTGAGATATCACCAGCTTGAGTAGCGTACGGGGATGCGTAGCTTAGCTACCGGATTTGAGTTTACAAACTAAGTAGAAATTTTCGGTTTGAAAACTTTCGTGGGTACACTTACGGGTACGCGGACCTAAGGTGACTGGTTTGCAAGTTTTCAAACTACAAACTCAGTAGAAATTTTCGGCGGAAAACTTCCGCCAGTACGCGTACCCACCTGTCTCCTTCACCAATACCGCATGCACACATATGCACGTACTTGGCTTCCGGTACATGGATTTATACACTAATGTGCGAACACACTATATGCTTATATACATAGATGGTAATCTCAACTCTACATTTCAATCATTGAAACATTCTTCTATAATGTTATAACAATCGTTATTCAAGACTATCATCATCAATGTTATTTTCAAGATTGAAACGTCATCATGAATTTCGTCACGGGTAAAGATGAAAATGGTTAAAGCAAAAGCTTACCAACACATAATTCGAGAAAAAGATAGGCGAGTAAACTCGGCTCGAAATAGCAAATGTGTATGTATGAAAACTATCATACTTAAACAACTTTGTCTCAAGAATAGGAGATAGAATAGACTTTTGAGTGATAGATAAGTTCAAGTCTCTACATACCTTTTAGTCGGATGAAGTTCCACCGGTTCATCGAGTAGTTCTTCGTCTTCGTAAGATGATCACCAAGGAGTCTGGAGCTTCAACTACACTTGACTATCCTAGACCGAGACTTAGTCATAAGTAAACTAGAAATCAATACATACAGTTTTGATTACTAATATTGACAAACATGCTTGAGATAGAAACGCATGCGAGTTCGACCGAGTAATTCTCTAACAATATCCCCCTTTGTCAATTTTAGTGGCAAAACTATCAATATATATGGATTACAAAATAGATAAAAACTTTGTAGTTTCTCGTCCACATGCTTGATCTCCTTGGTGCTTCAACATTACTCGAAATCTTCGTCACTTCCAAGTAATCCAATGATTCCAAAGGTTGTAAGTTTAGCATCATCATTGTTGAAGTTCCGTAGCCATAACAATGAGAAAACAAAAGCTCTCGATCATTGTTATAGAGTGTCATAGTATTACTACACAACATCAAAGTTCTCATATCACAAATTTGACAACAATACTGTGGTGATATGTACCACTCCCCCTTAGTCAATACTTCGTCTCAACACGAAAACCACTCCCCCTTACATAATGATCCGTAAAACACTTAAACCATATGTATTTGTAGTGTGAACCACATATTAATTATCCCCCTTTTTGTCAATAAAATTGGCAAAGGTACGAAAACGGGATCCTAATGAAATTCTCATGGAGACACTTCAAGATAAAAAAAAAGTACATATCAACTTTATTTAGATGCAATCATAAAGCCGAAGCTAAATACATTCATCACGGAGTTTATAAAGATACAAGATAACTCCTCAAATATTTCACAGCCGCACTCCTCATAAATATATGTAAATTAAGCGCAAGTTCAAAAGAACTCTCCCCCATTTGATGTCATTCCCGAAAGAACAACAAGAGCGACCTTACTTTTACAAAGAAGGATTTCTTTGGACATCAAAAACCAAAAAATGATTTTGTTATCCAAAAATTCTCAATCAAATTAACCACAAGAGAACCCATGATTAATCTAATTTGAAAACACAACCAAAATAATCACAAATGAATCTATGATTAGTTTAGTTGGAAATTCTCACACAAAAAGATTTATGGAGCCACACAGTATATACATAAAATATGGATCAAGGAAGATCAATACTGCGGAATATACAAGGATTCATTCTATTTCCCATCACTATTTGCATAACGACATACAATAGACATAATCCTTGTAAACAAACGATTTTAACCTATCTTCCATCAAAGAATTGACATAATAGGCTTAACTTTTGTTTGTCAAAAGTTCATTCATTCTTGTATTAATACATGCATATCGACATATAAACGAGATAACTTTTGACATCGTATGTGACAATAATATTTCATGGACGCAAACATACATATCCCATAACATATTGCAATATATAAAACCATAAATATTAATACTGCAATCATCATCTTCCAAAACAATTTTTTAGAATTTAAACAAATAAACCTAAAAACAAGAATTTGAAAACGTTGGACATATCTATGTGTACTCACAATAATGGCTATTCTAAACCCTAGTTATTCTTCTAAATAAAACAAGAATAAAATTCTCATAAGAAGATTTACTAGATTAAATAACACATCTATCCAAGTCGTGTTATAAGATTTTGAACATAGACGAGTTCCTCATTGGCTTCCTTCAGCTTGATCCTTACGAACTCGAGATTCTTTTGAGAGATCACAAACTGATCTTTTAGGACCTTAAAATCTTGAAGAAGATTTCCAACCAGTTGTTGTGACAATTGAACTGGTTGTTTGTCTACATGATCAATTGCATGATAGAAATTTATAAGAACAGGGTTCTCATAAAATTCAGCGAACTTGTTTCTTTCATTCTCAACTTCCTTCTTGCACCCTTCCATAGTTTGCACCATTATTTCTTAGAAGGCTATTTCCGTTACCTAACTGGTACATACCAAGAAAAACTTCATGATATATATACATATATGTATGTATGAGATATATATAGGAAAACCCTAAGGGTTCACGAACAAAAGTCGTTAATGGGCCAGGTATGCAAACTTTCATAGTTATGAACCAGGTTCAAAAACCGTCTAGGCAAAAGGGTTTTATAAAGACTTTGAAAAGGATCTTTAGATCAAAAAGAATGAGCACTAAAGAGTTCAGTGTTTTAACAAGTCATGGATTTCTCAAGAGTTCTCATGGATTAACTATGCTTCATTATGAAAAGAAGACTAGAGTAAAAATCTACTCAGAAGGGATCAATTTTACAGAACCAAATGAAGAATTACAAAAACCATTCTTGTCAAGATGAGTTGTATCTTGACATCCATGCGCATCCTCATAAAGTTGGAATGATGATATGCTTTCAAATTGAGTTGTAGTAAAAAGTTCGTTGGGACTTGTGAAAGCAATAGATTTTAGACTTAATTTTAAAGCAAAGAAAATAAAGAAAATAAATGTTGATATGTTGTGAAAATTATGGAGAGGCTGGAGCTAGGAATTCACCATTCATCAATACTTATGTGGTTCTAAATTAATTTAAATCATGCAATTTAAACAATTGATTCGATTCTAAATTATTGCCAAAATCAGATTCCCAAAATATCAAATGTTAGTCGCAAGTATAACGCATCAAGAGTCTAAAACTAAGCATGCATCATCAAGAGAAAACACATTTGATTAATAAGAATCATTTAATTTTATTTTTTTTATCAATGCAATTAATCATATAAAAATATTGCATAAATTTATAAAATAAATATTACCACATAATTCTTGAGAGAATGGCTTCCTCCGTCGCCCCAAGAATTGGTTTTAGCTCATCATTAGGAAAACACGCTTAAAAGTTGATTTCATTGCTCAAATGGTGTTTACAAATGATGAAATGGGAGAAACAATGATAACCGGGTTTGTAACAGTAATATGTGTTACAAACAGAAAAGAACGATAGAACTGAATTGTCGCTGATTCTCGACCCACGGCTGTGTGTCGTTTCCACTGTTGAAAAACGACTGTCTTGGATGGTCTGTTCTTCGCGTTCTTCACATGAGCAGCAGCAGAAAAATATTTCTGGAATTTGATTTTCTCGACTCTGTGATGCTCTATAATCTCCCAACTCTCTATAAACCTTCTCTGCTATCCCAGGGTGATATTTATACTCAACAGGCGAAGAAAAATCTCTGTAATAACTCTCAATAATCTCTCTTTATTCGGAAGTGAAGGGATATCTTCTCGGTAATATTTTCTTCCCATTCTTGTCTTCTCACGTTGTCAACGAGTGCTGATTCTTCCTTATTTAACTCGCACATGCTTCTGCAGCGGCCAAGCTCTATCCAAACACGTAAAATCACGATGCAATCCCGTAATTATCTCATCCGCACACGTACTCCCTGATGTGTAGAAAATCCACGTATTCGTCCCACGTTTTCCTAATCTGAAGGACTTACCAGTCCTGTGTGAGTGTAACAGGCTAGAATGAGTCGATTGGAGTCATTGAATCTCGCCACAGCTCCTCCAAATTGAGAACATCAAACTCCGCAGGTTAACAATATTCAAACCTGCACTTTCCCGCCAAAAATGTTTAAACCATGGGGAAGAAAGGGTTACCCCTTATCCAGAGTAGGGGTGTGAATAGCAGATGGGTGCTGAGGATGAATATGGGCTACGCATAACCTTGGGTGCCCCTTAGCCAAATTTGGGGTCCTTATAACAAATGTCCTCCAGGGGTCCAAATAGCACTTTTTGAGCAACTTTTTCCACACAAGTGTATTTCTCCAAAAACACCTACACAAACATAAAAACACCATAATAAGTACAAAATCAAGCACTAGAAATAGAGACACTGAGGACAATTCAGACACAAAATTGTGTCTATCAAATACCCCCAAACTTATTATTTGCTAGTCCTCGAGAAAATCTAATAAAAATAAAAGCCTAACTCACTAGGTGGCCCTAGTGACCGAGATATAGTCTAGGGAGGGTTTACCAGAGGTGTACCCATAAAACCATGACTTCTAATTGGTCACAAGTATCCAAAGAGCTATGACGACATACAGATTCTCAACCTATCTCCAAGTAACTAGAATGCTAGAGAAATTAAAGGTTCCAGTTCTAAAGCTGAACAAAGAATAGGGAAGACACATCCGCAATATTGCTAGATAAAGAGATATCCGCTACACAGCTAGATAAACATTGTAAGATGCGTCCGCTTTACAGCTGGATAAGATTAGGAGAGACATAAAAATGAGAGGGACATCTGCTATACAGCTGGACTAATTACGTGTGATGAGTTGAACCAGTGGTAGAAAGATCTTGTGCCAGATGGAAAGCGGACTAACAAAGAAACCAATATGCATCTTTCCTAGACTCTCTCATAGTGCTCAGTAGAAACAACGTCTTCTTAGGTCTTCAACTGTTGATGATAAACTATCGAACTTCGTAGAACCTTGACAATTAATTCGTCTCTTCGATTTCTTGCTTGAAACTTCCTTATAGATTTCTACTTCCCTATGGCCTTATTAAACAAAATTTAAATGTACTTTTTTTTTTTGGAAACAAAAATAACAAGACAACAAATTACATGGCCATTAGAGAAGGACTTTAGAACTTGGATCTTCACAACTTGTAATGTCTTGGTATCATGAACTTCAACAACGTATATTGTTTGATTTTCTTTGCTCTTGTAACTCAATCTTCAACTTTGATTTTTTTTTTTTGAATTATTCTTTTCTATTGTTGCTTCTAAACCTAAAACGTCTTCAACTTTCTTCATAGATTTTTATATCGCTCCGCTTGTTGATGATGATAAGTTTCTACTAAGAGAGAGTCGTAATCCAGTAACTAAGAATACATTGTGAGGTTTCTTTGTCTTTCTGTCATTTCCTTTTGACCTACTTGCCTTTCCATCATGGATGGTTAGGTCCATCACGGTTACCCTCTAAAAGGAACAAGTTCTCTTCTGAATGTCAAAGATCTCAATGTCTTTTTCTCTAATGTCTCAGAAGAATGTTATCCCTAGCAATTCCAATTTCCATATTTTCGGTGAGAAACCGTAGGTAAACTTATCTAACCGGATACTATGTGACGCTAGAAGTTTCAAAAATGCAACTAAAAAGTTCTTCCCCACCCCCAAACTTAAATCTAACATTGTCCTCAATGTTTCTAATGAAATAGAAGTACCAAAAGTAAAATAACACGAGGAGAAGTTGGAAAGATAGTACCTAGGTGAAGAGAGAAATCAAAAACTATTATACAACATACAATCGCCTCGATGGTCAATCAAGGGTAAACAGGGTCCTCCAGAGGGACCTCGTCAACATCACCATTAGGAAAGGGCTCTGAAAAGGGTTTCAATCTCTGACCGTTAACCTTCGAAGAACTACTACCATCCGGTGTCTCAATCTCAACAGCTCCATGAGGAAAGACAATGTGAAAAATAAAAGGACCCGTCCACCGAGAACGTAACTTCCCAGGGAAAAGATGCAAGCGGGTATCATACAGAATAACTTTTTGACCTGGAGAAAATGACTTCCTTAAAATATTTTTATCATGCGCAAGTTTCATTTTGTTCTTATACTCCTTCGCACTATCGTAAGCATCTATACGAATCTCTTCCAACTCATTGAGCTGGAGTTTCCTATGGGCTCCTGCCTTGTCAAGTGAAAACTTTAGCTGCTTAACAACCCAATAAGCTCTATGTTCTAACTCAACAGGTATATGACATTCCTTTCCATACACAAGCCGATAAGGCGACATTCCAATGGGGGTCTTAAACGCAATACGGTAAGCCCATAAGGCATCAGTAAGCCTAGACGACCAGTCTTTCCGATTAGGATTAACTGTTTTCTCTAGTATACACTTTATCTCCCTATTGGAAACCTCTACCCGACCACTAGTCTGTGGATGATATGGGGTAGCTACCTTATGTGTAATACCATATTTCTTCATCAAAAGCCTAAAAGGTCCATTACAAAAGTGCGACCATCCATCACTAATTATAACTCGCGGTGTACCAAAACGTGTAAGTATATTATTTTTCAAGAACTCAATCACAACCCTATGGTCATTGGTTTTACACGCAACCGCCTCAATCCACTTAGAGACATAGTCTACAGCGACAAGGATGTAAAGGTTACCAAAATAATTAGGAAACAGACCCATAAAATCAATAGCCCACACATCAAAGACCTCAACAACTAAAATAGGGTTCAAGGGAATCATGTTCCTACGGGAAATGGTTCCTAATTTCTGGCAACGCTCACAAGTAACACAGTGACTATGGGAGTCTTTAAACAACGAAGGCCAATAGAATCCACACTGCAATATCTTAGCAGCAGTCTTCTTAGCACTAAAGTGAACCCCACAAGCATGATCATGACAAAAGGAAATAATACTGGACTGGTCACTCTCAGGTATACATTTCCTAATAATCTAGTCTGGACAATACTTAAACAAATAAGGATCATCCCAAAACAAAAGCTTCACCTCGGCTAAAAACCTAGAACGATCTTGTTTACCCCGATGTTGGGGTATTCGACCAGTAACAAGATAATTCATTATATTCCCATACCAAGGTGCTTGGGTAACAAAGAACAGTTGTTCATCAGGAAAACTATCCCTAACAGAAGGAGAATCATTAAGGGTATCCACAACAAGCCTAGACAAGTGGTCTGCTACTACATTTTCTGCACCCTTTTTATCTCTAATGTCTAAGGAAAATTCCTGCAACAATAGGATCCATCTAATCAATCTAGGTTTAGTATCCTTCTTGGAAAGAAGATACTTCAAAGCAGCATGATCAGTATAGATTATGACCTTAGAACCTAAGAGGTAGGATCTAAATTTGTCTAAGGAAAACACAATATCTAATAGCTCCATCTCTGTAGTGGTATAGTTCAACTGGGCATCATTCAGAGTTTTGCTAGCATAGTAAATTACATGAAGTAACTTATTTTCTCGCTGACCTACTTACTGTCTGAAATGGGGTAGATAATGCCTGCATCTAACAGCTTAACAACCTCAGTTCGAACTACTTATTTCATATTAGGGTTCAGTCGACGTTGCATCTCCTTAGAAGGTTTGGTGTCACTCTCTAAATAGATATGATGCATACAATCAGTAGGACTTATACCCTTAATGTCTGCTATGGTCCACCCTAAAGCTTCCTTGTTGTTCTGAAGGATAGTCACTAGCCTACTTTCCTGATCACTATCCAAGTCGGATGCTATAATCGCAGGTAAAGTTTCAGATGGGCCTAAAAACACATACTTCAGGGAATCTGCTAATGGTTTAAGGTCCAACTTAGGAGGCTTTTCTAACGAAGAAACTAGGGTAGACTCAGAAACGGGTAGAGGTTCGAACTTAGGCTTCCAGCCATTGCTAGTGTCTATCAAAGGGGTTGAATCTAACAAAGCATTCACCTCATTAATCACATCTTCATCATCAAAATCAATCCCAAAGTGGGCTAGGCATTTCTCTAATGGATCTTCTAACAAAGTGTTTGGTAATGACTCCTCGACTAATGTTCATATCATGTTCACCTCTTCTATGCTCGAGTCATCTAGTTCAGAGGGTAGCTTACTAATATTAAAAATGTTCAGCTCAATAGTCATATTACCAAAAAACAAATTCATAATACCATTTCGACAGTTAATGATCGCATTGGATGTACCTAAAAACGGGCGACCTAAAATCGCTGGTATTTGGTTCTCTGGGTCAGGGACAGGTTGGGTATCTAGGATAACAAAATCCACTAGATAAATAAACTTGTCGACCTCAATAAGAACGTCCTCGATCACACCACGAGGAATTTTAACGGACCTATCAGCTAACGGAAGTGTCATCTGGGTAGGTTTCATCTCACCAAGTCCTAGCTTAAGGTACACATGGTATGGCAGTAAGTTCACACTGGCTTCTAAGTCAAGCAAAGCTTTCTCGACACGGTATTTATCTATTGTGCAAGAAATAGTAGGGGACCCTGGGTCTTTATACTTAGGAGTAGTGGTATTCTGAACAATAGAACTCACATGACTAGTTAGGAAGGCTTTCTTCTGGACACTAAGTTTTCGCTTTCGCGTACATGTATCCTTAAGAAACTTGGCATAAGCGGGAATCTGCTTAATCGCATCTAACAATGGGAGGTTTATAGTAACCTGCTTAAAAACCTCCAATATATCATTAAAGTTGGAATTCCTCTTAGTTGTAACTAGCAGCTGGGGGAACGGGGCTCTGGGAACAAAGCCGGGCTCAACAGGACCCTCATTGGTCTCTTTGGAGACTCTATCAGTCTTCTCATTTTCTGGCTCAGAAGGGTGAGCTACAGCATGTTCACTATCAGGCATGAAAACCTCATTTTCAACTTTCTTTCCACTCCTAAGGGTTTTTATAGAATTCACATGATTGTACGATTTCTCTCTTTTAGGGTTAGGATCAGTTTGACTAGGGAATCTTCCATCTTCTCTTTCACTAAGAAACTTAGCTATTTGGCCGACTTGAAGTTCTAAGTTAGCAAGAGACTGGGAATTATTCTTAAAATTCTGCATGGTTTCTTCTTGAAAACCATAGTGGTTCTTTGATAACATCTCATGGTTCTTTGCTAACATAGTAAAGGTTTCTTCTAAGGTGGAGATATTTTTCTCATTCTGAAACTGGGGTTGACCTGAAGAGTTCTTAGCATAACCAAAACCTGGGGGAGGCTGAGAATTACTATATTGTCCTTGATTCTGACCCTTAGACCAAGAAAAATTAGGATGGTTTCTCCAACCAGGGTTGTAAGTCTCTGAGTATGGGTCAAACTTCTGATGGTTCTCAAACCTAACATTGTTATAGACAGCATGGGCTTGCTATTCACTAACCTGACCTTCCCAAAATGAGTTATTGGGTTCTACTCCACAACTAGACACTTGAGAGGCTCTAAACCTATCATCAGGTTCAACAAGAGACCTATGTTTAGGATGATTCAATTCCAAAGCTTCTAACCTTCTAGACAAAGAAGCAAACTTAGCATCAGACCTGAAGCTTGTATCTACCACATTGGTTCTATTTCTATTGACCAAGAGTCTTTTGGGGGGTTCAACACAAGACTCCCACTGTTGGGATTTTTCAGCGACAGCTCATAAGAAGGTAAAAGCATCATCAACACTTTTACTAGTGAACTCACCAGCGTACATAGACTCAACCATGGCTTTGGTTGAATAGTCTAAACCATCATAAATAATCTCTACGAGTTTCATCTTATCAAATCCATAGTGAGGACACTGGGACAGGAGATCATTGAATCTCTCTAAGAACCTATAAAGAGACTCTCCCTCTTGTTGCACACTAGCACTAATTTTCTGCCTAACAGGCGCAGTTTTATGCTTAGGGTAGAATTTCATATGGAAAGCAGCAATAAGTTCCTGCCATGTTTCAATGGATTCAGATGGTAGGTTGTTCAGCCAGGTCTTGGCTTTATCTCTCAAGGAAAAGAGAAACATCTTAAGTTTCAAGACTTCATCAGTAAGGTCTTTTAGTTTAATTGTCCCACAAATTTCCTCAAAGTCCCTAATATGAAAATAAGGGTTCTCATCATCTTTCCCTAAGAATATAGGGATCATCTGAAGAATACTAGGTTTTATCTCGAAATAAGCCGTAGTGGCTGGCAATTTAATGCACGAAGCTCGGGTGGACCTAGTTGGGAACATGTAATCTTTCAAAGTTGCCATCGCTGGCACAGCTGAAGTACTGGGGGTATTTTCATCACGAAGAGACAGATTCTCAAAATTGAAGTCTCCAAAAACATGGCTCTCAAAAGAAGAGTCTTCGAGCTCCCCGCCTTCACAAGAAGAACTACTAGGTTTATCACTAATCAAACGACCTAGAGCGTTTCTTTTCCAAGCCCGCTCTTTAATAACCTTGGGCATACACTAAAAACAAAAGATAAAGAAAGAAATCCTAAAAGGAAGGGAAGTTCTATGCAAACACAAACAAGACTGACTTCACCACAGCAAACCTATTGATTTCTAGCAAACAAAAAGCATGATGGCTCCACTTAGATTGTTTCTAGACCAACTTCCAATCCTTCGAAAGGGAATTCGTTACAATTTAAGGAAACCCCTCTAGAATCAATCCGAGTTTAAGTAAGTTGAATCGAGACGAGGGAAGCTTACTGGAGCTTTGATACCCAAGGCCTCACCGGCGTTACAAGGCGGCGTATTCAACTCACAAAACCATCATGAACTTTGAAGCATGCTTAAAAGAGTAACCAATATTTTTCGAATGACTTTCCTATTAAGCTCGTTACCCTATAGATCTCGTTATAGTCAAATTTTAGGCTTAGGTTAGCGTTTGGTTTCGTTTTCCTAAGGCGGGTAAGAAGGGAACGGTGATGATATCCGAACCCTTATCTTGTATGGCAAGTCCTTTCCCTTTACTAGGAAATTAAAGCAGCCGTTTTCAAATCCTCAGCATATATGCAAATGAAGGAATACAGTAACTCGCTTACAGGAGATTCGCGAGTGTTTCGACAAACTTACCTCCCGTACCAGACGGGGGATGAACCGATGAAGTTGACTCGGGCCACGACTCCTATGTCATGTACGAACCCGAGGGGCCGAGGCGATATCGTAATCTTCGTCCTTCTCTGCAAACAATTGATATTTAAACTACCCTTCTATAGGGTTTAAAAAAAAATAAAGTCCTAAAGTCCAAAGTCCAAAAATAAAGTGCAAAAGAAAAAGATAATCTAATAGAAATTCTAAAAAAAAATTGAAAAAAATTGTCTCTCTCTCTCTCTCTTTTTAATTAATTTTTATTCTCCTTTTCTTTCGCTCCTTTTGCTTTACTTTTACTCCAAATCTTTAAGTATTCACCAAAAGCTTTGGCAAATTTTTCTTTCGCTCCAAATTCCAAAATCTGTAAGGAAAAGATAAAAACCCAAAAACGTAAAGAAGAACAAATAAAATAAAAATGAAAAACAAATAAAAACCTAAAAAAAAAAAATCTAAAAAAAAACTCTAGGCTAAAGACAAGTCCGCGTCGGGGGCGCGAAAAATTGATGTGATTTCAAATTGAGTTGTAGTAAAAAGTTCGTTGAGACTTGTGAAAGCAATAGATTTTAGACTTAATTTTAAAGCAAAGAAAATAAAGCAAATAAATGTTGATATGTTGTGAAAATTATGGAAAGGCTGGAGCTAGGATTTCACCATTCATCAATACTTATGTGGTTCTAAATTAATTTAAATCATGCAATTTATACAATTGATTCGATTATAAAGTATTGCCAAAATCAGATTCCCAAAATATCAAATGTTAGTCGCAAGTATAACGCATCAAGAGTCTAAAACTAAGCATGCATCATCAAGAGAAAACATATTTGATTAATAAGAATCATTTAATTTATTTTTTTATCAATGCAATTAATCAAAAAAAATATTGCATAAATTTATAAAATAAATATTACCACATAATTCTTGAGAGAATGGCTTCCTCTGTCGCCCCAAGAATTGGGTTTACCTCATCATTAGGAAAACACGCTCAAAAGTTGATTTCATTGCTCAAATGGTGTTTACAAATGATGAAATGGGAGAAACAATGATAACCGGGTTTCTAACAGTTATACATATTACAAATAAAAAAGAACGATAGAACTATACTGTCGCTGATTCTCGACCAACGGCTATGTGTCGTTTCCACTGTTGAAAAACGACTGTCTTGGATGGTCTGTTCTTCGCGTTCTTCACATGAGCAGCAGCAGAAAAAATATTTCTGGAATTCGATTTTCTCGACTCTGTGATGCTCTATAATCTCCCAAACTCTCCGTAAACCTTCTCTGCTACCCCAGGGTGATATTTATACTCAACATGCGCAGAAAAATCTCCGTAATAACTCTCAGTAATCTCTCTTTATTCGGCAGTGAAGGGATATCTTCTCGGGAATATTTTCTTCCCATTCTTCTCTTCTCACGTTGTCAACGAGTGTTGATTCTTCCTTATTTAACTCGCACACGCTTTTGCAGCGGCCAAGCTCTATCCAAACACGTAAAATCACGATGCAATCCCGTAATTATCTCATCCGCACACGTACTCCCTGATGTGTAGAAAATCCACGTATTCATCCCACGTTTTCCGAATCTGAAGGACTTACCAGTCCTGTGTGAGTGTAACAGGCTAGAATGAGTCGATTGGAGTCACTGAATCTCTCCACAGCTCCTCTAAATTGAGAACATCAAACTCCGCAGGTGAACAATATTCAAACCTGCACTTTCCCGCCAAAAATGTTTAAACCGTGGGGAAGAAAGGGTTCCCCCTATCCAGAGTAGGGGTGCGAATATCAGATGGGTGTTGAGGACAAATTTGGGTGCTGAGGATGAATTTGGACTACGCATAACCTTGGGTGCCCCTTATCCAAATCTAGGGTCCGTATAAGAAATGTCCTCCAGGGGTCCAAATAGCACTTTTTGAGCAACTTCTTCCACACAAGTGTATTTCTCCAAAAACACCTACACAAACATAAAAACACCATAATAAGTACAAAATCAAGCACTAGCAATAGAGACACTGAGGACAATTCAGACACAAAAATGTGTCTATCAAATGAAAATGCACAGCAAAAACTGGTCAAGTTGTAGACAGAGCATGTAGCTCATCATTGTTTCCCTTCTCACAAAGAGGATTAGCAGGATTAATCTCAAAAGAATTACAAGGAGAACAAGACATACCTGAAGATGCTTTCTTCCTTAATTTTTTGGTTTTCCGTTTGAGATTATTTATACTGGTTCAGAAGCATGATTGTTGATGTGAACGTGATCGAGACCAGATACATTGGACACTGTGTGATCCTCGCCAATAGATGATATTGAGCCAACCTTCTTCCTTTGACGTCTTTTTCTCTTTACTGGAGCATCAACCGTATTAGTTGTCCACATGACATTCTTTCGTTTATGATTGTGGAAAGACTTAGTATCATATATATAACTAAGAGAGGACTTATCACAGTACTCTTCCAAATTTGGGACTATGATGTTCTCAGTACGGAGAGACACAGGCTTGATTACTTCCTTTGACATCCATATGAAAATTTTATGAAGTTTTTCATTTCTTATTCGAAAGCGACATTTCCGTTCAACATGAACCTTGTTTCCACAATAGAAGTAGTTGGAGGTAGTGTTTTTAATGACTCTCTTTCTCCCTGTCTTTGAAGAATGACTATTAGCTGTAACAGGTGAATCTTCACATAGAAAGTTGTTATTAGCCATGAAAAAATTGATCTTCCCAGTATTTGGAGCGTCTATTACTTTATATCCCAGAACACGTGTATCACGATGTTCTTTACATGCTCCTAACATAGAAGATAATTTTGTAGATCTAGTGTTGAATCTGTTCAGATTCTCTTCTAGTGATTTCACCTTGCTGACAGTTGTAGATAGATCATCCTTCAATTGTTTTTCTTTGGAAAGAAAAAGATATTCTATGTCGTTAAAGTATTTCTGTTGAGAGTCATACATTGCCTCAGATTCAGAAAGTTTTTTTTCAACTCACAGAAACTCTTATGAAGTTTTCACATTCAGCAATTTTTGAATGGACTTCTTCATCTTTATCTTTAAGGATTTATTGCAAGAGTTTATAACCACTATCATATCTTTTAAAGAGTTTTTTTAGTTTCTTGTTTTCATGACATCGAGGGAACAGATATTCTGCCAGGTAGGTAGTTGATCCTTTCCTTTCTATGATATCGTCAAAGAATATAATATATTGTGATACTTCTTCATCAATACTTGGTCCCTCGTCTGAGTCACTTTCATCTGAAAGTTCATCCAGTTGTTCATCTAGGCGATTTTCCCAGTTAACAACGGTTTCTGACAAAGGGTAAGATACGAGAGAATTCTTGGAAGTCTCAGAACTCTGAACAATATCAAAAGGATTCTGATATGGTTTTGCGGAGTCAGAGATATTACTACTGTCCATAGAGTCAGATCGCTACAAACACAGACTTTTGAGGTCTTGACCGTGTTTGCCTTCTCTGATACCAATTGAAAATGCGGGGGTACAACAACCTCACCCAATATTTAGATTATCAATCTGTATGGACTAACTCCAATATACTTTCTAGAGAATCAACTAGACAGTCAGACTCAATCTAGAGAAAAGTATATCGAGGAGTTAATATCTCTCTTACTTGATTTGATCTTTACTCAAGAAAATAGAAATCTGCGAGTCTTTATCAATTACAAGGATAATAACTTGGATGGTACCAAAGACCAATATCCAAGGATCAATCAATTTCCAATCAACAACCAAAGGTTGGATTTCACAATTGATCGATACAACACACAACCTGTGATATTTCAATTATATAACAAAATATAATGCGGAATAGAAATAACACAGACACCAGAAATTTTATTAACGAGGAAACAACAAATGTAGAAAAACCCCGGGACCTAGTCCAGATTGAACACCACACTGTATTAAGCCGCTACAGACACTAGACTACTACACACTAACTTCGGTCTGGACTTTAGTTGAGCCCTAATCAATATCACACTGATTCAAGGTATAGTTGCGCTCCTTACATCTCTGATCCCAGAAGGATACTACGCATTTGATTCTCTTAGCTGATCTCACCCACAACTAAGAGTTGTTACGATCCAGAGTCGAAGATTTGATAGACAAATATGTCTCACACAGAAAAGTCTATAGAATTGAATAAATATGTCTCCCACAAAAATTCCCAAGAGTTTTTGCTCCGTCTTTTGATAAATTAAGGTGAACATGAACTAATTGACAACCCGGACTTATATTCCCGAAGAACAGCCTAGAATTATCAATCACCTCACAATAATCTAAATCGTATGGTAGCGAAACTAGATATTGTGGAATCAAAAACGATGAGACGCAGATGTTTGTGATTTCTTTTTATCTTTCCTTATCGGAGATATAATCTCAAGCCAATTATTCAATTGAACTCGTACGATAGAAAATGTCAAGATCAGATCGCTTAACTACAAGAAAATTAGTTTCGCCTGGCTTCACAATCCCAATGAAGTCTTTTAGTCGTTAACCTACAGGGTCTCGAGAAGAAACCTAAGGTTAAAGGAGAATCGACTCTAGCAAACCAACTAGTATCACACAGGAGGTGTGGGGATTAGTTTTTCCAGATGCTAGATGTCTCCTTTATATAGTTTTCAAATCAGGGTTTGCAATCTAAGTTACCTTGGTAACAAAGCATTCAATATTCACCGTTAGATGAAAAACCTGATTCAACCAAGCTAATATCTTTCAACCGCTAGATCGAAACTTAGCTTGTCACACACACAAATGAAGTGCATTCATTTAGGCTTGAGTAACCGTACCTAAACGTGTACACTAAGTTAGTTCACAAATAGTTAACCAATGGTTAGCCATATGAGCACTTTCATATTAACCATATTCATCCTTCTCATAACTAGTTCTAATGACTCATAAGAACTAGTTGATAGAGTTGTTCAATTGCTTAGGTCTTTATTCATAGACACAATTGAAACAAAATCGGTTTGATCCACTTGAATCAATTCATGAACAATATAGCCACGGTTTGCAAAGATTGCATTCCTTATAATTTATTGTTTTAAGTTCATGAACTACGGATTTGAGATATCACCAGCTTGAATACGCGTATGGGTATGCGTACCTTAGCTACCGGATTTGAGTTTACAAACTCAGCAGAAATTTTCGGTTCGAAAAACTTTCGTGGGTACACGTACGGGTACGCGTACCTAAGATGACTGGTTTACAAGTTTGCAAACTACAAACTCAGCAGAAATTTTCGGTGGAAAACTTCTGCCAGTACGCGTACCCAACCTGTCTCCTTCACCAATACCGCATGCACACATATGCACGCACTTGACTTCCGGTACATGGATTTATACACTAATGTGCGAACACAATATATATGCTTATATCCATAGATGGTAATCTCAACTCTACATTTCAATCATTGAAACATTCTTCTACAATGTTATAACAATCGTTATTCACGACTATCGTCATCAAAGCTATTTTCAAGATTGAAACGTCACCATGACTTTCGTCACGGGTAAAGATGAAAATGGTTAAAGCAAAAGCTTACCAACACATATTTCGAGAAAAATATAGGATCAAAAATCCGATAAAGATAAAAACTAGTGTGAGATCAATGGATTCACAAAAGTGATGATAAAATAAAGATAATAAAATAAAAGATAAGTTTGATACTAATCAAATAAAAATATTGGTGCTAGAATTGTATATCTCTACTATGCCTAAGCCTTCTTATATAGGCCTCAAGGATTCTAACTATAATTAGGACTAGAAAAGGAAATCAAACTAAAGAAAGAAACAAACTAGAACTAGGAAAGGAAATCCTAAATAAAGAAATATGATAGGAAGTTCTAAAAAGAACTATAATAGGAAATAGAGTAGGATGTCCTACATCAGACCCCCTCTTAAAAAGAACTCGACCACGAATTTTATATAGAGAAATAAACGCTCTTGCCAGTGTTGTAAGGTCGGAAACGTTGTCGGAGACAACCATCAATCAGATAGCTTGAGTTTGGCAGCAAAAGACAAACAACATTGCCGCCAGGATCATATGGTTGAAAACGGTGATGAAGATCATCGGCTATTATATACTTCGCACCACCCGCTTCTGTAAACTTCTGAAGTTGCAATCGAGTATCTGATCTGGAGGGGTCCAGTAACTTAGACTGCTGGTTGCAATTATATTCTAGCATAAGGGTAGTCTTAGGATATCTACCGCTGGTAGTCTTGCTTGTAACTTTTGCTTTATCTTGCATATGAAAAAGACCTTCAAATTCCATTTCCCATATAACTTGATGCATCGCTGTTGTGCCATAGATAAAATACATTATTATAAAATACCTTAACTTCAGTATCCACTTCTCGAAGGAAGACCTTCTGTTGTGTTGGAAATTTACATACCCCTGTATACACACGTTCATGCATAATACTGCCAGCAGGCCCAACATCATCAATAATATGTCCACCTCTTACTTGATCTGACATAGCATTCATTGTTTCATTCAAAATATCAGCTGCACTACCTACTTGTTGCAGAACTTGTCCAGAGGCATATCTAGTATACCATGGCTTACATCTTTCATTATAATACTTACTCACACGGTCCCTAGAAACCAATTTATGCAGCCATTGGAATGGAATATCAATGATGTTAGATAAGGATATTTTTCTCATGGGATCTGCTAAACCAGTAAGCCTTAAAACACTTGTAAGATTTTGATTCCGAAAGACAACACGAATAAACCAAGGAGGTTTATGTGGAATCTCATAACCTTGGCCAGGAACATCATGAGTAATCTCCTTCACCCCCTCCGACCAATTAAAGATGTGCGTTAAGAATTTAAAAAGCTCTTTTGGTTTATGTTTCTTCTTTTGTATGAATAAAATAATTTTCATCTTTGATAAGAAAATCTAAAGCTTCAAGAGCTCTTTTCTCCCTGAGGTCGTGGCCAAACACAATCTTGGACGGATAGGAGGATGAAATTTTCCCGAGAGTAGTTCCGTAGGTACATCCGTCGGTACATACAAGAACAAGTGATACCCTTTCATGATCCAATACCAGTACTCGCAGATCACAATTCAAATTGTGACTGATCAAAATAGTCGCTCGCGACACTGGACTTTTGCTACTTTTCACTGAATTCTGTACATCTGTTGACAGGAAAGTAATTCCTTCTGACTTGACTTCATTGTACATTGGAACCCGTGAAATAAGAATATCTGTACCCTCTTCAAATGCTGTCAACATTGTAGCGAAAATTTCGAAGTTCTCTCCGCTGCAAAACAAAGCATTGCGTTTCAACCTTGCAAAAGTTATAGGTTGGTCAATGTCCTGGTTACCTGCATTTACGTCTTTAGATTTTAATCGAGCTTTCTGCAGAAACGAGACATAGAGAACCTTAATAGGAGCTGAGTTCAATGTCGACGGTAAATCCATGAAAATATCTTCACTAATAGCCTTAACTTCAGATGCAGCTTGAATTTTTCACAGTTGTAAGTTGCTGAAAGAAAGAAGTCCAGGAGAGACAAGAAACTACAGTGGAAACTTCCTTTCTTTTGGTGTAACGACAAACATCAACTGGATGCTCTTCAATTTGACATAAGATTTTCCCCACAATTTCTGCCCCTGGGATTGGATTAAACTTGGTTGTTGTATCATCCATTCTCTTTCTCCTGCTTAAGAATTTACAAGGCACAAGCCAAGGAGGCTTCCGTGGAATATCAAAATATTGGCTGAGAACACCAGGAAGACTTGTATAAACTTCCTGACATAGTTTTGAAATGTTAGACGTCTTAGATGAAGCTTCGTAACAATTCGTCCAGTTTGAAGAGTTCAAACAAGAACTAGGTTTTAAATCAGTAACCGAACGCAAGTATCCATTTGCGAGGGGTTTTTCTTGTATAAGCTTGTTCTAGAACCGAAAAATATTGAACCCTTACGCACACAGATAGTTAAAATTTTCGACAAGCAGAAATAAGAAGAAATATACTTCTCCAGAACACCGAAATCCCTTGTCGGAGGATCACGATCACTGAAGTTGTTATCATCGGCTATTTGAAACTTATTAGCTGTGCCAATCCAATACACTTCATAACTGATCAGGTCGCCATCCTTAGAAATCCCAAGTACTGAGCACAGAAAACCAGAATTCTTTTTTCTTTTGTACAGCTCTAAGCCTTCGACCATATTAGCACAACTAATGAAATGGTGTAGGATAAGCCCTGTTGCAGTGAAGGATAAGGAGTCATGCTCACATGCTCTCTCACGTGCTGTACACATGATCTGCCAGATATTTTCTCACACACTTTCTCAACAAGTGTAACTCGTGTGATTGGGTATTAAATCTAAGATACCTGAAACACTATTGGTTAATGAATTTTCTCTTTCTTTTGTAATGAAGCTTAAGCTTCTCTGAGTTAGAACTGTAATGAAGATTACCATTTAAGCCGTGCTATTATGGTATCAGATAGGTTAGATTCAGTCACAACTCTAAATCGATCCAAGTTTCTGCTCTGCTTTTAAATCTTCCTCTTTCCAACCCTTTTCTTCCAGAGAAGCTATTTTTTGATCTAATTGATTTCTTCTGAAATTTATTTTTCCTTTTTTCTCACAGATTCTTCTCGATCTACCTTTCTTACAACATCCTCTACTGAAATCTTGTTTCAATTTCTATCACAGGTCTTTTATCTGATTGCAATTTTAGATCTGGTATCAATCACTTTTTGTTCATCTTCCTTACAAACCATGGAAAATCCTACTTCTAACTTTTTTTCAAACATTCCTCTGAATCAGTTAAACAATTTTGTTCATCTTAAGGTCAAGGAAGACAACTTCATTACATGGCGACATCTTATGAACCCTGTAATTCACAAATACAAGCTAATGAAGTATCTTGATGGTTCCTATCCTTGTCCTCCACAGTACACAAATCCCAGGAATCAGCTGAATGGAATTGAAAATTCCTTATACACTGACTGGATTGATGAAGATTATTCAATTATGATGTGGCTCCATTCCACAATCTCAGACTCTGTCATTTCTTACTTTTCAATGGCAACAACCTCTCATGAGCTTTGGTTCAGCATTGAAGAACGTTTTGCAAGGGCTTCTTCCACTCATTCCATACAACTGCGTACAAAATTGTTATCTATCCGCAAGGTACTAAAACTATCTCAGCCTTAATCAATGAAATCAATCTGCTATCTGTTCAATTAGTTGTTGCTGGTGAAGTTATTTATGACAAGGAACTAGTTGTTATTACACTCAAAGCCTTAAATGCTGACTACATACCCTTTGATACTTCCATGAGACACCGTAATCCACCCATCGCTAGTATTGAATTGCACAACAATATACTTAGTGAAGAACCAGTTATTAGTGAAAGAGCAGCTACACTCAAACTTGAAACTGATGCCAAAATTTTCATGGCAAATACTGACACAACCAGTACTAGTTATAGGGGTTCTTACTCTAACTCTAGGGGTTCATTCAGAGGAAGAGGTTATGGTGGTGGTGGTCGTTTCCCAAACCCTGCTATATTTCACAGATCCAACACAGGCAGAGGATATAATTCAGCTGTGAAACAACCATGTTAGCTATGTCTTGGAGAAGATCATTTGGCACCAAATTGTACACAAAGACTCAACTTCTCCTACAAAGGCAGAGCACCTCCAGCCAATTTAAGTGCCATGCTAGCAGCTGCAGATATCTTTGACACTGATGAATGGATAGCTGACAGTGGAGCAAACAACCATATCACTCCAAATGCTACAAACTTGCAAGAAACTACATCTTATGATGGGACTGAACAAATTCAAATTGCAAATGGAGCAGGTATGCCTATAACTCACAAGGGTCACTCTAGTAAACTCATTCATGATCATTCATTTCATCTTCATAATGTCCTTGTGCTTCCTACTGCTTCTCACAACCTATTATCCATGTATAAGTTTACTTTTGATAATAACTGCTCCTTAACACTTGGTTCTCATGGCTTCTCTGTGAAGGATCTGACCTTTGGGAAGACTATTTGCCAAGGACCACATAGAAATAGCCTCTGCCCAATATCCTTCAACAAAGCCTCTCTTGCTCTCTCCTCCACTACAAGTGACAGTGCTCTCCTTCATAGAAGATTTGGACATCCCAGTTTTCAAACTCTCCAGAAACTTTGAACTTTGATGCAATTATCAAATGTTTCAAACAAATCTTTTTCTTGCTTAGATTGCAAACTATGTAGAAGTCAAAAACTTCCTTTTCAAATTTCAACTACTATTACATCTAAACCACTAGGATTACTCCACATGGATCTTTGGGGTCCTTGTCAAGTAGCTTCTATCTCAGGAAATTTATATTATGCCAATATTGTTGATGAATACACTAAGTATTGCTGGATTATTCCCTTACATGATAAATCTGATTTCAAGCAAAACTTTTCTTCCTTTGTGCATAGAATTGAAAATATTCTCTCACACTCAATAAAAACTATAAAAACTGATTAATGGTGGAGAATTCTTAAATAAGTTCTTAGTTATTTTTTGTGAAAATAAGGGAATCACTCGTGAACTCTCATGCCCCCATACACCTGAGAAAAATGGTGTGGAAGAAGTTAAGCAGAAACACCTCTTAGGCATCACTAGGACTTTGTTATCTCAATCTGGTCTTCCTCATGAGTTTTGGGTTGATGCACTGCAAACTGTAAATTACTTAATAAATAGACTTCCCACTAGGTCTATCAACTACTCATCTCCCTTTCAACTCCTCTTTCACAAAGTACCAGACTACAATTTCCTCAAAGTGTTTGAATGTGCTTGCTATCCATGGCGTAAGCCCTACACTACAAACAAACTTGAGACTAGAAGCAAGCAATGCATCTTTCTTGGATACAACCTTCAACACAAAGGCTATAGATGCCTAGACCCTCAATCTGGAACTATTTACACCTCTAGACATGTGTCATTTAATGAAGATTCCTTTCCCTACAAACTACTACTATCTGCTTCACCATCTCTCCCTGTACATGCATCTCCTTCTCCAGCTGCTCCACTCATTTCACCTACACTACCTTTTTCTTGTTTCACAGTGAATGATCATGCAATGGCTACTAGGGGTAAACATGGAATTGGAGTAAGAAAATCCTATTTTGCTACACTGTATCCAATGGATATATCTCTTCTTAGCAAGACTCAGTCTATTCCAACTTGCATTAGTGGTGCTCACAAAGAAGAAGTTTGGAGGGGTGCATCAGCTAGAGAATACAAGGCTTTAAATGATGCTGGTACATGGTCACTGGTTGATCCAACTGGCATTGATAATGTAGTGGGATGTAAGTGGGTGTTTAGGATCAAATACAAGGCAGATGGCACAATTGAAACTCATAAAGCTAGACTAGTTGCCAAAGGGTATCACCAACAACCAGGAATTGACTATGAAGAAACTTTCAGTCCAGTGGCTAAGCCAACCACCATAAGGGTTATTCTATCCATGGCTGTACAATACAATTGGAAAATTCACCAGCTAGATGTTAGCAATGATTTCTTACATGGATATCTGAAAGAGGTAGTTTACATGACTCAACCACCTGGTTTTGTTGATGAATCAAAACCCAATCATGTATGTCTTCTCCACAAGGAAATTATGGTCTAAAACACGCACTTAGGGCCTGGTATGCTAAATTGAGCAATGCACTTCTATCTCTTAACTTTGTCAATTCTATATCATATTCTAGCCTATTTGTTCATCAAGATGGTCCCCATATTTCATTGGCCCCGGTCTATGTAGATGACATACTTCTCACTGGCAGCTCTCCTGCATTCTTACAAAAAGTGATTGCTCATCTACAGCTGCAGTTTCCCATCAAAGATTTAGGGGACTTACATTTTTTCTTGGGTCTGGAAATTAAGAGTGCTAACTCAATGTTCCTCTCTCAGACTCAATATGCAGTAGATTTGTTAACTAAATTTCACATGGAAGGAGCCAAGCCTTGTCAAACTCCATTTGCAACCTCAGAGAAACTCAGCAAAGATGAAGGTGAACTGCTCTCCAATCCAACAGAGTACAGATCACTGGTGGGAGCTCTTCATTACTTAACTTGGACAAGACCTGAAATCTCATATGCAGTGAATGTGGTCTTCCAACACATGCAACAACCAAGAACTCCTCATCTGTTAGCTGCCAAGAGGATTATGCGCTACATCAAACGCACAATCAATTATGGTCTTATTTTTACCAAAGGGGATAGCTTCTTATTAGGATTTTCAGATGCAGATTGGGCAGGTTACAAGGATGATAGATGCTCAATAGGTAGGTACTGCATCTTTCTGGGTCCCAACATTATTTCCTGGTCTTCCAAAAAGCAATCCACAGTTACACGCTCTAGCACTGAGGATGAATACCAAACTCTTGCCAACAGTGCAGCTGAGGTAGTTTGGCTCTGCTTTATATTGCAGGACAATATTAGTTCCGTTAGTCTGGCATCAAATCCTGTCATGCACTCAAAAATGAAGCATGTTCATCTAGATTTTCACTTTGTTCGAGAGCTTGTGCAATCTAAGGCTCTAGATGTCTTCTATGTTCACACTCTTGATCAGTTGGCTGACATCTTTACAAAGGATCTGCATGGTCCAAGATTTCAGATGATACGCGAAAATCTCAGTGTGCTTACTCCACTCATGAGCTTGAGGGGGGTTATTAGCACAACAATGAAATGGTGCAGGATAATCCCTGTTGCAGTGAAGGATAAAGAGTCATGATCACATGCTCTCTCACGTGATGTACACACGATCTGCCAGATATTTTCTCACACAATTTCTCAACAAGTGTAACTCGTGTGATTGGGTATTAAATCTAAGATACCTGAAACATTATTGGTTAATGAATTTTCTCTTTCTTATGTAATGAAGCTTAAGCTTCTCTGAGTTAGAACTGTAATGAAGATTACCATTTAAGCTGTGCTATTAAACCATGGTATCCTGTGAAATCCGTTTGGAGATAAACTGTTGCTTTGAAATCAGTTCAAGTGATTTATAAGAAGGAACATTCCCGCCATCTTTTGAAGAACTCACCTTCAAATCTATTAAGTACTGCGAATGTCCATCTTAACGAACGATGTACTTTGACTCCTTCTGACTTGAATTGTTTAGGCCATAGAGCAAGAAAATTCAGAAACTTCACATAACAACTGAGGTTATTGAAGCTTGGCTTTGGCATAACTAGACCGATGGGAGTATTAGAAACATCAAAAATCTCAGAATATTGAGTTAGATTCTTGATGTCGTTATCGGGTTTCTCTTGAATATGCACATTCTTAAGGATAGAAACAAAAGTGATTGGAACAATAAAATCAGATGAGTGTGGGTGCTCGATTTCAGCAACACTAGAACTTTCTCCATTGTCGTTATTTTTTTTTCTTTTTCTTTTTCTTCTTCTTCTTCTAAGATAGGTACTTGTGAAATGATATCATCGAATGTTCTTCTAACGTCTTCCAAAAGCTTCTCTTTGAAACCAGCAATAATCTCATCGAATTCTTTCAAAAACTTTGACTTTTTTTGCTCAATGCTATGTTGTAGTGGTGTTTTTTTATGTAACCCCATTAAACGAAGCAATTTATTACCATGACAAATATCAAAACTATGCATACTTTGATTATACACAGCGCCTAAACTCGATAGCCAGGGTTCGCCCAATAACACATGACAATTATTCATGGAAGATAGTTCACAATAAGCAAAACTGCAATAATTACCTTCGTGGAAGCTAAAATCAATATAACCGCCAAATAAATCCCATTCACCACAATTCCTTTCCCTGATGTAATTTGATGTTCCAATAGATTCATAGTTTTTCGGACTTGATGGATCAAGAATAAAGTAAGTGATCATTCCATCTACACTAAAAGTAGTACGAAATTCCTTTTCCATAACTAAGAACTTAAAAATTAAGGCACTTAATAGAGGCTCTTAACCGTGGATAGAAACAAAGCCAAGAAACTCAAAATAGAGAATCTCAACCATGGCTCTGATGCCACTTGACGTAGTGGAAGCGTATGTTTTTGGATCAAAGATTCGATAAAGATAAAAACTAGTGTGAGATCAATAGATTCACAAAAGTGATGATAAAATAAAGATAATAAAATAAAAGATAAGTTTGATGTTAATCAAATAATAATATTGGTTGTAGAATTGTATATCTCTACTATGCCTAAGCCTTGTTATATAGGCTTCAAGGATTCTAAATATAATTAGGACTAGAAAAGGAAATCAAACTAAACAAAGAAACAAACTAGAATTAGGAAAGGAAATCCTAAATAAAGAAATATGATAGGAAGTTCTAAGAAGAACTATAATAGGAAATAAAGTAGGATGTCCTACATCAGGCCCCCCTTCTTGAAAAGAACTCGACCATGAGTTTGATATAGAGAAATAAACGCTCTTGCCAGGGTCGTAAGGTCGGAAATGTTCATGAACTACCGATTTGATATAGAGAAATAATCCACTTGAATCAATTCATGAACAATATAGCCACGGTTTGCAAAGATTGCATTCCTTATAATTTATTGTTTTAAGTTCATGAACTACCGATTTGAGATATCACCATCTTGAGTACGCGTATGGGTATGCGTACCTTAGCTACTGGATTTGTGTTTACAAACTCAGCAGAAATTTTCGGTTCGAAAACTTTCGTGGGTACACGTACGGGTACGCGTACCTAAGGTGACTGGTTTACAAGTTTGCAAACTACAAACTCAGCAGAAATTTTTGTTGGAAAACTTCCACTAGTATGCGTACCCAACCTGTCTCCTTCACCAATACCGCATGCACACATGTGCACGCACTTGGCTTTCGGTACATGGATTTATACACTAATGTGCGAACACACTATATATGCTTATATCCATAGATGGTAATCTCAACTCTACATTTCAATCATTGAAACATTCTTCTATAATGTTATAACAATCGTTATTCACGACTATCGTCATCAAAGATATTTTCAAGATTGAAACGTCATCATGACTTTCGTCACGGGTAAAGATGAAAATGGTTAAAGCAAAAGCTTACCAACACATATTTCGAGAAAAAGATAGGGGAGTAAACTTGTCTCGAAATAACAAATGTGTATGTATGAAAACTATCATACTTAAACGAATTTGTCTCAAGAATAGGAGAGATAGAATAGACTTTTGAGTGATAGATAAGTTCAAGTCTCCACATACCTTTTAGTCGGATGAAGTTCCACCGGTTCCTCGAGCAGTTCTTCGTCTTCGTAAGATGATCGCCATGGAGTCTGTAGCTTCAACTACACTTGACTATCCTAGACCGAGACTTAGTCATAAGTAAACTAGAAATCAATACATATAGTTTTGATCACTAATATTTACAAACATGCTTGAGATAGCAACGGATGCGAGTTCGACCGAGCAATGCTTTAACACTTAATACAGTGTATGTTCAATCTGGACTAGGTCCCGGGATTTTTCTGCATTTGCGGTTTCCTTGTTAACAAAACTTATGGTGTCTGTGTTATTTCTTTTCCGCATTATATTTTGTTATATAATTGAAATATCACAGGTTGTGCATCGAATCGATCAATTGGGAAATCCGACCTTTGGTTGTTGATTGAAATTGATTGATCCTTGAACATTGGTCTTGGTACCGTTGAAGTTAATTTCTCTTGTATTCAATTAGACTCGCAGATTTCTATTTGCTTGAGTAAGTATTGAATCGAGAAATTGAGATATAACTCTTTGATATATTATTTATTAAGATTGAGTCTGACTGTCTAGTTGAATCTCTTAAAGGTATATTGGAGTTAGTCCATACAGATTGCTAAGCGAATTATTGGCTGAGGTTGTTGTACCCCCACTTTTTCAAAAAGGACTAAGATTTAAGTTTTATCAACAAATGTTCAACTTTAATTATCAGAGGACATCTTCATTTGGGCTAGGTTGTAAACATTAAGTTCCATTTTTTGTCAAAAATGCACTGTGATGACAATATAATCCAACCCGATATGCATTAAGTATTAACCTTGTCGAATTCCTTATATAGAACTTCTTCTACCTCCCAAGATATTATACCTCCAAAGGGTGAAATCAAAAATATAAATACTGGTAATATATGGTTCTCTGAAATGACGGTTTCGGTTCGTGATGCACTACAAAATGAAATCAAACGACATAAATTAATTTGCATGATAACAATGAGTAAATGAGTGGTAATTTCAAACATTTTCAGGATGGTTTGGGTTGGTGGAGACTACGGCAACTCAATTTTGTGCAAAAGCAAAAAAAAAACAATTAAACATGGCCTATGAAGGTCAACGAAAACCATAGGTAAAATTCATCGAAAAATTTAGAAATGGTGAATAGGCTCGTAAAGCCTAGGGGTAACAGGCAAACATAGACCTTCAATAAGGAGAAAATTCTTCGTTTGTCATCAACACAGATTATCCATAGTGATGTTTTCCTTGATCATTTATAAACCAAAAACAACTTTACAATTTCAGAAAAGATCCATAAAAATATATCCATACAGACTATTTAGGATGGACTGAAAGAACAATAAACGATAAATATAAAAGAAGTGAACACATACAGAGTCCAGATAGCTAACCTGTACGGTTCAATGTAGATTTCAGCTCCACAATGTGGATGATACAGGAAAAAAAGTTTTGAGTTTGTTTTGTGCTTCCCTACAAAATAAAAACTAAGGAGACGCCTAAATGTACATGATAACTGTAACTAAAGAAGAAGTAATTTCATACATGTCCCGTATGGTTTACTTATAAGTTTTACTGGGGCAAGGAGCCACACATTGTCATGCTAAAGCAAAAGTAACTGTTGGCTTCAGTCCATTCTGCACTATACATCGAAGGATAACAAAAAGTATAGCTTAATGTACATGAAAATGTTGTCGAGAAGAATTTATCTCGAACATTTCCTAAAACTAAAATAAAAAACTAAAATTAAATTATATTAGAGATAAAAAACATCCTTTGGAAAGACTAAATAAGAGATAACAAGTATTCATAAAAAATACCGAGAAAATAATAAAGCTTCGTTATAAGGTTTATCCTGGCGTAGAAGATGAAAGGAAAATAAGAAGGCTTTTTCGTATCAGAGAAGATGAAAAGCAAACATTGGAGAAGGTTGAAGATTTTCTGATTACTATCGCTAAACGTGAAAAGTCTGAAGCTATACATGAATATAAACGTAAAATTGCCAAAACTTTCAGTAAGATTTCACATGATCATAAAGAAGTTTCGTTATCAACTCCAGAAGACTCATCGTCTTCTAAAGGTACTGTAGCTGTTTCGGGAACATTAGTTAGCGAAGAAGAGATGGGAGTTACTCTTCCAGAAGAAGAGATAAAAACTACTTCTCAACTGGTTGAAGAGAATGTAGTTTCTAAAGAAGAAGATGAAAATCAGGTTAAACAAGTTTCGTCTTCGACTCAAGAAGATTCTTCTTCAACTAAAAAAAATACTGACATGATTCCCACGACATCTACTGGTGAGGAAGACATAACTCTTTCTCAGAAGGAGGAAGAAAATCAGGTTAATGAAGTCTCGTTTTCAGCTCACAAGGATTCAGCGTCATCCGAAGGAAACGAAATCATTCACATTACTTCTGTTGGCCAGGACTGTATTGAATCAACTTATGAGAAGGACAAAGTACCGCATGTTTCACAAGCACTTAATGGTAAGTTTTTGGATCTTAACTTAATAGCTTCTGATGTTGATATACCTTTTTTACCTAGGGTTAAAAATAATCAAATTCTTAATCATGAAGGAACAAGTACGATCTCTTTTATAAACCCTAGTAAGACTGTTGAGTTAACTCTGTTGGAAAAACTGTAAGATAGTCCAACATTGCTCACTCCTTAGCCTAGATCTTAATATATAAGGTGTGGAGCCACTCCACTCATTGCCAATTGGTTTTGAGTTGGAAGCTCACACACTTCAAACATGGTATCAGAGTTAGGCCCGTATGAGAGTGGAATTAGAAGTAGACCTAAAGGGTTGCCCATCCACCCGTACAGAGGTCCACGTTGTAGTGGTTTATTCTCCGTCCTACACGTGGAGGGGGAGCATGTTGGAGAAACTATAAGATAGTCCCATATTGCTAACTCCTTAGCCTAGATCTTAATATATAAGGTGTGGAGCCACTCCACTCATTGCCAATTGGTTTTGAGTTGGAAGCCCACACACTTCTAACATGGTATCAGAGCTAGGCCCGCATGAGATTGGAATGAGAATAGACCCAAATGGCGCCCGTCCACCCGTACAGAGGTCACGTTGTAGTGGTTTAATCTCCGCCCTACACGTGGATGGGGAGCATGTTGGAGAAACTATAAGATAGTCACACATTGCTAACTCCTTAGACTAGATCTTAATATATAAGGTGTGGAGCCACTCCACTCATTGCCAATTTGTTTTGAGTTGGAAGCCCACACACTTTAAACAAACTCATGGAAATTTTGTTGAGTTCTACCCGACGAGAATAATAAATTATCTACCATTGTTTTATTCGATCACCTATGAATGTGGTTTTTGATCTCTTGGAGTTATAACTGTAGAAAACTATACGGGAAGAATTCGTGGTCGAATTTTCTCAAATGCGGAGAGAGTATCGTTGGCACAAGGTTTAGCAACAAAATTGTTAAGAAACGAAATGCATTTCAATCAAGACAATGGTGTTTATGATACTCCGTTGCGATCAGCGAGAAGCATAAGATGTTCAGTTGTACATCAAGCACTTTCGGTTTCATATGGCTTTCATTCATCTCGTTTTGAGCCGGAGCTATTGACACTAATTGATGGATACGGTGCTGACACCAAGTTGGGTTTGAAGGCTTGTACCTTAGGGAATTCTTCTCTTCTCCGCCACACAGAAGATGTAAATCTTGTTGGAGTTTTTATACACCTACTGGCCTTGGCAGAAAAGGACAAGGAGGATATTTTAATGAAGGGTGTATTTACTATGATTGATGTTATTTTGTTTTTGTTTGTTTGTAAGGTATCAGGTGTGATGGGATTCCACAAACTGTTACGGAAACATCCAAAGTCAATCATTATCGTGTCCAAGTTTGAAAATCAAGAAAGTATAATTAGTTTTGATAATATACTGGACATGTCAGATGCATTTGTAGTCGTACGTGATGAATTAGTTAGTGTAAGAGCAAGTCTTCTGGTGGAATACAAATTATTCCAAGTGTGAAAAATTATGGATTTTCAAGTCTAGTGGCTTTCAATTTGGGATCTTCCACAGAAAATCCAAGGAAGGTTCCACGGTTTCGTGGAAGGGTTCGTGGAATCCATCTGAACGCCAATAAGAATAGCGTTAAACGCAATAAAGAATGGAGCTAAAAAAACGCAATTAAGAATTGCGTTTTTTTTATCCGTAGATTTAAAATGAGTTGTTGAAATCTAACGGATGAAAAAAAGCTCCATTCTTAATTGCGTTTTTTTAGCTCCATTCTTAGTTGCGTTTTTTTAGCTCCATTAAGAATAGCGTTTCTACTATTCCACCATTACACTTGCGCTTCCATCCACAGTTCCATGTGCTGAGGTGGCGTGGAAGATGGATGCATTCCACCATAAGACTTGCTCTAATGTATTTTGGACAAACTTCTACAAAAGTTTACCCTGAATTAACTGTTCAAATCATGGCCGAGATTTTCTTTGAAGAAATGTTTGGGAAGTGGTCTACACCAAAAGGTATTGTGTGGAAAACTTCATGTCTAACACCTGTGACTGCAATTTTAGGAAGCAGAAATTTGGAGTTTCCTATAATTTCTGCTATTGGGAAGGCATCCTTGTACGATGTTCAAAGAAGTATACATGGCATTCGTGATGATACTTTTTGCGTCTATTTTGGTGATGCGTTCCTTTTGGCTGAATTTTTTTTTTACAAGATGAGTTTGGACGCACCTGCCGGCGGTAATACGATAATGCCAGACTACGCAGGAATTAGTACGGCAAAAGCTGTCAGGATTTTCTTAAAGAATCACTGACAACCGCGGAATAAAGGATCTTGAGATATTATGATGAATAATAAGTAAACCAAGAACAAGCAACTATATAATAATAGGAGAAAGATAAATCAACTCACAAGACACAAGATTTATAGTGGTTCGACCAATACATACAACTTGTATATATTGTTTACGTCCACTTTGAGCCACACCAACTCAAATCCACTATGAAGAAAAACGAATACAACGTCGTGTGAATCCCAGCAAACCCTTGGTTACACCTCAACAATTACCCGAGAAGATAACCTTGTCTCTTGTTCCTCACCAATATGCTCTCACAACGAAACCCTAGCTTTATCCCTAAAAGTTATACAAGAAATCTCTCACCGATCTCTAAATCGTTTTCTACACAATAAAATTCTACAAGGCCTAATTACCTATTTATATGGTTACAAACTTGGCCACCAAGAATTATAACCGGTTTAGGAAACCCCTTTCCTAAAATATCACGGCTAACTTTAGAAAATAATTAAATTAGTCTTCCATTAACTAACAATCTCCCACTTTGAAGACTCATTTATTGTCTTCAATTCTCCTTTTCTTCAACTTTGGATTTGACGGTGCTAAAACATCTTCATGTCAGTGCGGCTCCCCTCCCAGATCCTCATTCTGAGAGACCAACTAAAGCCTTGCAGAGCTTTAGCTTGTCTGATGTAACTCCCTTGATAAACATATCCACCGGATTCTTCAAACCAATAATCTTCTCGAGATTCAACTCTCCTTCTTCTAAGAGATCCCGAATGAAATGATAACGAATATCTACATGCTTCGTCATAGCATGATAGGTTGAGTTCTTGGATAAATGTATAACGCTTTGACTGTCGCTAAAGATAACACTATCTCGTTGTTCCTTTCCCAGCTTATCTAACAAACCTCGTAACCAAATCATCTCCTTGCTCGCTTCTGTTACTGCTACGTACTCCGCTTCCGTAATAGACAATGTCACCAACTTCTGTAAACGTGAGTTCCAACTCACTGCAAATGACCCCATAATATAAACATAACCGGTCGTACTTCGTCTTTTATCTACATCGCCTGTGAAGTCTGCATCCACATAACCCCTCAAGATAGAACCACCTTTTCCATAACACAATGGTACGTTTGTGTTACCTCTCAAATACCTGAGAATCCACTTCACAGCTTCCCAATGTTGTTTTCCTGGGTTGCTTGCATATCTACTCACTACTCCCACTGCATGTACAATATCCGGTCTCGTGCACACCATAGCATACATTAGACTCCCAATCACCGAAGAATATGGTACGTTAGCCATGTACTCCTTTTCTTCATTTGTCTTCGCATACTGCATACTTGAAAGACGAATTTGACTTCCAAGTGGAGAACTAACTGGTTTAGCATCCTCCATATTGAACCTTTTCAACACTCGTTCAATATAATCAGCCCGACTAAGAATAAGTACACCCTTAGCTGTCTCTCTTACGATCCTCATACCAAGAATCTGATTTGCTTCACCAAGATCTTTCATAGCAAACTCACTTGCTAATTGTTTCTTCAAATTCTCAACTTCTTGTAGAGATGTTCCGGCAACCAACATATCATCCACATACAGTAATAATATGATGTGGTCAGAACCGCACCTTTTGAAGTAACAACAATGATCTGCATTACACTGTGAGTAACCACCTCTATGCATGAAGTTATCAAACTTCTTGTACCACTGTCTCGGGGCTTGTTTTTTAAACCATACAAACTCTTCTTTAGCTTGCACACCATCTCTTCCTTGCCTTTTACTATGAATCCTTCTGGCTGCTTCATGTAAATTTCTTCATCTAGGTCACCATGAAGAAAAGTTGTCTTTACATCCAACTGTTCAAGGTAGAGATCTTCATAAGCCACTAGACTTAAAACTACTCGAATAGTAGTCATCTTCACAACTGGAGAAAATATCTCGTTGTAATTAACACCAGGTTTTTGCCGGAAACCTTTCACAACCAACCTCGCCTTGTAGCGAATATCTCCATTTGCTTCAGACTTCATCCAATAAACCCACTTGTTATGCGACGCCTTCTTACCTATTGGTAATTTTACTAACACCCAAGTGTCATTCTCCTCAAGTGAATTCATCTCGTCTTCCATAGCAAGTTGCCACTTGCCTGAATCATCAGCCGCTAGTGCTTCTTTAATATCTTTAGGTTCACCTCCATCCGTAAGTAATAGATAATTCAGAGCATACCTTGGGTTTGGTTTTGGAGTTCTTGATGATCTTCGTACTTCTTGTGGCACTATAGGAGTAACTCCCACTGTAGCAGAAGTATCTTCACCTTGTACTTCTTTGCCATCAGCAACACCGTGCTCTTCTTGTACCACACTTTTTCCAGAAACATCATCAATATCGATATACAACTCCTTATCGACGTTGCTTGATCCGACATCTTCAACTTGTGTTTTATTCCTGTCCTTGTACAGCTCATTTTCATTAAAAGTGACGTCTCTACTTCTAATAACTTTGTGACCCTCATAGTCCCAAAGTTTATACCCAAAAGCGTCATTTCCGTAACCAAGAAATATACACTTATTTTCTTGAGCACCTATCTTAGACCTCTCACCGGGACTAAGATGAACATAACCAACACAACCAAAAAAAATCAAATATGAAAGATTTACCTTTTTTCCAGTCCAAACCTCCTCTGGTATCTTCATATCTAATGGACTACTAGGTTTCCTATTGATTAGATAAGCATCCGTCTCTGTTGCATGTGCCCAGAAGGTCTCGGGAAAACCAGACTGCAACCTCATGCACCTAGCACGTGCATTCAACGTCCAATTCATACGTTCTGCTACTCCATTCTCCTGTGGCGTCCTTGGAACTGTCCTCTCCAAACGAATTCCATTTGTAGCACATAAATGTAAGAATTATTTTTTGTCATACTCACCACCGTTGTCTGACCTTAGACACTTCAGCTTCAGACCAGTTTCTGTTTCAACCAAAGCTTTCCACTTCCTAAACACTTCATACACCTAGAACTTATTCTTCATGAAGTAAAGCCACACCTTCCTTGAGTGATCATCAATAAAGGTGAAATAATATTGGAACCCGCTGTGAGATGTAACATCAATTGGTCCCCATACATCAGTATGAACCAAATCAAGTTTCTCACTTCTCAAGGCTCTGCCGCCTCTGCTGAAACTAACCCGTTTTTTCTTTTCTAGAACACAGTCTTCAGAAAAACTCATATCAACAGACTTCACCTTAGGTAGATATCCTCCCGAACATAGAATCTTCATGTTCTTTTCACTTATGTGACCTAATCTTCTATGCCATAAGTTAGTGTCTTCACTACTACTATCCACCTAAAGTAGTTTCATCTGAAGTCCGGTATAGAGTACCGACTCTAACTCCACGAGCTAATACCATAGCTCATTTCTTCACTTTCCAATTGTGTTTCGTAAGCACAACTTCGCAGTCATCATCACAAACTTGGCCAACAGACACCAAGTTCTTCTTCAAATTTAGAACGTGTCGTACATCCTTCAATTTCCATGTAGAACCGTTGACTTTCAAGATCACATTACCCAAACCAATGATGTCGCATGCTTCACCGTCACCTAAGAATACTTGTCCATAGTATCCTTCTTTATAAGAGATCATAATACTCTTATCACCCGTTGCATGGAAATAAGCTCCCGAGTCTATAATCCAAGACTCATCTTGCTTGTCCTCAGAGAGTAGTAGAAAACCTTCCGTAATCACCTTCTTGTTATCAACAAGGACCTTCACCGGTTCCGCAGCTGCAACTACGTTGACCTCTTCTTGATACCTTTGTTTCCACCATTATTAGCACCTTTGTTTTTCGGACAATCGCGTTTGAAGTGTCCTACTTTCTTACACGCCCAACACTCAACAACACCTCTAGTCCGGGATTGAGATCTCCCCCTAGAATTTCCTCTAGACTTCCATCTGGATTTGTTGTTGTTATTCCTATTTGAACTCCTGCCTCTATCTTCTTCTTGCATACTTAAGGTCGAGCTTGAAGTACTAGAACCGTAACCTTGTTCTATTATTCTCTCCTCTTCAGCAATTAACCTTTGTTGCACATCATCAAGCTTCAACTTCTCGCTCCCTGCGGAATTGCTAATGGTTGTCCTTGCAGTCTCCCAACTCTTTGGTAATGACGACAACAACCTTAAAGCTTGAACTTCATCATCAAAAGTAATACTAACTTTTGAAAGCTGAGAAATAATTGATTTAAACTTCCCAAGATGTGCTGAAATTTCTTCGCCTTCTTACATCTTCATATTAAATAATTGTTCACACAACATAATCTTCCCTGAGGCTGATGACTTTTGATACAACTTTTCAAGTTTATCCATAAGATCCTTCGTACTAGTTTCCTTTTGTACGTTATTGTAGACTTCCTCCGTTAGACATCTACGGATCACGGCTTCACACTTGCGATCAAGAGTTGTGCATTCATCGTCTTTGCGTGCTCCCTTTTTCGCAACTCCACCCAATGGATCAACAAGGTCTTTCTCATATAGGTAGTCTTCCATCTGAGACTTCCAAAACGCAAAGTTCTTCCCATTAAAAACTTTAACCCTAGCTACCGTACTTTCGTTATTATCACCCATAACTCCCACTCCAATCGTACTACGATAAACCCTAAAGCTCTAACCCGAGCTCTGATACCAGTTGTCAGGATTTTCTTAGGGAATCAGCAACAACCGCGGAATAACGGATCTTGAGATATTATGATGAATAATAAGTAAACCAAGCACAAGCAACTATAATAATACGAGAAAGATAAATCAACTCACAAGATACAAGATTTATAGTGGTCCGACCAATACATACAACTTGTATATATTGTCTACGTCCACTTTGAGCCGCACCAACTCAAATCCACTATGAATAAAAACGACTACAACGTCGTGTGAATCCCAGCAAACCCTTGGTTACACCGCAACAATTACCCGAGACGATAACCTTGTCTCTTGTTCCTCACCAATATGCTCTCACAACGAAACCCTAGCTTTAGCCCTAAAAGCTATACAAGAAATCTCTCACCGATCTCTAAATCGTTTTCTACACAATACATTCTACAAGGCCTAATTACCTATTTATATAGGTTACAAAGTTGGCCACCAAGAATTATAACCGGTTTGGGAAACCCCTTTCCTAAAATATCACGGCTAACTTTAAGAAATAATTAAATTAGTCTTCAATTAACTAACAAAAGCATGGGTGCAAGGTCTGTGCTTCCGTCGTTGTTGGTCAATTAATTTGACTTCACCAAGTGGTTGCTCATTTGTCAAAAAAAAACAGGGACGCATTAATGTTGTTCGAAGAGTTAGACGATGATCCAATTCTATTATCTATTACTACAGGATTGGTATAAAAGTTTCAACAAACTAGTGTTGCAACATTGAAAGGCGTAGCTTCCTAGCAAGCCTGCTAACATCTTTGCTGACGATCGGTATTTGATGATGAAGATCCATGATTTCATGTATAGAAGGTTAAGAAAAACTAAACCTTTTAGCAAGGAACTGAAAGATCTGTGTAACGATCCCTGTAAAGATTGTGTAAGGATTTAAGATTTCATATGAGTTTGGTTATCTGATTTAGGTCTGTGTAACGATCCCCGTAAAGATTGTTGTAAGGATTTGAGATTTCATGTGAGTTTGGTTATCTGATTTAGGTCTGTGTAACGATCCCCGTAAAGATTGTTGTAAGGATTTGAGATTTCATGTGAGTTTAGTTATCTGATTTAGGGTTAATGGCAACGGGACTTCAAACAGGGTGTTTTAGAAGTTATTATAACCCATTGACCAATCACGTATCGTCAAGTGTCCTCACCAGGTTTATTGTGAGAACTCTTCTCTCAGCGCTCGTGAAATCTAAATTCTCTTTTCTCATCGATCGTGGTCTTTTTCTCTCATCGATTGTGGCCCTTTTCTCTCGTGGAATGGTGACGCTCACCATTCAACGTGGAGCCTCATATGAGTTGGGATTTTTAAAGGAGTTAAATAACATTGACAAGTTTCTCCGTTGGTCTAAAAACTTGAATAGCTCCTTGAAACCAGTACCAACATTCCTGCTTTGGATCACAATCCATCAACCAATTCTTCTATCTTCTACATACCATCTACCATCAATTATGCTATCTAGTATTTCCTCAGAAAATAAAGTAATAGTAGATGGCAAAAAGGATGTGGAAATAATGACGTTATTAAAACTACTCCCGTCGGTACTACTGTTAACTTGTGCAAATCCACTAAAAAAATTTGTTGAATCTAACTCGCAGTTGTTCCAAATTGACCTTAATGCTTGCATCAGCGAGTTTAGAGTAACAGTTTCTTGAAATAGAACCAACGTACTAGCAATAACGCAAACTTTCTCACTTCTTAAAGTAGCAACCTTAATTCCTTGGGTATACAGTGAACTAACTCCATTAACGGACTGGACAACGGAGCCCAAAAGATCAAGAACACTGGATACAATTAAATTATCAATCTTTGTGTGCTTACCTAACAATTTTTGTACTTTCACCATGAATAACTCCCTACGAGTAAAAGAGATGTTAATCTTGTAATTCACCAAACTTGGTAAACTTTGCCATAATACTTCTAACTTGTAATTGTTTGCCAACAGTGTTAGGTCCACAAACACTCTGTGAAGAAGTATATATTTCCTCTTATTAAGAAGAGCAAAATTCTCATAACTACGGCTCACCAGTCCCAACTTGATATTAGCATTGTATCCATCACTTGACATCAATAGTCTTGGCTTGAATAGAGATGAATCAATAGTCTCCGCTTGATGTTAAGCTGACCACAATGTTGTATAGTCTCTTGATCCAAAGAAAATTGATAGAGTTACGAATGTTCTCCTTGACCTTTTCTTCCAAGCTCGGTATGTACACAGCAACTCTATAAAGATATACCATATTCTAGTCACGAATAAGAGTAGAATTTTCGCAGCGTGTACTAGGATTGATGAAGAGAGCTCGTAGAAATTGAAAATATTTGAAATTATTCCTTCATGCTACCACCAGTTCGAATATTCACACTCCCTTGATCAACATAATGATTATCCACGACATACTGTACAATCGATGCATCTGTTTTTACATGAAGAAAATTCATACTATCATCTGTATGTGCCAGACGTGAAAAATATTGCCAAGCAGGATTATTATTGTTCTCTATCCATGGTGCATCATTCGCAATCCCAAACTATCGTTGTACCCAAATAGCGTAACAGCTCATTAATCTAAACATTAGAGATACCCAAGGGTAATGACCAGAGTTGATAAACTGAGTAATATTGCCAGGAAAATACGAACTATGCGATACTAACGCCCTTCCAAAATTGGACTGTTTCTGACTCGTTACCCTGAAATCCAAATAGCCGTTAAGATTTATATGCTTAAACACTTGTTTTCTAAATAGACTCTCACTGAATTTAACCACCAGTACTTGCACAACTTAGTTAATGTACATCTTTAGCGGCTGATGACGACTCTTTTGAGCATTAAAAATATACAATGACAGAATTTCATTTGAACTCGGACAATCCATGCACGAAAGTCGTTTTATCATCTCCTCATCAACTAAAGAGAATCATCGAGGTGATTTAACCCATAATCTGGCTGCCAAGTCATTGCTAACACTCGTAAGTCGAGCATGTTTCGAAACAAAATTACTATTGTTCGACAACCATGATGAATCATTGCGCACAAGATCTATTGCACACATCAGAACTCCAAACGAGTATGGAAGTAATAATGGAGTACCAGAAATTTCTAACAAAGGTTTACTCGATGTTTCTCCTTCCTGTCTTGAACAAGTATTTGTCTGATATAGTAACGGGTTTGAATTGAAAGCACACAGTTTCACTTGTTTGAAACTTGCCAAAAACCCTCCAAAGAAATAAGTATGCGAGCTCAAAACATGAATATAAATTATCCAAAGAAACTCTCCATGAAGTTTCAAAGAAAAGATGTTGCAGTTGCTATGCCAAGACTCAAAAACAACTTAGAATTTTTATCAAAGGCCAGTTCGGATCATCTCGAACTATAGTGCCTGGTTTGTGAGTAACCAACACAACATCATAGCCACGTATAGAATTAATCCCAAGGAGGCATATTGGATTAACTTCTAAATCTTCTTCTATTGTTTTGCTTCCGGTGTGTGGAAAAATTCTACCACGAGTTCTTCTAGCATAATGGTCGATAGTTATATCTTCTTGAGATAAGTAACCAAGCTCATAGACAGAAATAGGAGACAATGGTTTATAATTTATTGTACTTGTCGGATATACAACGAAAGAATTCACTGAACTTAACTCAAACTGAAACCCAATAGAAAATCCAATTGTTTTATATATAATTTGAGTGGAAATTACTGGCCTCATATTGAAAGTTAGGCTAAAAGCTTGAATTTTAGAGCTCCTGGCCCCCGACCAATAGGAATCCTGAGTTTCCTTCTATTTAGCAATTTTAACTACGCATCAACCCGCATGGTGAAGAGTACTCACTACACATAACCAAGCCCTAATTCCCTTCACTAAAAAAAAATGGCTCTGAACCCTAATTTTATTCTCTTGCCTCAATGGTGAATAAATTTCGAGAGACGAAGCGCATCATAATCGATATGTACTTGATAGCAAACACAGTTTGTTTCTTCGCTCTCTTCAATTTAGTTTATTATATCAGTTCGTTTTGAGGTTATTATCGATTATGTAATCGATCACTTAGTATTATATATACAATAGCTATGGTTAGCAAAAACCCGATTTATAATTTTTACTTCTGCAGGTGGAATTTTATTTTCGGCCACCATATTCGTCTCTAGCTATAATATCAGGTAAATATGGGTTGTTCTTTTCATTTTGTTTTCAGTATGGGTTTCTTAGTTAGTGTTTACGGGTTTTTGGAAGGCATGGATCTATTTTGATTGGTGGAAATTACTGGCCTCACATTGAAAGTTAGGCTAAAAGCTTGAATTCTAGAGCTCCTGGCCCCCGACCAATAGGAATCCTGAGTTTCCTTCTATTTAGCAATTTTAACTACGCATCAACCCGCATGGTGAAGAGTACTCACTACACATAACCAAGCCCTAATTCCCTTCACTAAAAAAAATGGCTCTGAACCCTAATTCTATTCTCTTGCCTCAATGGTGAATAAATTTCGAGAGACGAAGCGCATCATAATCGATATGTACTTGATAGCAAACACAGTTTGTTTCTTCGCTCTCTTCAATTTAGTTTATTATATCAGTTCGTTTTGAGGTTATTATCGATTATGTAATCGATCACTTAGTATTATATATACAATAGCTATGGTTAGCAAAAACCCGATTTATAATTTTTGCTTCTGCAGGTGGAATTTTATTTTCGGCCACCATATTCGTCTCTAGCTATAATATCAGGTAAATATGGGTTGTTCTTTTCATTTTGTTTTTAGTATGGGTTTCTTAGTTAGTGTTTACGGGTTTTTGGAAGGCATGGATCTATTTTGATTGGTTTCTTTATCGTCTTATTTTGGTAAATGTAATTGGTAGCCGGAAGATGTAGCTCTCTTCTCTGAACGAGCATACCGTGGAAATATAGCTACATCTAAATATTTTCTTGAGGAAGCTAATTTCTAATGCTTCTCTAAGTACGGTTTGTTATGAAGACTTAGTTTTCCTAAATTGTGGTTGACAACTATAGTTTTTTTATTTACATTTTCCTCCTTTTGGTAAAGGAATGGTGAATAACTATAGGTGACATTGGTTCTTATGCAACCTTTGTGGAGAAATTGACCTCGATCTTAATGGGAACTTTGGAGTTGGGTTTTACTCGTATAGGTCATATAGGTACATTTCTTAAAGTTCATCAATGTAGGCTTTAGATTTATGGATCATGTTTCGGACCTAAGAAGTCTGCACATGCAAATGTTTTTGAATATAGTACTACCATGATATTGGTGCTACGCTTATTAATTCCTTGAAAAAACTTCAAATACATTATGTTAAACTACTAAAATACATCTAATAAAGCTCAAGAGAGTGAAGCAGTTTTTCGTTCTTTATGCATTTTTTAATTAATAGTTTGGTCATGGTGACAAATAATTACAGTTGTTTTTGATTGTTACTACAAGTACTATTTTTTGAGTTCTGCAAAGGGCCAGGCCTTTTAGTGTCGTTGATAGTGGGTAGTGACTTTTTGTAAACATTTCAAACATGTAGTGGTTTTTTTAAAGCTATTTGTGCACACTTTACATGTTTTTCGGATTGGTGTATCGGAAGCGGCAAATAGGTTGCACGATTTGGGGATCATGTCATTTAGGAAAATACATATTTGCAGTGTAAGGAATCATCTTTAAAAGCTGCTTTTCTTATCAAGATATTGATGATGGACTCATTGTTATTTTTCTCTCTTTTTTTACTTTTTCCATTATCTGTGATCGTATTCTTTGGAATCTCCCTTATGATAGCGCCATAGGTCCATGAAGTAGAGCCTTAGGGGGTCACCAAACATAAAGCCACAACCCAATGTTCTTCGCAGAAAATAAGAAAGAAGACCAAATAGTCCAATAAGGTGGAGAAAAAAAAATATAAATAGTGGATGGATCATCGAATGTTGAGGAACTGGGAAGTAGATCAGATTTTTCCTCATTGTATAATATTAGAAAACAATTACAGGGCTTAATTATGTTCTTAAGTTGCGGTGTCGAATATGTTAATTGTATGAAACGTGTAAGAAAATTAGAACTCTTTTTCTGTTAAAATAACTTTATTAAAATTCTAAAACATGCAAGAACTTTGAACATCATTTTCCACGAAGTTGAAAATTGATAAGATGATATCCTTAACAATGCTAATGCTAGCTCAATGTTGTTCTTTTAGCAGGTTGTTCCAAAAATAAAGCTAGAAATCATTAGAGCATTTTGCAAATGCACAAACTTGCAAGAATACAATGACCTACAACATTGTAATATGTTCCCCATCAAGTGAGTCTTTTGGAACACTCTTTCTTAGTAGTGTCTTTTTTCGGGTACAAATAGAATCAATGTAACATCTAGCTCAATTTTTTGCGTTTTTTTCGATATATTTAGCGGAAAAACATTGTTGAATACCATCAAAACAATTCATGATGTACCATGTTTCCCATTTTATGAAATTTGAATCCTTGGGAATCCCATCTTCACTTAATTGACAAAATGAAGGTACTTTTCGGCAAGCAGATTTAACGGAAGTACAAAGCTGAAGATTATTCCTAGAAAGAGTCCGTAGAAAAGTTGAGGTTAGGGAGAGGATGCATAATACGATGCTTTCATGAGGTCTTTTCAAGCTATTATAATTTTTATCCTAATAGGATGTATTGACCAAACCTCAAAAGTGTTGTCTAAGTCAATTGCTTGAAGTGATTTTAGAGCACATTGTGGTATTGCTATATTAACGATCTGGATATGATTGAAGTTGTGCATTAAACTTTTAGAATACTCACTTCTTTTTTTATTTTTTATTTTTTTTATGTCTTACTTTAGATTATATATTTTGCTTGACAGATTCAAAAAATAGAGTAAATCTAAGATCTGGGAACTTCAATTAAGGATAAATTTAAATATTTAACAATTGAATTAAATCTATGGAGAGGTACGTAGTTCAGTTTATACAAACCTAAGATGCTATTAAGTTTCTGCACTGCTAAATGCTTCGAAATCTAACATTTCATATCATTGTGGTGCTCATTTATCGAAACTTAACGGTTGCAATTCGCATCGTAGTATTGTTAACTATTAAGCAGGCTTACTAATACAAAACTCGCCATCTAAATTATTAGAATCTTTTTAAGTGTCTTGCAAGCTGCACTGTTCCATGAGGACCACGACCAATTTGTAACAACATGACAACCGACCACATTTCTTAATAAGTAGGGTTATAATTTATTTTTCTTTAAGTACAACGAGAACCAGCTTTAAATTTCAAGATAAAAATTAGATAACAATTTCATATATACAAGTATTCAACTCACAGACCTGCTAATTTTATACATATCAATTAGACAAAATATTTAAAATCCTAAAATATATCTCGAACCTTTTATTTCTATTTCCACTTCAATGTTTGTATAGAGTTAAAGAGATTAAAGAGAATTTAGTTCAATGTATGTTTAAACCTATTCCCCGTTGATCATCCTTGGAGATGTCCAGAGAATATACATTATTAACTATACTGAACTGTTCACAGATTATGTTTTTTGTATTTTTGATAGTGGAAAAAAAATAATGATCTCTTATGAATTATTTATTTGGTTGACTATAGGAAAATGGCAGAGATCAATGGAGTGGTGGCTTCTGATGCAACATTAGTTATGACACCTAACTGAATTGGGTTACTGTTTCGACATCTAATATTTACTGCTTTTTGAGGCATCCATGATATGATATGTCAATACTAACCCGTTTTCAGTTGGAAGAAGAAAGACGAACACGAACAATTATCTATATGTTAAGAACTGAGTAAGTTGACATTCTGCACTACTTTTATGGTATTTTATGTGGAACAAGATTGAGAGGTTATGGAGTATGAACTCTATAAATAACCAGGACATAATGTTTCAGAGTAAAGAAGTTAAAGAGACTGTCTTAGAAGAAGTAGGTGAAGGTTGTGAAATGGCAGGTGTTCCGGTTAACATACTTGAGGAGGATCCAGCTGTGAAGATGAAGAATCTACGACTAGAACCATACACAAATATCTCATGTGACAGTGATTTGAGATGGAATTAACTAGAGTTCCTTTAAGAATTCAATGAAATTTGTAGTTTGTAGATCCTTCATCGTGAACATGTCTGAGTCTTACTTAGTTTATAAATTCTTTTATGTGGCATCTTTGAAAGGTTATAGTAATTACCATCTTTTGCACAAGTGACAGGTGTAGTAGAATTTGTTTCACAACAACATACTTATCTTTAACTTTATGCATAACATTATCGCTTTCCATTTGAAGTTAAGTCCATGAATTTATGGTGGACCGTTATATTTTACAAGGAACGGAAAATAGAAATAGGGTAACAAAATTAACTGAAATAGAAATAGGGTAACAAAATTAACTGAAATCGAAGCACAAGACAGAAACTGCCGTGTTCACTATTTTCTGGGTACTCCTAATTTATCCTACAAAGATTAATTCTTTAATAATTGGCAGAAGGACCTTGCCAGCAAATTCAATAACTAAGATGTAAAGCGGTGGTAAATATAGTAAAACATATCGCACTTAATATCCCAATAATATGAACTCAGGCCCGTGCAACGCACGGTCAAAGCACCTGGTAGGAAGAATCTCTGAATCCTAGGTCTTCAACTACAGGTAAGAGATATGTATTTCTCCACCCAATACCTTTTGGTGTAGACCATCACACAAACGTTTCTTCAATGTGAATATCAGCACTTGGATATGTTGTAAACTTGACGTTTTCAAAATTCCAAAGTAGCTTTTTGGCTAAAAATTGTCTATCAGAATAATTTGTTATAGTAATATCCTCTTGCGATCGACATACTAACACATCTATAGAATTAAAAGGAGACACAAACGAATTGTCATTGATTATCCCAACGAGTTGAGCCTTACTAGGGTGTGTATGCAATATTATGTGTGTATCCAGTTGATTAATAGCTTGATTATTATCAACAATACATAAAACATTCATATCAACATCAGAAGTTATGAAACTAAAATTCGATGACTTACCATTCTCGGACAAATCATGTGATTCATGCAAGATCATGTGATCATGCAAGATCATGCTGACTTGATTTCCTTCCTTATAAGCATGATTGACTTCATCCTTCTCATAAGTGAATCCAATACAGTCCAGGCCAACAGAAGTAACAGAAACAATTCCATTGCCTTCAGATGACGTCGAATCCACATGGGTTGAAAACGAAACTTCATTAACCTGATTTTCTTCTTCTTGTTTGGAAATAACGTCTAATCCAGGCATCTCTTTGTGATGCAGAGCGGAAGCGTTGAATAGCATTAAAATCTAAAACCACATGTTTCCGAGATACCACTCTCAAAGAAAAACACTACTTTTCAATTAATCAAAATCATCTCCCTCTAATACAAATACATGGAGCTCTTTATATAGATAACTCCATTCCAAATAATCAAATATTTCATAAATAAATTATCAAAATACTTATTGCCTAATATAATAGATATTTTCTAAACTAATAAAATACTAAAATGAATGCTATTAGATACTTCTAAAAATTACCTAAATAATAAAAACGAAAATATCCTAATTAATTAAAATATTATTTGCTAAATAATAATAATAAATCAAAGAATAATAAAAATAAACGAGTATATTCCCTTTCCCTAAATACTCCACCATTCTCCCCTTCTCAAAAAAACTTCGCCCTCGAATTTTGCCGATATAATTGCTTGCATTTATGGCTATTTTTTGGATATGCATCAAATAGTCGTGGTTTTAGATTATTGGATATAAGCATTGTGTGGTAACACATATATGTATAAGTCCTTAATCCTTGAACCAAAGTATGACTACTTTGTTGCTCAGGAAAACTGGATCAGAGTCCGCGAACCCAGTCCGCCAACTGTCGGAGGTTCTCTTCCCGAGAAAATCTGCTGGAGTTTGTAAACCATTTACAAACTTATTCCGGGTACTTAAGTCCGCGTACTTAGGTTGGTTATTTTCTAAAAACGATTATTCGTGAACTTATACTTATATAAACTAAGGAATGCAAGTTTGCAAACCGTGGCTATAAAGTTCATGAATCGATTCGAGTGAATCAAATCGTTTTTGCTTCGATTGTGTCTTGTATACTTCTATAAGATCTAAGCAATTGAACAACTCTCTAACTAGTTCTTTTGAGTCATTTGAACTAGTTATGGTAGAGAAGAATATGGTTAATATGAAAGTGCTCATATGGCTAACCATTTGGTTAACTACTGTTAAACCAACGGATGTACATGTTTGGGTACGTCTACACAAACCTAAAATCGTGCATTCCATTTATGTATAACAAGATAAGTTTTCGATCTAACGGTTGAAAGATATTATCTTGAATCTAATCAGGTTTTCATCTAACGGTGAATATTGAATACTTTGTTACTAAGCTAACATTGATTGCAAACCCTGATTTGAAAGACTATATAAGGGAGAACACTAGCAACTAGGAAACCTAATCCCACACCTCATGTGTGATACTAGTTGTATAAGCTAGAGTCGATTCTCCTTTAACCTTAGGTTTCTTCTCGAGACCCTGTAGGTTAACGACTTGAAGACTTCAATGGGATTGTGAAGTCAGACCGACACTACTTGCTTGTAGTTTTGTGATCTGATCTTGTTGATTCTATCGTATTGAGTACAATCGTAATGATTGGCTTGAAATTGATATCTCCAATAGGCAAGATATAAAAGTAATGGCAAACATCTTCGTCTCATCGTTTGTGATTCCATAATATCTTCTTTCACCGCATCGATTAAGATTATTGTGAGGTGATTGATAATATTGAGCTGTTCTTCGGGAATATAAGTCTGGTTTATCAATTGGTTCCTGTTAACCTTGATTTATCAAAAGACGGAACAAAACTCGTAGGTATTTCTGTGGGAGACATATTTATCTATTACCGTAGACTTTTCTGTGTGATACAGATTTGTTTATTAAAGTCTTCGACTTTGGGTCGTAGCGACTCTTAGTTGTGGGTGAGATCAGCTAAGTGAATCAAGTGCGTAGTATCCTGCTAGGAAAGATACGTATGAGCATAACTGTACCTTGGATCAGTGTGAGATTGATTGGGGTTCAACTACAATCCAGACCGAAGTTAGTTTGTAGTAGGCTAGTGTCTGTAGCGGCTTAATACAGTGTGTGTTCAATCTGGACTAGGTCCTGGGGTTTTTCTGCATTTGCGGTTTCCTCGTTAACAAAACTTCTGGTTTCTGTGTTATTTCTTTTACGCATTATATTTTGTTATACAATTGAAATACCACAGGTAGGGAGTTTGAATCAATCAATTAGAATATCCAACCTTTGATTGTTGATTTACATTGATTGATACTTGAACATTGGTCTTTGGTACCGTTCAAGTGATTTCTCTTGTATTCAATTAGACTCGCAGATTTCTATTTGCTTGATTAAGAATTGAATCGAGAAAGAGAGATATAACTCTTTGATATATGATAGACACATTTTTGTGTATGAATTGTCCTCGGTGTCTCTATTGCTAGTGCTTGATTTTGTATTTATTATGGTGTTTTTATGTTTGTGTAGGTGTTTTTGGAGAAATACACTTGTATGGAAAAAGTTGCTCAAAAAGTGCTATTTGGACCCCGGAGGACATTTGCTATACGGACCCCATATTTGGCTAATGGACACCTCAATTTATAAGGGGCCCCTTCTTTACTATATACACTCCAATGATGTCAGCACCCCCTACTCTGGATAGGGGGATACCTTCTTCTTCACGGTTTAAGTGAATTTTGGCGGGAAAAGTGCTCCTTGAAATTCCGGTAACATGCAGACTTTTCAGGGAGGATTTTGGACGTAATTTCATGCAACTTTCTCGTGGATTCAGTTCGATTTAGGCATGTTAAGGGTAAAAAGGCTTGGTAATGGACTTCAATTAGAAAATGGAGGGTTGTATTCACGCGCGGAAGAAAATAGAGGTTAAATATATTTTGGAGATTCTGTTGGAAGATACGTAATGATTTGGAGGTGTTTTAGCCAGATTAAATCACTGGAATTCATTGGGAGTACTTGTTTTGGCTTAACAGGCGTCATATGGGTATGTGGTTCGACTAAGTTTGGCTGGATAACTCGAGTTGAAGAAAACAGGGGTTGTTTGCCAGAAAAAGAACTTCACGTGATCCTGTTTGTATTCCTCGAGTATAACTGAGTGGGACATGTGTTTCATGATAGACACATTTTTGTGTCTAATTTGTCCTCAATGTCCGTATTGTTGGAACTCTATTTTTGTACTAATATTGTGTTTTTATGTATTTTTAGGAAATAAACATTTTTGAAAAATTCGGCTCGAAAAGTTGATTTTGGCACCCGGAGGACAAGTGTTATTCGGACTTTCGCTTTTGGATAAGGGGTAACCTAATTACTAAGGGGACACCACTGTTTTCTAAGAGGACACCTTCTTCACGATTTGAAAAAATAAAATTGGCGGGAAAATTGGTTCATCAACTGGAAGAATTTCAATCGACAAAATGAAGGTGTTGTGGTGCGATTCAATGGCTCAAACTTGGTAGGAAGATGTGATATAGCTGAAGGAACACAGTATGGGTGTCAGAATCGATCAATTTAGGCTGGAATTCTCGGTTCGATTCACCAAACTCAAAACAGAGCAACACACACTGAACACGAGCTCAAGTGTGTTTCTGCTGTGCATGGAGTGATGTAGAGGTGCAGGAAAGCTTCTGAGGCATGAAGAAACTAATTTGGAGCGTTTTGGGAGCGAGTTAACGTGTGGAAATTCTATAAATGGTAAGTATTCTCATTTTTGGGCAGCAAAGAATAATCGAATTAAAGAGAAAATATACGCAATCAATGGTCGGATTTCTTGCTCCAAAACACTATAAATACAAGTATCGGTCATTGGGAAGATGGGTCGAGAGTTTGGGGTCGAGAGGAGAGCTCAGGAGGCGTGAATCAAGAGTTTTCAGAACTCTGTTGCTGCTGCTCCTGCTGCTCGTGAAGAAAAGGGAAACGAGGACGGTTTATTCATCCGTCGTAACAGTTTCTTCAACCGGATGGCAACGTTTATCTTCATTGTAACAATTCTTCATCCTCGTTTGCAACATTTATCTTCAGATTTGTAACGATTATCTTCAGCATAACAGTTGAGACTTGAAACAGTCGGTCTGTAACGCATATGCGCTGTTGCATATTTCCTGTTTCATTGTTTTCTCTTCTTGTAAATACCAATTGAGCTCAATAAAAAATTTTGAGAGGTATTTCACCATGATGAGCTAAACCCAACATTGGGACAACGGAGGAGGCGATTTTCGTCATTCTGGTAAATTTAATTTATTCTTTTTATGATTTTTGCATTGATTTAAAATTGAAAAAATGATTTTGATTAATTAGTTATCATTTTATTTGATGCGGCATGCTTGCTTAAATGTTTGATGTCCATGCTTACGATTTATAACTAATATTCTGAGAATCTATAGTGGCAAAATAAGAGTCCGTACATTTTATGTTTTGAGCGATAATTGTTAAGGATAAATAAAATGTACCATATGCATGAGAATTGGCCAAGTCCTTAGTCCCAGTAACTCTCTACCAATTTGTTAATATTTTTGTATATCTATTTTTATCAAATCTAAAAAATTATCCTTCACAATTCCGAGAGTTTGAACCACATTACTACAACCCCACGAAAAATCAATTATCATTTCACTCAATCAAGGAGTGTGTAGAGATAAAAAAAGGATTCATTGACAGCTCCAAAACGCGTAGAAATAGTATATCAGGAAAGAAAATATTACCGAGTTAATGCTTTTGGTTTGGGAGGATTATTTGCATTCACTACGAGATTGGATGACCAGTGAGTATATAACAGAGTTTTTGGAGAGTTTTGCGGTCGGACGGAGAGTTTGGGGGAGATTACAGAGCTGTGAAAGTCGAGTTGCAGAAGAATCACCATTTCTGCTGCTGTGAAGAACACCAAGAACATTAGGCGCGCAACAGCAGTCGTTTCTCAACAGTGGAAACGACACACATGCGAGGGTCGAGAATCAGCGACAGTACTCTGTTCTATCGTTCTTTTCAGTTTGTAACACTTATAACTGTTGCAAACCCGTTTTTTAATAGTTTTTCTCCATTTCATCTTTGTAAACACCCTTTGAGCAAAAAAATGAATTTTGAGTGTGTTTCCAACATGATGATGAGCTAATTCTCCCACAACCAAGGAAATGAGGAAGCTATTCGCGCATGAATAATGGGTAATTATTTCATTTTCTCTAATGGGTAATTATAATTCACTCAATCACTGCTCTTGCATAGTTTTTAAATGTTTATATAATTTTCTTAATTATTTGTGATTTAATTTGATAGATTATACTTTGTTTAATCAATTGATAGTTTATGCTTGGGGAATACAATTAATATTTGAGAATATGTTTGATTAATTGTGAATTAAGAAATAAGGGACTTAAAAGATAATTAGAGTTTTGGATTATTTTCCATAATTTATTCATGTGTGATAGTGGAATCAGTGTCTTGGTTATTCCTAATAATCTTGAATTAAGCTTTGTTTGTGTTTAAATTTCATTAAATCTAAAATCTTTGCTTTCACAAGTCTCAACGAACTTTTTACTACAACTCAATTTGAAATCACATCAATATACTTTATTAAGATTGAGTCTAGTTGATTCTCTTGAAAGTATATTGGAGTTAGTCTATACAGATTGCTAATCAAAATACTGGGTGTGGTTGTTGTACCCCCGCTTTTTTAGACATTTTATAGGGGAGAGTTCTTAATTGAACTTGTGCTTTATTGCTAAATCTTTGTGGGGAGTGCGTCTGTGTAATATTCTAGGACTTATCTTGTATCTTTATAAACTCCTTGATGAATACACTAAGTTTCGACTATGTGAAATCATCGAAACGAAATTGATATGTTCTTTTTCAGTCAAGAAGTATCTCTTTAAGGATTTTATTATGATCCCGTTAGTTTTCGTACATTTTCCAATTTATATTGACAAAAAGGGGGAGAATTATTTTGTAGTTCACACTACATACATATGGTTTACGGATCATTATGTAAAGGGGAGTGGTTTTTATTGTGAGATGAAGTATTGAATAAGGAGGAGTGCTACATATCACCATAATATTATTGTCAAAGTTGTGATACAATTGAACTTTGATGCCGTGTAATAATATTATGACACTGTATAACAATAATTGAGAACATCTGTTTTCTTATTTTTATGGCTACGAATATTCAACAACTATTATGCTGAGTTGAACACGTTCAAAATCACTGGAGTACTTGGAGTGATGAAAAATTCAAGGAATATTGAAGAACCAAGGAAATCAAGCATTTGGATGAGAAGCTAAAAAGTTTATTTATTTTGTAATCCATATGTATTGATAATTTTGTCACTAAAATTGGCAAAGGGGGAGATTATTAGAGCACTGCTCGGTCAAACTCGCAAGTTTTGCTATCTCAAGCTTGTTTGTCAAGTTTAGTTGTCAAAACTATAAGTTTTGATTTCTAGTTTACTTATAGCTATGTCTCGGATTAGGATAGAATGTGTAGTTAAGCTTTAGACTTAACGGCGTTCATCGATTGAAGTTAACTTGTAGTGTGAGATTGGTTAGGGCTCAAGTACATTCCAGTCCGAAGTTAACTTGTAGTGGATAGAGTCTGTAGCGGCTTAATACAGTGTGGTGTTCAAATATGGACTAAGTCCGGGGTTTTTCTGCATTTGTGGTTTCCTCGTTAACAAAACTTCTGGTTTCTGTGTTATTTATTTTCCTCATTATATTTTCTATTTAATTGAAATATCACAGGTTGTGCATAGTTCAATCAATTGGTAAATCCAACATTTAGTTGTTGATTGAAATTGATTGACACTTGAACATTGGTCTTTGGTACATTTCAAGTTGTTTCTCTTAATAATCAGGCTCACGAATTCTATCCGTTTGATTTGCTGATTACATTAAGAAACAAATATATAACTCTTGGATATATTTCCTTGATTTAGTCTGACTGTCTAGTTGATTCTCTCGGAATTATACTGGAGTTAGTCCATACAGATTTCCTAAAGAAATATTGGGTGTGGTGGTTAGACCCCCTCTTTTTCACATATTATGGTAATAATCCTGATTTTCAGTCTCACTCTTACAATATCATCCAACCTTACTTGGAATATAATCAAAACCAATCTTTTGGCTATGATGATTATTCTACAAGACCTTGTGATTGTTCTCATACATTGCAGCAACCTTACGGTGGTTATGTAAGTGGACAATCACAAGGATGGGGGGATAGTTATACTTCTCATACGTTCTAATCTAGTTTCATGCAGATGTTTGACGAATTCAAGGATTTCCGACGTACATGGAACCAGATTAACTCAACTCCCAACATGTCAAGTTTCGTACCAAGTGAGACATACGATAGTGTATTTAGACCTATTTCGGATCGTACTTATGATCTTTTACCCATTCAATGGGAAGAGACGTGGTCTAGAGAACCTATTGTGAGTAGTAGCGGAAAATGTGTTAACATAAAGAAACTGTTTAAACAATATGAACAGTTGGAAGAAGAGGAGCAACGGAGGAGACTCTTCAAGAAATTCCTAGGGCCATACATACGGAGCTTAACCGCCGTTTGGATAATGGAGAAGAGCCCCAAGAAGAAAATTCCGAGGATGATGAATCCTTAGAAAATATTGATAATGATTGTGCCACTAGCTCAACTCATTATAAAAATCATTCTCTTATTCAAAAGGAAGAAGTTGAGTCTAGAAACACTACAATTATTGATGGTAAGACTTATGTTGTGTATGAGAGTGATGATGATTATGACTTCTTTGTACACCCTACCCCGAATTCAGAGATAGTCTATATTTTGAATGAGAAGTCAACTTGTGATGAAGAACATAAATATTACGATAATTTGATTATGGAATTCTAATTTCTTTTCCGATGAGGAGGACTTGGTTATAGAAATCAATGAATGTCTTAACAAAAGTTCGAGTGAGAATGATGATACTTGTGATGTGAAAATGGAAGCGTCCAGCAGTACCGAGGATCCCGTAATACATGAGTTTTTGCAAGGTTTTTCTAATCCTTTATATGAATCTCTATCTAATGGTGATCCTCCCAATCTAGTACTAGTTTTTCAAAGAGTTGTTAATCCATCTTTTAGGAAAGTACCTCATTTGGGGTTGGAAATATGTACTTCTAAAGTTTTATCTGATTTTATTGCGTCTAAGTATCCACCATATGTGATTGAGTCTAACACCATGCAGGTTTTCCAAGGAGAACGAATAGAAGTTCCTTCCACTTATGTGTTTGTATACACTTCCGAGTGTAGAAAAGACTAAGTGTGGGGGTGATTCTCGTGGAATGATAATTTTACTTTCCCCACCATTTGTTAATATTCTTGTGAAGCTATTGCTACATATGCAGAATGTTTTATGGGTGGACCCCCAAATTTTCAGATTGTTGATATATGGGGAATCTATTTTGAATGTTACTCGTATGCGTCAATCAGGTGAACAGTTCCAATTCTTACTTCCTTGTCTTTTTCAAGTATTCCTTTTATTCTTTTTGCAATGCTTTGAAACATTGAGGACAATGTTTGATTTAAGTGTGGGGGTAGGGCTTCATAAGAAAAAAAATTGACGTATACAAAACTCCAATCTTTAGAGATTTTTGAACAATTTAGAATGAACACTAGCCTTTCTAAGTAGATGGAATTTCTTTTCGACTATGAGGTATATTTTAATTGAGTCGGGATTATATTCCAACTAAATAGCTTGTCTAATGTTTATCCTCTATCGTTCAAAAGTAGCTACGAGTTGGAATAAGGTTTTGTGGGTATATCTCTAATAAACCCTCACGATACTATAACTCGTCCACTAGGGATACCTAGGGGTTTAAAGGCTTGTTAGACATCCCAAGTATAACCGTGTCCTCAACTAAACAGAGTTGTTGTATTTTAATTTTTTTATTTGCTCGAGGACTAGCAAAGATTAAGTGTGGGGGAATTTGATAGGCGCCTAAAATATATCATTTGAGTATTATTTTCTTATGCTTTTCTTATCTATTTTTCTTATATCAGTTGGATATTATGCTTGTTTTGCATTTTGTAGGTGCTTTGGAGTCATGCGACAAGAAATAAGGCCAACATGAGCTCAATACATTGCTTGGAGACATTGGGCGTTGGTGGAATTGAAGTACAGAAGCACCACGGCTTTAAAGTGTCAAAACAGAGGTTAATGGAGCACCAGGAACTTAGTATTCAAGGCAGCCAGATGATTTCAGCTGAGGACTGAGAATTACAGGCTGCAGTTCGTTAAGGTCCACCTGCCTCTACTTAAAACAGAATCAGTTCAAATTCAGTTTTTATATCAGTTCATGTTGGTCGCTTACAGCTACACCAGTTTTTCCTGCAACCGGTTTCCATAGCTCGTGTGAGTACTTGCCAAGGGTTAGTACAGGTTTTGAACCCGAGTGAAATAAGGAGTTAATGGTAAGAGTTGTATTGGTTACAAAGACGGCTTGGCCGGAAAAGTCAGGGAAGAAACAAGGTTGCAGTGGTTGAATGGAGGAGATTAAAGGTGTTTTGAAGTGTCTGTGATGAATAAGAAGACGAGTTTTTGTTGGATTAAGTTTCATTCGAGGAAACTTTCAATTTGATGCCAAGACAGGCAGAGAAGATGAAGTTTTGCTGCCATTAAAAGAAGACATTGCTTCCATTTATCTCTGGCAGAGATTCGAGTCCGTCATTGGGTTAGGATGAATGGGTTTTTCTGAATTCGAAATATCAATTGAAAATTCAGTGAAGAAAGAATCAGGAGAGGAAGTTGAACGAGTTGGTGCTGTGCATTTTCAAGCCGTGGAAACTGTTCTTGTTGCCACTGATATTGATGGTTAATGATCGGATGAATGTTTTAGAGTCTTGAATGAGAATGTGTTTGTTGAAATGGAATTACATGGAAGGAGCAGTGGCCTTACGAATCACCAGCAAGGTTAAAACTGAGTTACCAGTTTGTGGCACACATGGTGTTCGAGAAAATGCCTGACAGACTTTCAGTCACGTCAAGTTGCTGTACCTGGTTTTCCATCAGCTAGCCATGAGTCTGGGTCATGATGTACTTCAGGGTCAAACTACAAGGGTTATGGGTTGTGTGATGTGCCGAGAAGTCGGTGAAAGAAAAGATATGAAGTTTAGTTGAGCGAGAAAGCAGTGAAGACACCAACAGTTCTGCCTTGGTCTTGTGCTGCCATACCCATGGTTCGATGGCGTGTATGAAGAATAACCGGCACTGGCTAGGTGATCAACACCGATAGGAAAAGAAGATTTAGGAAAGAGTTTTCTGACCGACAAGAAGGGAAAACTTGGAAGTTGCCGTGGTTGGATTTATGAATGAACGGAATAGATTGAGACTTGTTAAGAAGCTGAGAATTAGGAAATTGGGTTGGCGTAGGATGCAAGTTCGCAGCAAGAAAAGAATTGACCTATAAAAGAAGACCTAAAAGCTACAGAACATATCATATACCCCCCTACAGCTTCCGCAACCTTAGTTTCAGTATTGATAAAAAAGAAAACCTTAGTTTCAGCGAGCTTTTACTCGCTGAACAACCACCATTCCACCACTGCATCTGCATCCAGTCCATCATCCTTGCATATCCACCAACAACATCATTCATCACCAGTTCGCAGAATGCATACATCATCATCCATTACCACCTGCGCCTTAATTCGCTTCCACCAGCACCTCCATAATCTATCCCCTGCAGTTCATATTCTACTGCATCAATCCCCTTGCATCGAAACCAGTTTGCAGTAGCAACGTAGCTCCAACCCAACAGCAGCAGCACAGCACCACCAGTTCCAGTCCACGTACAACAATATTCATTATCACCAGTCGCCAGGCTCCACCAGTCCATACACCATTCACTTCACCTGCCGCTTGTTGGTTTGCTTAGTTGGTTTACATTCCGAGTTTTCTATTTGTTTTATTTTTATTGCCATGAACTCCAGTAGCTAAGCATATTTGGTTAGGGACGATTTCGATGTCCGGACATGAATTCAAATTGATATTTAAAAAGCCTGTTTTCTTGTGATTTATTTGTTATTGCTTAATGTTTGCTGTACCAATAGTGTTATACGAATTATTCTTGAATCATTTAAGTTGCAAATTTAATTGGTTTATTCATGATTCTATTGCTAGTTAAGACCTCTTCGACCCGTAATTGTCTAGAGACTCTTCATACAAGTAGTAATATGTGGTTATTGACGATGGGATTTTGTTAAATATCCATATGTAGACATTGACACTAGTAGATGAGTCGAGCTTTTGTATTTGTCAATAGGAATAGCCTATCTCACGGAACTTAAAGCACTTGAGCGAGTTATCTTTAGAGAGCGTACTTCTAGGTAGCTCGAATGAGTAGAATCCGGTAGTCGAGCGCTTCCGTGTCCGGTGAATTCATGAGATAGCGGATTATTTGAGCATACTAAATATTCTAGGGTTATTACTAATTGGTGATTGCAGAAACATAGCTATGACAGTAAGATTCACGTTTTGTGACCGAGAAAGAGTCATTGATCATTCTCATCCTCATATTTGCATTTATTTGTGTTAATTATCTTGCATTATCATTATTCAGAAATTAAATTGACAATTTTTGACTCAACTCTCCCGTAGGAACGAACCTGCTTGTCCGTGTACTACTAGTTAGTGTAAGAGAGGTAAGAAATTTATTTTTGCAAGTTCGACACCAAGTCATCTAACACTTCTAGATCAAATATGATGATCAATCAATCATGATAGATAATCAATGACTCTAAGTGTGTTTAAATAGAGTTGTTCAAATGTTCACTATCTCATAGAAATATATATGAACCATCTGAAACAAAATTGGTTTGGTTTGTAATTGTACAAAGTACTTATACAAGAACAAAGTACTTATACAAGAACCAATTCATGAACATAATGCTACGATTTGTAAAACAAGTTCACAGACCTTATTTCATTAAAGTTCCAGGGTCTTTAGTTCGTAAACTGAGTTGGCAAACGAACCTGAGTTCATGAGTATGTATTTCATACTTACCGATTTTAGAACTTTATACCACGGGTTCGCAAACAGAGTACGTGAACAACAGTTCGGACTTTGGCCTTGTCATGTCGTTCGCGAACAGAGTACGTGAACAACATTTCTGGACTCATCCTTGTCTAGTTTTTCACAAACAGAGTACGTGAACAAACATTTATGGACTCAGCTCCGGACCTTTCACATGTAAATCCGTTCGCAAACATAGTTCACAAATAAGAGTGTCGGACTAAACTAGAGCTACCCAGTTCACATACAAAGTATATATGCTGTGTTATATCCAGGCATTGATAGTCGTTCTAAATTCTCATTTAATCATTGAAACATCCTTAGAAAACAACAATGGTAATCTTACACATACCACTAGCTTCAAGTAATTTTCAAGTGATTCATCGATCAATACGAAACTTCCCAAGTTAACATCAAATGATTGTCTCACACAGATCATGTAAGATGTTCAAGGTAATTTTCCCATGATCATCTTGACTTAATAATTAGTTTCCAATAAATAAATTGTCTCCAACTAAACTCGTCAAGTAGATGATGAACTTTAGCTAAAGTTAAAAGCTTCCAACACGTATTTCGAGAAATATATAAACGAGGTAAACTCAGCTCGAGATTTCAAATGTGTATAATATAAAAGTCTATATAGCTATACGAATTAGTCTCTTTAGAAGATAGAATACAATGGACTTCTGAGTGATAGATAAGTTTTAGTCTCCACATACCTTTTGTTGATGAAGTTCCTCCAAGCTCTTCAGTAGATCTTCTTCTTCAATTGGTGAATGCCGTGAAGTCTAAATCTCAACTATACACTTCTATTCTAATCCCAGACATAACTATAAGTAGACTAGAAATCAAGTATATAGTTTTGATCAAGTAGACTTGAAAAACAAACCTGAGATAGCAACGCTTGCGAGTTCGACCAAGCAGTTCTCTAACAATCTCCCCCTTTGTCAATTTTAATGACAAAACTATCAATACATATGAATTACAAAATAAATAAACTTTGTGGCTTATGATCCATCATGCTTGATTTCTTCGGATCTTTAACTTCCTTGAGTTCTTCGTTACTTCAAGTTCACCATCGATTCTGAATGTATTCAACTCAGCATCATTGTTATTGAAGATCCGTATCAATAACAATATAGAAGCGAAGGTTCTCAATCATTGTTATTCAATGTCATTATTATATTGAATCAATCATTGTTATTCAGCGAAGGTTCTCAATCATTGTTATTCAGTGTCATTATTATATTGAATCAAAGTCCAACTGCATCACAACTTTGAAATAATACTACGGTTGAAGTAATACTACGGTGATATGTATCACTCCCCCTTAGTCAATACTTCCATCTTATAATGAAAACCACTCCCCCTTACATAATGTTCCGTAAACCATTTGTATGTAGTGTGAACTACTAAATAATTCTCCCCCTTTTTATCAAAATAAATTGCAAAGGTACGAAAATTATCGGATCATAATTAAATTCTCAAAAGATAATTCATGACTAAAAGAAAACATATCAAATTTTTGTTTCGATGATTTCACATAGTCGAAACTTAGTGTATTCATCAAGGAGTTTATTAAGATACAAGATAACCCCTTCAAATTACAAAATCGCTCTCCCCACAAAGATATGACAATTAAGCACGAGTTCATTTATTAACTCTCCCAAATTTGATGTAATTCCCAAGAAAACAAAATGAACGACCTTACTTTTACAAGAAAAGAAGGATTTCTTCCAGTAAACTCGAGTTAATTAACCACAAGAAGATCTTATTGATTAATTTAATCAAAAATCACTCAACATAAGAAAATTTACGGAGTAAATACAGTACTTTCACATAATAGTGGATCAGGGAAAGATTAATACTGCGGAATTTTCTCAAAAAGTTCATTATATCTTTTTATCGATATTTGCATAAAGACTTAATAGACTTAACTTTTGAGCATATATGAGACAGTAGCATAGTTCACGGAGTAAACGCATATATATCTCATAAGACATCTGCAAGATGGTATCAGCTTGATACACACAAATGAAATATACCTATATTTAGATATGGATGAACCGTACCCAACGTGTATACCTTGTTGGCTTAAGAATAGTTAACCGAAGTTAGCCACATGAATACTTATAACTTATCCACATTCATCTAACACTTATAGATCAAATATGATGATCAATCAATCATGATATATAATCAAATGAATCTAAATGTGTTTCAGTAGAGTTGTTCAAATGTTCACTATCTCATAGAAATATATATGAACCATTTGAAACAAAATCGGTTTGGTTTGTAATTGTACAAAGTACTTATACAAGAACCAATTCATGAACGTCATGCCACGGTTTGTAAAACAAGTTCACAGACCTTATTTCATTAAAGTTCCGGGGTCTTTAGTTCGCGAACTGAGTTTTCAAACGAACCTGTGTTCATGATTATGTGTTTCATACTTACCGATTTTAGAACTTTACCACTGTGTTCGCAAACAGAGTACGCGAACAACAATTCCGAACTTTGGCCTTATCATGTCTTTCGCAAACAGAATACGCGAACAACAGTTCCGGACTCAGCCTTGTCTAGCCGTTCGCAAACAAAGTACGTGAACAACAACTCCAGACCTTTTCACAGGTAAATCCGTTCGCAAACAAGAGTTCCGGACCTGAACTAGAGCTACACAGTGCACATACAAAGTATACATGTTGTGTTATATCCAGGCATTGGTAGTCGTTCTAAACTCTCATTTAATCGTTGAAACATCCTTAGAAGACAGTAATGGTAATCTTATACATACCACTGGCTTCAAGTGATTAATCGATGAATACGAAACTTCCCAAGTTAACATCAAAAGATTGTCTCACACAAATCATGTAAGTTGTTCAAGATAATTTTCACATGATCATCTTGACTTAATATTTAGTTTCCAACAAATAAATTTCCTCCAACTAAACCCGTCAAGTAGATGATGAACTTTAGCTAAAGTTAAAAGCTTCCAACACGTATTTCGAGAAATATATAAAAAAGATAAACTCGGCTCGAAAATTCAACAGTTACAAAAATATGAAATAATTATGGGTTCAATAAAGAGTTTCATTTTTTTTACTCTTTTCTTTGCTCTTTCCACTCTGACCTGGTCTAGAGTAGTTAGCAAATCCAAGTTGAAAAACGTATAGAAAAATGGTTGAAAAATCGAAAAACCTATAAATAAGAGGATACAAGATCTCTTTGTCTTAGGTATCTTTCAAGATTAGCACAATCAACAAGTGCATCATCGATCGTCATAATTAAAAAACACAATATACTACACCAAAACAATCAATCTGTAACGATTTATAGATGTTACAAAGGCGTTATTGTTTATGGTGTGGCATATTTTCTGTCATGGTTTGAAAATGTTACGGATACGATTAGTACCGTGTTTGTATCCTCCTCCATCTATCCTGTTTTGTGCCGGTAGTAACACGTCTACACAATTTGTAACACATAGCTCCTATTACAGTGGTTTTCTCTTGTAACACAGTAATACTATTCCAAAATTGGGTCTTTGGATGTTACTGAAATCACAGATATATCAGGTTATCTGTAACAATTTACAACTAGTACAGTTCTCAAGCATCACATTTAAGGTATGTATCCACACTTCTAATGTTTGCTAGCCACATAAATTACAAGATAAAGAACAAAAGGTATTATATTTATCTTGTTATCATGTATAAATTAAAATGTTCAGTACTTTTGCGCTTTTCAAATAAGCAGATAATTGAACATACAAAGATTGGATCATTTTTTTTTCTTTGCAAAGACAAGAAGACAGCTAAATTCATCAGAATATTATTAATGTATCCTTCGATCACCATTTTTTTTTTGTTTTTGCGAGTAGATTTAACTTGTACGTTCTCCCCAACATGTAAGTTTTGTCCCCTTGGTTTTTTAAAGCCTGCCGATACCCAGTCTCCACCATATTTATTGCCTGAAAACGATTACTTTTGCGGGTGAAAAAACATAAGGATTATACCTCAGCCTCTGTTGAAAGAAGACGGGTTCGATCACGAAGATCTGTATTGTACGTCTCCACAATAGCATTATTCGGGACTACCTGCAACAGAGAATTTGAAATTGAGGGAGCATCAATAACTGAAAAAGTGGGGGTCTAACAACACCACCCAATATTTCGCTTAGCAATCTGTATGGAATAACTCCAATATACTTTGATAGAGAATCAACTAGTAAGTCGGACTCAATCTAACTTAAAGTATATCAAGGAGTTAATATCTCTCTCTTGTTTTGATTTACTCGATCTAATAGAAATCAACAAGTCTTTAATCAAACACAAGGAATAAGTTGGATGGTACCAAAGACCAATATCCAAGGATCAATCAATGACAATCAACAACCAAAGGTTGGATTACTCTAATTGAGGATATAACGCACAACCGGTATTATTTCAATTATAAAGATAAAACAATATAATGCGGAAATTGAAATAACACAGACACCAGAAATTTTGTTAACGAGGAAACCACAAATGCAGAAAAACCCCGGGACCTAATCCAGATTGAACACACACTGTATTAAGACGCTACAGACACTAGCCTACTCCAAGCTAACTTCGGACTGGACTGTAGTTGAACCCCAATCAATCTCCCACTGATCCAAGGTATAGTTATGCTCCTACGCCTCTGATCCCAGCAGGATACTACGCAATTGATTCCCTTAGCTGTTCTCACCCACAACTAAGAGTTGTTACGACCCAAAATCACAGGCTTTGACAATAAAAAAATCTGTCTCACAAAGACAACTCTATCAAAGGATCAATCTGTCTCCCACAGAAAAACCCTAAAGTTTTGGTTCCGTCTTTTGATAATAATCAAGGTGAACAGGAACCAATTGATAATCCGGTCTTATATTCCCGAAGAACAGCCTAGATAAATCAATCACATCACAACAATCTTAATCGTATGGTAGCGAAACAATATGTTGCGGAATCACATACAATGAGACGAAGATGTTTGTGACTACTTTTTATATCTTGCCTATCAGAGATATTAATCTCAAGCCAATCAATCTGATTGTACTCGTACGATAGAAGATGCAAGATCATATCACACAACTACGATAAAAGGAGTATCGGTCTGGATTCACAATCCCAATGAAGTCTTTAAGTCGTTAACCTGGTTTTAGAAGAAGAAAACCAAAGGTTAAAGGAGAACGACTCTAGCATGCAAACTAGTATCACACGTGAAGTGCGGGGATTAGTTTTGCACAATACTAGATGTCTCCTTTATATAGTATTTCAAATCAGGGTTTCTCCTTGGTCACAAAGCATTCAATATTCACCGTTAGATGAAAACCTAATTTAGATTCAAGCTAATATTTCTTAACCGTTAGATTGAAAAATTAGCTTGTTATAAACAAATGAAATGCACGCTTCTAGGTTTGTTAACCGTATCCAAACGTGTACATTTGTTGGTTCAACAATAGTTAACCAAAAGGTTAGCCATATGAGCATTTCATACCAACCATATTCTTCTTCACCATAACTAGTTCAAATGACTTCAAATAAACTAGTTAGAGAGTTGTTCAATTGCAAGGGAATCTTATGTACTACACAAGACACAATTGAAGCAAAGATGATTTGATTCACTTGAATCTGTTCATGAACTTTTATAGCCACGGTTTGCAAACTGCATTACTTAGTCTTTATAAGTTTAAGTTCAGAAATCATCTTCAGATATATAACTTTCTTAAGTTCGCACACTAAGTTCGCGGACTTAAGCAACCGGACAGAGTTTACAAACTCCAGCAGAAAATCTCGGCAAAGAATTTACGTCGGTTCGCCGAATGGGTTCGCGGACTGGTACTCACGCAACAAGTTTTTCAACTCCAGCAGAATTTCTCGGGATAAGAAGTTCGGCAGTTCGCAGACTGAGTTCGCGGACTTGGCAGCAAGCTATTCATCCGGTTTCTCTTGATCAACAAAGTTCGCAAACTTTGGTTCAAGGGATATGACTTATGCACATATGTGTTTCCACAATAATACTATGTCCATCATTGGTTATGTAATCTAAACTCTCATTCCAATCATTGAAACATTCTTAGAGGACGTTATACAGTTGTTACACCATTTCTCGTCAAAGCAATTTTCAAAGTGATTGAAACATATCATGACTTTCGTCACTAGGTAAAGATAAACATGGTCGAAGCGAAACGCTTACCAACACATATTTCGAGATATAGATAGGCGAGGTATACTCGGCTCGAAATACCAAATGTGTATAATCTAAGTCTATATATAGCATACGACTTTTGGTCTCAAGAAGTAGGAGATAAATTAGATAGACTTTTGAGTGACAGATAAGTCCAAGTCTTCACATACCTTTTTGTAGAGAAGTTCCACCGGTTCCTTGAGTAGTTCTTCTTCTTGTATGATGAATCGCCACGAAGTCCTTGAGCTCAACTACACTTTCTATCCTAATCCGAGACTTAGCTATAGTAGACTAGAAATCAAGACGTATAGTTTTGATCACTAACATTGACAAACATGCTTGAGATAGCAACGCATGCGAGTTCGACCGAGCAATGCTCTAACAGTTATACAGTGTCATAGTATTATTACACAGCGTCAAAGTTCAATTGTATAACAACTTCAACAATAATACTATGGTGATATGTATTACTCCCCCTTAGTCAATACTCCATCTCACATGGAAACCGCTCCCCCTTACATAATGATCCGAAAACCATATGTATTTGTAGTATGAACTACATATTAATTCTCCCCCTTTTTGTCAATAAAATTGGCAAAGGTACAAGAACTAGATCATAATGAAATTTCCGAGAGAGACATTTCATGACAAAAGGAAAAAAAAATACATACCAACTAATTTAGATCCAATCATAAAGTCGAAGCTAAATGCATTCATCAAGGAGTTTCAAAATACAAGATAACCCCTATAAAATTCCGCAACCGCACACCTCTCAAGATATGAACATTAAGCACAAGTTCAAAAGAACTCTCCCCCATTAGATGTCATTCCCGAAAGAACAACAAGGGCGACCTTAATCTCAAAAAAAAAGAAGGATTTTATTCGACACCAAAAACCATGAGAACGATTTTCTATATCCAAAGAACTCAATCAAATTAATCACAAGTAAACCCATGATTAATTTAATCGGAAAACACAATCAAATTAAACACAAGAGGTGATCAATTCAATTGATTACGCTCAACATAAGAGAACTTATGAAGACACGAAAATACTCAACTAGATTAATTACAAGAGATCCCATAATTAATCTAATTGGAATACACAACCAAACTAATTACAAAAGTAATCAATTTAATTGTCATTTTTTTTGCTCGACATAAGAAAACTTACGGAGCAATAACTAAATAACCAAACAAGATGATTAATTTAGTTCAATATGCTCGACATAACATATCTCACGGAACACCAACTAAGCTAAAAGATCCACTTGGTTGTATAGTGCTCAACATAAGACACATTACGGAGCCTCACAGTAATACATAAAATATGGATCATGGATGATCAATACTGCGGAATACACAAGGATTCATTCTATCTTCAATCACTATTTGCATAACGACAATTAATAGACATAATCCTTGAAAACAAAAGATTTTAACCTATCTTCCATCAAATGTTTGACAATATAGGCTTAACTTTTGTATTTGTCAAAAGTCTATTCATTCTTTTACCAGTACGTGAATACCGAACACGAACGACTTTACTTTTGAAAAAGTATGGGACAAACATAATTCACGGACGTAAACACCAATATCCCATAACAAATTGCAATATATAAAATCATAAAGATTAATACTACAAAACATCATCCTCCAAATATTTTAGAATTTAAACCAATAAACCTAAAAAAAGAACAAGAAGATGAAACATAATAGCTATGTGTAGTCACAATCATTGCTATTTAAGCACTAGTTATTCTTCCAACTAAACCAAAAAAAAGACATACTAGGAAACAATTGAATCAGATTTCTTTGACAACTTCATACCTTTGAAACGGACCATCAAAGTAAGTATCGTTGATATCCTTGATCTTCTTGACAGTCGAAACACCATGTTCAAGAGTTAAAACATTAGTTTTTCGGTCAACAATGCGAGCAAGATGTCTAGCTTTGGCGCAATCAAGGATAACTTTCTTCTGATTCCTGATTAAGATATTCTGATTACCAAAGATTTTTTCCTGTCCATCAATAAGCTGGTTTATCTGCAATTGAAGGTTAGCAAGTTCGTTCTTAACCTCACTTTGAACGAGAATTAAATCCTTGAAAGATTCTCCAATCCAAGATTTATACTCTTTTCTTTCGAGCATCTTCTTCAGAACAAAATCTTGAGCTGGATCACATCCTTTTAGGTCTTCCTCCATTGTAGGGTTTACTTCTTCTTTAGGAATAGTTTCCATAGACATCCCTTTTGAAGATTAAGAACGCATATATGAGATATATATATATATATATATATATATATATATATATATATATATATATATGTTAAGTAGTACACCCTAGACAGAAACCCTAAAGTTCCTTGAGGAGATATGGACGTCCGTGGGCTAACCCGAACATATGAACAAAAAGGATGGACCAAACAGGGAAAACTGCATATTATGACATTTTCAATGCTTATGAACAGGTTAGAAGAGTCACAATGAAGAAATACTAAAAACTTACAAAGAAGCTATCAATCAGACAGATGAAAATCAACTAAATACTTGAGCATCTCTCAATCATCATCCTTGTATCTCTCAAGTTAGATACAAGAATGGAACTTTCTACTACTAGGTAGCATAGGGAGACATAGTCTCACCATAGGTATTGAGAGAACAGTTGTGTTTTTTACCTGGATGTCTGACCTCAGTATTTCTTGTCTTCCCTTGGCTGTTTTCAAATTTAGAGAAATTTATCACAGCCCTTCCTGAAAGATCAAGAGAAGAATCTTTCTGATTACTGAGTCTAGGACCTCTACAGATCGTTTCTAGAAGATTTTCCGAAATGGGTCTCCATACTCTGGACTTAGATTTACCAGAGTTGTTCTTATAAGCACATGACATGCTTTTATTAGCAGCACAAGAATTTGTACCACTAGAATGCACAAAGGTACTGTAATGATTTCTAGGGAAGATATCATTCTTATAAGTTGTCTGGTTTCCTGTGGACATAAGGTTCACTGCTGTAGTCGACTGAGTATTTGTTCCATTGACAGCAATGTGAAACAAATTGTGTAGATTAGCAATTTGTTTCCTCCTGGAAAAACAATGGATAGCATAGTGGTTCCCTTTTCCATAGAAAGTACAGGTTCGTGGAGGAGAAGTAAAGAACGACATCTGTTTTAACTTCACAGCCCTGTGAGAAGATGGTAAGTTATGTAAAATTTTCTTGACACAATCTTCTCTTGGAGGATATTTCTTCATGTACTGTACGTCAGGAACAGTTGGAACATAATAATTTTTCCTTAAGACAGAGTTATCCTTTTTCAAGGACTTGCGTTGTTCATGGGATAGTGAAAGGGATGCTTCTAGTTTCTCTTCCTCAACACGAAGTCTGTCAAGATCAGATGAATGCGTCTTGATCAAACGTTTTTCTCTAATTGAACCTTCTTTTACATTCTTTTCAAGATCACAAATCTTTTCACGCTGTAGATTATTTTCTTGAAGAAATTTCTAAATATCCTTAGAGAAGGACTCAATAATGTTATAGAGTACACGTTCTCGAACAATAGACTTTTCAAATTCATCGATGAGTTGATCATGATTATGAAGATCAACAAACTCAGTAGAATTTTTTTCGATTCTGGTGAGCTCCATTTCAGCTTTTGCCATTGTGTCCAATGTCTCATTAGAGGAAGAGTGATCAACACAAGATGAGACAATCTTCCTACCTCGGGATTCGGAAAAATCAACTAAGGAACAATCTTTTGAGGTATTCCCGAGACAACTGACATAGTTGAAAGATTTAGGAGGCATCTTGGTACGCGTAAGAGATTCTGGTCTCAGACTCAGATTGCTACAAACACGGACTTGTAAGGTCTTGAACGTGTTTGCCTGCTCTGATACCAATTGAAAAAGCGGGGGTCTAACAACACCAACCAATATTCCGCTTTGCAATATGTATGGACTAATTCCAATATACTTTGCTAGAGAATCAACTAGACTGTCAGACTCAATCTAGCTTAAAGCATATCAAGGAGTTAATATCTCTCTCTTGTTTTGATTTACTCGAGCTAATAGAAATCAACAAGTCATTAATCAAACACAAGGAATAATTTGGATGGTACCAAAGACCAATATCCAAGGATCAATCAATGACAATCAACAACCAAAGGTTGGATTACTCTAATTGATGATCTAATGCACAACATGTATTATTTCAATTATAAATATAAAACAATATAATGTGGAAATTGAAATAACACACACACCAGAAATTTTGTTAACGAGGAAACCGCAAATGCAGAAAAACCCCGGGACCTAGTCCAGATTAAACACACACTGTATTAAGCCTCTACAGCCACTAGCCTACTCCAAGCTAACTTCGTCTGGACTGTAGTTGAACCCCTATCAATCTCCCACTGATCCAAGGTACAATTATGCTCCTATGCCTCTGATCCCAACAGCATACTACGCACTTGATTGCCTTAGCTGATCTCACCCACAACTAAGAGTTGCTACGACCCAAAATCGTAGGCTTTGACAATAAAGAAATCTGTCTCACATAGACAAGTTTATCAAATGATCAATCTGTCTCCCACAGATAAACCCTAAAGGTTTTTTCCGTATTTTGATAATAATCAAGGTGAACAGGAACCAATTGATAATCCGGTCTTATATTCCCGAAGAATAGCCTAGAGTAATCACAAACAATGAGACGAAGATGTTTGTGATTACTTTTTGTATCTTTCCTATCGGAGATATCAATCTCAAGCCAATCAATCTGATTGTACTCGGATGATAGAAGATGCAAGATCAGATCACACAACTACGATAAAAGTAGTATCGGTCTGGCTTCACAATCCCAATGAAGTCTTTAAGTCGTTAACCTGGTTTTAGAATAAGAAAACCAAAGGTTAAAGGAGAATCGACTCTAGCACGCAAACTAGTATCACACGTAAGGTGTGGGGATTAGTTTTGCACAATACTAGATGTCTCCTTTATATAGTCTTTCAAATCAGGGTTTGCAATCAATGTTAGCTTAGTAACAAGGGATTCAATATTCACCGTTGGATGAAAACCTGATTTAGATTCAAGCTAATATTTCTCAACCGTTAGATCGAAAACTTAGCTTGTTACACACACTTGATAATACATGCTTATAGGTTTGTTAACCGTACTCAAACGTATGCACTTGTTGGTTCAACAATAGTTAACTAAAAGGTTAGCCATATGAGCATTTCATATCAACCATGTTCTTCTTCACCATAACTAGTTCAAATGACTTCAAATGAACTAGTTAGAGAGTTGTTCAATTGCAAGGAAATCTTTTGTACTACACAAGACACAATTGAAGCAAAGATGATTTGATTCACTTGAATCGGTTCATGAACTTTTATATCCACGGTTTTTAAACTGCATTCCTTAGTCTTTTTATGTTTAAGTTCAGAAATCATCTTCAGATATATAACCTTCTCAAGTTCGCAGACTAGGTTCGCGGACTTAAATTACCGGGCAGAGTTTACAAACTCCAGCAGAAATTCTCGGGTATGAGAATTTGCCGGTTCACGGACTGGGTTCGCGGACTTAGCTTCATGCAAGTAGTTTGTCAACTCTAGCAGAAATTCTCGGGTTTGAGAACTTCGACAGTTCGCGGACTGAGTTCGTGAACTTGGCTCACGCCATTCTTCCGGTTCTATTGATCAACAAAGTTCGCAAACTTTGGTTCAAGGAATAGGAGTTATACATAAATGTATTTCCACAACAATGCTTATGTACACCATTGGTTATGTAATCTAAACTCTCATTTCAATCATTGAAACATTCTTAGAGGACGTTATGTAGTTGTTACACCATTTCTCGTCAAAGAAATTTTCAAGATGATTGAAACATATCATGACTTTCGTCACATGGTAAAGATAAACTTGATCGAAGCGAAAAGCTTACCAACACATATTTCGAGATACGTATAGGCGAGGTATACTTGGCTCGAAATACCAAATGTGTATAATCAAAGTCTATATATATAGCATACGACTTCTTGTCTCAAAGAGTAGGAGACAGAGTAGATAGACTTTTGAGTGATAGATAAGTTCAAGTATTCACATACATTTTCGTCGAGATGTTCCACCGGTTCCTTGAGTAGTTCTTCTACTTGTATGATGAATCTCCATGAATTCCTTGAGCTCAACTACACTTTCTATCCTAGTCCGTGACTTAGTTATAATGACTAGAAATCAAGACTTATAGTTTTGATCACTAACATTGACAAACATGCTTGAGATAGCAACGCATGCGAGGTCGACCGAGCAATGCTCTAACAATAACAATGATATAATTTAATGCTTGATCAAGAATTGAAGCAACAGACATAAATTATTTGTTGTAGGCCTTCTAGAAAACTCATTCAAAACAAATGAACCAAAGCAGGATTCTCTAGGAAACTCTCCATGAAACCTATCAGGAGATCATTAGCATTTTCAATTAGTTATGTGTATTTCACAAATTATCCAGATCATGGATATATGCAGAAACAAAATTACAATTACATATTAAAGAATAAATTTTAGAAACTGTGAGATTCGACTCTGGACATGAATGTTAACTTTAGGAATGTGGGTACCTTTGCTTTCATCCAACATGTCTAAGGTCTCACAGAGTGCTGAAAGGACAGACTGACAGATACATGGAAATATGACTCCATTCCAATAAGCATTTTAAAATATGAACCATTAATTACATAAACTTTATGTGTTACGTAACTTACGTTTTAGGATATCGCTTAAGGATATCCTTGATGACAATGATAGCCTCCTGAACGACATAGTTATTAGCTCAAGCAAACACTTATACAATGTTCAGCTGCTCTTTCTAACTTGATGACATTGGCCAATAGCACGTACAACTTTTCTGACAAAATCTACGCCAACTTTGGCCGCATATTCCTTGAATTCCAACAGAGCTTGAAAAAAGTATATACACCGAGAGATATCACAAACTCAAAGTAGCACAACGACTTATTCAAATAGAAACTACATTATTTAAAAAAATTCATTACCTGGTCTACATTCAGATTAGAAGTAAGCTTAATCATAATATATAATTTTTCCATCTTCATATAAACTAGATTATTGTATTTGCATAAGAAAATCCAGAAAAGATAAACAGTATTGGTACAGATTATAGTTGTATTCAAACTTGTGAACGTAAGGAATTAGTACTCATGAAAATCACCTGATTTCTTGAGCAATGATTATAGGTCGCCTTTGGACTCTAAGGTTGATGTTCCATACTGCAAAATAATGTATACCAGGTTCAGCATAAACAAGAGTTGCACGAGAGGCCGTTTTCTTGCAAAGATTGCGAACAACATCTATATTAGTGATAAGTTCCATTTGTTGAAGGATCATCTGCAACCACATCATGACATAATTTATTGCACAAGTAAATTAATTTTAATGTATTGAACTAACTAATTTTGAAATTATCCACAAGTGGGTACTTTATTACTTGAATCAGGCACTTGACATCGAGAAACTACGATGTAAAAAACATTACTGAAATCATAAAGTTCCAAATTAAAACCGAAATGAAAAAATATTGAATGCGTTTGTTACAGCTGGACTAGATTGACACCCTAGTAGCCTTAGGTTGCTAGAGACAGTTCTTTCTCCTCGTGTACTTTGAACAAACACAGTTTCCCAAAACCAATAAATAGAACCAACACAGATAAATTATTGAAAACTTGCAGCAAACCAGCGTTACCTCTTGTACATTCTTGGGTATTGAGGATGGTCGAACATCAACCACAATTACTTGAATCCATTATCAACTAATCTCCTTCACCCTCCTCTTTTATCCGGGCTTGGGACCGATAATGACATGAAGTAAGTATTTGCATTGGCGGAGTTACAAAGGGTTGCAACTAACAAATAACAAATTATAGATAATAATAATACCAAAACATATATATGCTTAAAAAAAGGAAGTTTTAATTAAAATCATGAAACATAAACAACCAAACTTAAAGAAAGTCAATCTTAAAAAGCTTACACAAAGTACAAATGCATTTTAGTCTGAAAAACCTAAGAATAACCACATTGTTGTTTGTACACGTTGAAAAGGCGAGGGTATCCAAATATACCTCAAGATGAAACTTTTCCTACCTATAAGTCCTTTCTCCGAACGGTCCGCGAGTTATAACCCCAAAGGTGTTACTATCCATCCACAAAAAACCCGCCAAAACAAAAGTAACACAAAAACCCCAAAAAACAAAATTTTGATGAAACCAAAATTTGGTTTCATCATAAAATTGATGAAACCTCATAGAATTTGACGAAACCAATTTTTGGTTTCATCATAAAATTTGATGAAACCAATTTTGAAATTTGGGGTTTTTGTATCAATTTTTTAAAATTTGGGGTTTTTGTATAAATTTAGTTTAAGATGGAGTTTTAATGAATCCCAACATTTGAGTGGGGTTTATGTACCACAAGTTTGGTCACCTTGGGTTTTTATGACTAGTTTTGTTCTCCGAAAGTGATTGTCTATGGACTGAGTCGAGACAATACAACTAATCGGTTCACACTTCGTGTGATCGTCTATGGATACGAGATCGAGACAATACAACAACGAAGTATGTTACTTGACAAAAAGGTTCGGACTTAACAAAACACAATAGGATTCACTTATCAAGTAAATAGGAATTAACGTTTGTGTAATTTACTTTAATTATAATAAAACAATTATGATGCGGAAATATAAAGTAAATGACAGAGCAAGATTTTGTTAACGAGGAAACCGAAAATGAAGAAAAACCCCGTGAAAAAGCGGGGGTCTAACAACCTCAACCAATATTTCGATTCGAAATATGTATGGACAAACTCCAATATACTTTTATGAGAATCAACTAGACAGTTAGACTCAATCAATAGAAAAGTATATCAAAGAGTTTTATATCTCTATCTCTTGATTAAATCTTACTCAAGCAATCTGCGAGTCTCGATTAAATACAAGAGAGATAAACTTGGATGGTACCAAAGACCAATATCCAAGGATCAATCAATTTCCAATCAACAACCAAAGGTTGGATTTCACTATTGATCGATACAACGCACAACCTGTGATATTTCAATTATATAACAAAATATAATGCGGAATATAAATAACACAGACACCAGAAATTTTGTTAACAAGGAAACTGCAAATGCAGAAAAACTCCGGGACCTATTCCAGATTGAACACCACACTGTATTAATCAGCTACAGACACTAGCATACTACAAACTAACTTCAGTCTGGACTGTAGTTGAACCCTAATCAATCTCACACTGATTCAAGGTACAATTGCGCTCCTTACGTCTCTGATCCCAGCAGGATACTACGCACTTGATTCCCTTAGCCGATCTCACCCACAACCAAGAGTTGCTACGACCCAAAGTCGAAGACTTTAATAAATAAGATGTATCACACAGAAAAGACTACAAGGATAGATAAATCTGTCTCCCACAGATAAACCTAAAATTTTTGTTCTGTCTTTTGATAAAAATCAAGGTGAACAAGAACCAATTGATAAACCGGACTTATATTCCCGAAGAACAGCCTAGTATTATCAATCACCTCACAATAATCTAAATCGTATGGTAGCAAAACTAGATATTGCGGAATCACAAACGATGAGACGAAGATGTTTGTGATTTCTTTTTATCTTGCTCTATCGAAGAGATAATCTCAAGTAAATTATTCAATTGAACTCGTACGATAGAAAATGGAAAGATCAGATCGCTCAACTACAAGAGAAGTAGTTTCGTCTGGCTTTACAATCCCAATGAAGTCTTTAAGTCGTTAATCGACAGGGTCTCGAGATGAAACCTACGATTAAAGGAGAATCGACTCTAGCAAACCTACTAGTATCACACAGGAGTGTGGGGATTAGTTTTGCACAGTTGCTAGACGTCTTCTTATATAGTTTTCAAATTAGGGTTTGTAATCTAAGTTACCTTGGTAACAAAGTATTCAATAATCACCGTTAGATGAAAAACCTGATTTATCCAAGATAATATCTTTCAACCGTTAGATCGAAACTCAGCTTGTCACACACACATGAAATGTATTCATGTAGGTTTGAGTAACCGTACCTAAACGTGTATATTGGTTGGTTCACAAATGGTTGACCAATGGTTAGCCATATGAGTGCTTTCATATTAACCGTATTCATCTTTCTCATAACTAGTTCAAATGACTCATAAGAACTAGTTCAAGAGTTTTTCAATTGCTTAGGTCTTTATACATAGACACAATCGAAAAAAAATCGGTTTGTTTCGTTTGAATCAATTCATGAACGATATAGCCACGGTTTTCAAAGATTGCATTCCTTATAATATATTTTTTTAAGTCCATGAACTACCGATTTGAGAAATAACCAGCTTGGGTACGCGTACGGGTATGGTACCTTAGCTATCGGATTTTGAATTGGTTTTAGTTTCCAAACTCAGCAGAATTTATCGGGTGAAAAGTTCCGCCAGGTAAGCGTTCCTAAGGTGATTGGTTTTGAGTTCGTAAACTCCAAACTCAGCAGAAATTCATGGACGTGAACTTCCACCAGTATGCGTACAGGTACGCGTACCCAAGCTGTCTCCTTCACCAATACCGCATGCATACATATGCACGCACTTGGTTTCCGGCACATGGATTTATACACTAATGTGCGAACACACTATATGCTTACATCCATAGAAGGTTACATATTCTCAACTCTACATTTCAATCATTGAAACATTCTTCTATAATGTTATAACAGTCGTTAGACATAAAGAATCGACTATCGTCATCAAAGCTATTTCAAGATTGAAACGTCATCATGACTTTCGTCACGGGTAAAGATGAAAATGGTTAAAGCAAAAAGATACCAACACGTATTTCGAGAAAAAGATAGGCGAGTAAACTCGGCTCGAAATAGCAAACGTGTATGTATGAAAACTATCATACTAATACGACTTTTGTCTGAAGATTAGGAGATAGAGTAGATAGACTTTTGAGTGACAAGATGAGTTCAAGTCTCCACATACCTTTTAGTCGGATGAAGTTCCACTGGTTCCTTGAGTATTTCTTCGTCTTAGCAAGATAATCGCCATGGAGTCTGGAGCTCAACTATTCCTAACTATCCTAGACCGAGACTTAGTCATAAGTATACTAGAAATCAAGACATATAGTTTTGATCACTAATATTGACAAACATACTTGAGATAGCAACGCATGCGAGTTCGACCGAGCAACACTCTAACATCCCGGGACCTTGTCCATAATTGAATACTCTCAGGATTAAGCCGCTACACAAAATTACACCAAATTCGTATAGTTGAGACTAAACAACTAAACCTATAGTTCACCTAGTTCCGTCTGTATTCCCACGCCTCCAACTTATAAATAAGTCACGTACTTGGATCAATTCCTTTGGTTCGTATCCAAACAGTAAAGGAATAACAAATTTGTTTGGTATCAACTCTCTCCAACCAAGTGATATGAGTTGGACAAAGGCTCTTTTGTTTATCTTAATATAAACTCCTTCGTCAGGTCCTTAGATCTATCTTATGTTCAATTACCGAAGTAATTTTTAAGATTAAGCCAACAACACTCTTAATCCAAAGAATTGTGTTGATGTCGATTAATTGTGTTAATGAATCCAATCTACCACAAGAATAAACCGATTATTAATAGGATCCTCTTTTAACGAAACAAGGTTTGTGCACACCAAATATTATGAATTCACAAATCAGAAATCTTCAATATCTTCTTCGTCTTCAAATCTTCTTAGATCTTCAATAATAACCTGCACACAATCACTTGAATCTCTTGTGATCAATCACGCATAGAATGGAGTCTGTTAACAATGGATTATCACAAGATCGTCTTTAGCACTAATAAAAGTCTAAAGATCCCTGTCGAAACTATGAACTAGTTTGAGTGAACCTTATATCTGATGAGAAGATTCTCAAGCATAAACAAACTAGGTGCAATCGTATTTCAACCACCGTTAGTCAATCAAATCAATGAAAACAAAAGATAAACCGCAATTATCTAGTTTCCCACAAACGGTACACGCTAGAGCTTCTCAATCCCAAAGAAGACTTTAAACTGAGCGGCCGTAAGAGATTTCGTATAATTAGGTTACTCTCCTCTCCGAATAGGTGGCTACGTCAGTAACAACAACAAAGAGGAAGTCTGTTGTTACAAAGGATTAGTTTGCTAGAAAGGAAAACTTCAAATATTTATATACAAGGAAGTTTGGACACCAAGTAATTTCCAAAACCGAAAATATTCTCAAGATATTCATTAAAGCACAAATTCGGTTTCCATAATTCCTGGAAATGCTCTGTCCAAAAATAATGATCGAAATCTCGGAAAATCTAATTAGTGGATGCAGATTACTAATTCTTGTATTTCGCTACAAAATAAAATTAATAACCTTAATTAAAAGATTTTTACTTACTTATGTTTCGATCCTGGGATTTTCTTCCTTTAGATATTAAGAAATAACTTTGAACAATTTAAAAAATAAACATTCACAGCACGTGTTCAAAATATATCGACATCCTTACTTTGTATGTTTTCTTTCACACTTACAACCTTGAAACCAATTTGCCACACTTCCAAACAAATTTAGAATTGGTCATATGACTTTCTAGAACTATGTGATTGATCAAAAAAATATTCAATCACAATCATGGGTTTAACGGTTCTACCAAAACAAGTTTCAGTTCTACCTCCATGTGAGTACTGTGCATAGTCACACTAGCTTTCAAAAATTCGGTTGAGTAGGTACTAGGATCGGTTCCCCACATATATATGGTATATAACTTATATGTGTTGCACATGTCCATATGATCGGTTCCCCTTTGCCTAAAAACGTGTTGCACATGTTCATAGGATCGGTTCCCTTTTCTGCTATAAACCTTGTTGCACCCCATACAAGGATCGGTTCCCCCTTTGTGATTTACTGGACCTCTTACTAGGATCGGTTCCCCTTTCCCAAATTTGGTCAGACAAGACACAGACCCGATCATACCATCTCAGGTGATTACTTAATATCGGTTTCACTAATAAAAGTCATACCATTACATAAGTCAGGCCTTCGTGAATAGTTCTACCAAGAACACAAACAAGTTGTGAGCGGTTATACTCAATCACACATATTGGTTGTTCATAAGATAAGCAATGAATAACAAAACCAATAGCACCTGGCAATTTCCTTTTCGGTTCAAAAACAAGTTTATGAACTTACTTCCTTAGAACACATGTAAAACATTATTCCCTAGGATGAAATCCTCACCTTATACCCATACATAATCACAATAACATTCAAATGAGTATGACGATGTCTTATCTACAAAGTTTAATGGTTAAGCAATAACCTCGTATTGTATTCCTTAATACTATGTCTATCTAGATTTCAAATATGCTTCGCAGTTTTGTTTTCAATATGCACGATTTGAAAGATACGTAAGGGAATGAAACAGTTCAAATCAAATATCACTAACCTCAAGTGAAGGATTATTGTTGTCGTTGTAGCTCCTTGCTTCTTCACATCTTCAAGTCTTCGCAATACTTGTAATATCTCATATCCTAATACTTTCAAGATAACCTATACGAAGTTGACTCTAGTACATAAGCAAGCGACTCTTAACAAGAGTTTTGATTCACTAAAATATGACAACCAAACTTGACATACCAACGCTTGGTGGGTTCAACCGAGCTATGCTCTAACAATCTCCCCCTTTATCAATTTTAGTGACAAAACTCTTACATCATATGGATAAACAAATTACAAGAATTCATTACACATACACTTGATTCCTGAATTCAACAGCACAGTAAACTGCTTACATTCAATCCTTAAAAATGTCATTGTTGACATTATAATAACAAAGCTAATAATCCCCCCAAGGAAAATAGATAGATATTCAATCCGCACGTCTTTGTTATACCAATTCATATGACATGTTACTCCCCCTTTGTCTGTACTTTCACTATTTCGTTTAGATAAAACGTTTAAGCACCAATATTCTTTTCCTTAGCGATATCAATCAATATAAAATCAATGCCAGTATCACTTGTTTACTCCATATATTTCTCCCCCTTTCTGTCACAAAACGACAAAGAAACGAAAAAAATAAAGGACAACACGAAAAGAATCTTACAAATCTCAAAATAGAGTTGGAATATGTAGAGTTAGGCACGAGGGTTCCACACATCATGTTCTGATAACCAATATCAAAACCGAAACTACAAGTAGTTTTATTTTGATATGTTACCAAGGAAACAATTGTCCGAAACAATTTTTCCAATTTATTTTAGCAAAACAAAAATCAACTAAGCACCTTAGTCCCTTTGCTAAACCGATTGTTCAAAAACAACCGTTTAATTCGATAAGACCAAAATAAAGATAACTCTATTTTTCTCATCAGGTTCTAATTATCCATAAACTTATACCTTTCAATTTAAACAAGACAAGTACTAGGTTACTTAACTAGAATTTCTTGTTAAGGCATTCTATTAGACTTGAATAACCGAAACCTCACTTCGATAAGTCTAACTAAGATCAGAATTAACTTAGTTTCTCTTATTCGGAACCGAATTGGACTAAACAACTCATCCCGTACTCTTTTTATTTCGTTAAGCCATAAATAATTCATAGAAACCAAATAAATCAACTTGCATAATTATTCACCTCAACCGGATGCAATTGAAACAACATAGACTTTAAAAGCACCACAATTGCACCGAAATTTTGTAAGCCTAAACAATTGATACCACACAATAAAGCAAGATAACAATAGTTTTTATTAACCGGAACCAATTTAATCACACACATCATGGAATAAACATTAATTGTACTGAAATTTTGTTAAGCAAAAGCAATAAATATATATGAAATAAACTCAGGCTTTTCTTAAACAGGAAAATAATTAACTAACAAGATTGTTACCTCAAATTTCGCATCCACTTCTCCAATATGATTGCATCTTCGTCCAGGGAGAATTGATATCGAAATATCATCATGTTGTCATCCTTTTGAAAAGCAAAAGAATAACAACAACCAACCTTTACCAGAGAAAGGTTGAAAATCGGTTTTAACAATTGCAAGCAAAAGTTGAAAACCGTCGAAACACATATGCTTTTATGCTAAACCAAAACCGATTCAACATATTGTGACTTTTTCACATATTGTTTCTGCCAGAACCCCTCATGATTCTTTGATAAATCCTGCCAACATGGGCTAGAACTTAATCCTGTTATACCAAAAAGTCACCCAAACCACAAGGGTTCACAATATATGAGATCGAATATTAAGGTAGTAACATCGAAAGCAAAAATCTCATAAACATACATAGCAATAAGATAAAATCATTCAAGCACAGGCTATGTAAACTAAAAACTATCACAAGAAAAATTATAAATCAAATAATTTTATTCATAATAGTTTTATTCATAATAGACTTTTATTGAAATAAATCAAAAAACTATTGTCTATTTTTCCTTTGTTTTTCTTGAAGACAAGTTAGGTTTCATTTGGTTGTACCTTTGAATCCTCAGAGTCTTCTTCTTCTTTTTTTCCTTTAAGAAACTCATTATTAATTGACATGATTCCTTCAAGAGTTTCCTGATCATGTCTGTAAGAAAACATTAATTGTCTCTGAATACAGTCCAATTGTCTCCCAAGACGTAAAATGTGAAACATGAGATATCCATTACTATAGGTTTGATCATATGAGATACTTGATCCCTTTTGAGTTCCAATCATCCGGTTAATAGTTCCCTGAGAGACAGTTTGGGTTTTTTTCTTATTTCCATGGAAGTTCCCTATTGCTTTTTCACACAACTTGGTGATGACACAGGGATATCCAAGGTTTCTATGGAAATCTTTGAAATTGAGAGATTCGATGATTTTAATCATTTGATTGATAATTATTCCACAAATATCAATCCGTTTCTTGCCTTCAAGAAGGTAATAAACCACTTCAGCAAATTCTCTATTTCATAGAGAGGAAGCTCTTGAGCAAGCAAAGAGTGTTGGTACTGCGAATTTACCGAAAATCCTCATGTGTAAGGGTACTTCTTTGGTTATCATTATTCCCTTTTTCCATTCAACAGTTTTACCAGTGATAAGGTTTAAAATGTTATCGTGCTCAATTTAAAAACCAGTAATCATATGACCCATCTCATTGTAGTTGATTGTTTCTGATATCATCTTTCTGTTGACATGAAGAAAAGTACTTCCAGCTAAAGTGCTAAAAGTAAGTTTTGTATGATTAATATTGTGAATATTAGCATAAATAATTCTTACAATGTCAGGTGAATAGTTTTCAAATCCGAAGATATTTCCCCAGATTCGGTCTTGAACAAACTTCACATAATTGGTTTCTGAAATATCTGGATCGAATCTCTTCTCTTCGGTGAATCTTACTTCCTTCAAGGTTTGATATCTTGTTGCAACCCATACAAGGATAGGTTCCCCCTTTGTGATTTACTGGACCTCTTACTAGGATCGGTTCCCCTTTCTCAAATTTGGTCAGACAAAACACAAACCCGATCATACCATCTCAGGTGATTACTTAAGATCGGTTTCACTAATAAAAGTCATACCAATACATAAGTCAGGCCTTTGTGAATAGTTCTACCAAGAACACAAACAAGTTATGAGCGGCTATATTCAATCACACATATTGGTTGTTCATAAGAGAAACAATGAATAACAAAACCAATAATACCTGGAAATTTCCTTTTCGGTTCACAAACAAGTTTATGAACTTACTTCCTTAGAACACATGTAAAACAGTGTTCCCTAGGATGAAATCCTCACCTCATACCCATACATAATCACAATAATATTCAAATGATTATGGCGATGTCTTATCTACAAAATTTAATGGTTAAGCAATAAACCTCGTATTATATTCCTTAATACTATGTCTATCTAGAGTTCAAATATGCTTCGCAGTTTTGTTTTCAATATGCATGACTTGAAAGATACGTTATGGAATGAAACAGTTCAAGTCAAATATCACTAACCTCAAGTTGAAGGATGATTGTTGTCGTTGTATCTCCTTGCTTCTTCACATCTTCAATTCTTCGCAATACTTGTAATGTCTCATATCCTAATACTTTCAAGCTAACATATACGAAGTTGACTCTAGTACACAATCAAATGACTCTTAACATGAGTTTTGATTCACTAAAATATGACAACCAAACTTGACATACCAACGCTTGGTGGGTTCAACCGAGCTATGCTCTAACACATGTCATTGTGGGATGGCCCACCATTTCCACTGCCAAAGAAGAATTGAGACGTTTCCGAATAAATTCTCCACTTTATTGATCAAAGATAAGGATTGCCGGACATTACTTAGTCTATAAGATTTTGAATGTTTTAACATATGGACACATGTCTTTCTTGTCCGACTGACTCAATGTTCTCTGGCTATAAATAACCACTTGATTTCACTTTGAAGTGTAACAAACACTTGTGCAACAGAAAGCAGTAATAATATTCTATTTTTTTATTATTGTAAGGACCCTTAAAGTACGTCAATGCTATTAGACTAGTCAAAATACGATTTATCCAATAGTGACGTAATTAATTAATTAAGAATAACAATTTATAGAAATAATAAATTACAAATTTGGACATAAAATTAGTACCACTAGATGTATCTTGAAATATTGTGCGAAATTGACTAGTAGAACGCGTCGATCGGACACCGGACGAGGAAGATGTCACACTCGGAAGTTTAATCGTCGAATTTTGACTAAAGTCAACATTTTCCGTTGATCGGGACTTAGAATTACTGTACCTTTAGTTAGAAAAAGTTACCTCTTAGTAGTCTATTGGAGATCAAATATTTTTCCTTATATAGGGTGTGAATCAGGTGTTATCTATTTAATTTTAATGTTGTTGTTATTGTCACGGGGGAAGAGGAATAGGGAGTCATTTTTGTAGCTGGTGTTTTATGTGACACCTAGAAAAGGAGTTATAAGATGAACCGAATAAACTAAATGAGGATAGAAAGTTTGTAAAGGAAAGGGCGGTAGTGGTAGTATGGTTACAAAAGGGTTGATGATCTCTTAGAATCATTTTTAGAGGAGAAGAAGGCCACAGTGGGTAGAGAGATTGGGATAAGGAAGAAGTTGAGGTAGAATACACTATCAAAGTGATGGTATTATGATAGATATTGTGATGAAGAAGAATAAATAAGTTTGATATATGGTGGTGATAATAAAGATGATGACTATAGGATATGATGTTAGAACATGATCAAACAAATAAGGAAACTCTAAAGCGAATTATGGTTTTGTTTTGTTAAGGTAAACTTGAATTGGGTAGTTTTGGAATATTAGAATAGGTAAAAATCCATCAAGTTCTTATGTTTTGAAATTCATTATTTCATGTGGTATTTTGTTTACTGTCCAATATCTAGAGACGTGTTAAGGTATCTTAGAGGAAGAACTAGATGAAAAGGCGAAGGTACCCAAACATACCACAAGATAAAACTTTTCCTACCTATAAGTCCTTTCTCCGAAAGTGATTGTCTATGGACTGAGTCGAAATAATACAACTAATCGGTTCACACTTCGTGTGATCGTCTATGGATACGAGATCGAGACAATGAAAAAACAAAGTATGTTTACTTGATACAAAGGTTCGGACTTAACCAAACATAATAGGATTTCTTATCAAGTAAATTATAATAAAACAATTAATTTTTGTGTAATTTAACGTTTGTGTAATTTACTTTAATTATAATAAAAAAATTATAATGTGGAAATATAAAGTAAATGACACAGCAATATTTTGTTAACGAGGAAACCGCAAATGCGGAGAAACCCCGGGACCTTGTCCTGAATTGAATACTCTCAGGATTAAGCCGCTACACAAAATTACACCTAACTTCGTATACTTGAGACCAAGCAACTAAACATATAGTTTACCTAGTTCTGTTTGTATTCCCACGACTCCAACTTATAAATAAGTCACGCACTTGGAACAATTCCTTTGGTTCGTATTCCAAACAGTAAAAGAACAACAAATCTGTTTGGTATCAACTCTATTCAACCAAGTGATATGAGTCAGACAAAGGCTCTTCTGTTTATCTTAACATAAACTCCTACGTCAGGTCCTTAGATCTATCTTATGTTCAATTATCGAAGTAATCGTTTAAGATTAAGCCAACAACACTCTTAATCCAAAGAAATGTGTTGATGCCGATCTACTCAATTAATCAATACAATCCACCACAAGGATAAACCGATTATTAATTGGATCCTCTTTTACCAAAACAAGTATTGTGCACATCAAAGATTATAAACCCAAGTCAGATCTTCAATATCTTCTTTGTCTTCAAATCTTCAATAAAAACCCGCACACAATCACTTGAATCTCTTGTGATCAATCACGCACAGCATGGAGTCTGTTAACAATGGATTATCACAAGATCGTCTTTAAACTAACAACAATGTAAAGATCCCTGTCGAAACTCTGAACTAGTTTGAGTGAATCTTATATCAGAAGAGAATATCCTCAAGCATAAACAAACTAGGTGCAATCAGATTTCAACCACCGTTAGTCAATCAAATCAATCGAAAACAAAAGATAAACCGCAATTATCTAGTTTCCCACCAACGTTACACGCTAGAGCTTCTCAATCCCAAAGAAAACTTTAAACTGCGCGGTCGTAAGAGATTTCTCCTAATTAGGTTACCCTCCTCTCCGAATAGGCGGCTACACCTGTAACAACAACAAAAGAGGAAGTCTGTTTTTACGAAGTATTAGTTTGCTAGAAAGGCAAACTTCTAGTATTTATATACAAAGAAGTTTGGACACCAAGGAATTTCCAAAACCGAAAATATTCTCAAGATATTCATTAATGCACAAATTTGGTTTCCATAATCCCTGGAAATGCTCTGTCCAAAAATAATGATCAAAATCTCTCGGAAAATCTAATTAGTAAATGCACATTACTAATTCTTATATTTCCCTACAAAATGAAATCAATAACCTTAATTAAAAGATTCTTAATTTACTTATGTTTCGATCCTGGGATTTTCTTCCTTTAGCTATTAAGGAATAACTTTGAACAATTAAAGAAATAAAGATTCACAACACGTGTTCAAAGTATGTCGACATCCTTACTTTGTAAGTTCTCTTTCGTACTCCTTGAAACCGATTTTCCACACTTCCAAACAAGTTTAGAATTGGTTCATCTGACTTTCAAGAACTATGTGATTGATTAAACAAACATTCAATCACAATCATGGGTTTAACGGTTCTACCAAAACAAGTTTTGGTTCTACCTCCATGTGAGTATTGTGCATAGTCATACTAGCTTTCCAAAATTCGGTTGACTAGGTACTAGGTTCGGTTCCCCACATATATATGGTATCTAACTTATATGTGTTGCACATGTCCATAGGATCAGTTCCCCTTTCTGCTATAAACCTTGCTGCACCTCATACAAGGATCGGTTCCCTTTGTGATGTAGTGCACCTCTTACTAGGATCGGTTCCCCTTTCCCAAATTTGTTCAGAGATAACACAAACCCGATCATACCATCTCAGGTGATTACTTAAGATCGGTTTCACTAATAAAAGTCATACCAATACATAACTCAGGCCTTTGTGAATAGTTCTACCAAGAACACAAATAAGTTGTGAGCGGTTATACTCAATCACACATATTGGTTGTTCATAAGATATGCAATGAATAACAAAACCAATAACACCTGGCAATTTCCTTTTCGGTTCACAAACAAGTTTATGAACTTACTTCCTTAGAACACATGTAAAACATTGTTCCCTAGGATGAAATCCTCACATCATACCCATACATAATCACAATAGCATTCAAATGATTATGGCAATGTCTTATCTACAAAGTTTAATGGTTAAGCAATAAACCTCGTATTGTATTCCTTAATACTATGTCTATCTAGAGTTATGTTTTCAATATGCACGACTTGAAAGATATGTTAGGGTATGAAACAGTTCAAGTCAAGTATCACTAACCTCAAGTGGAAGGATGATTGTTGTCGTTGTATCTCCTTGCTTCTTCACATCTTCAAGTCTTCGCAATACTTGTAATGTCTCATATCCTAATACATTCAAGCTATCCTATACGAAGTTGACTCTAGTACGTAATCAAGCGACTCTTAACATGACAACCAAACTTGATATACCAACGCTTGGTGGGTTCAACCGAGCTATGCTCTAACAATCTCCCTCTTTGTGAATTTTAGTGACAAAACTCTTATATCATATGGATAAAGAAATTACAAGAATTCATTACACATACGCTTGATTCCCGAATTCAACAGCACAGTAAACTGCTTACATTCAATCCTTGAAAATGTCGTTGTTGACATTATGATAACAAAGCTATCACTCCCCCTAAGGAATATAGGTAGATATTCAATCCGCACATCTTTGTTATACCAATTCATATGACATGTTACTCCTCCTTAGTCTGTGCTTTCACTCTTTCGATAGATAAACGTTCAAGCACCACTGTTCTTTTCCTTAGCGATACCAATCAATATAAAATCAATGACGGTATCACCTGTTTACTCCATGTATTTCTCCCCATTTTTTCACAAAAATGACAAAGAAACGAAAAAATTAAGGACAACACGAAAAAAATCTTACAAATCTCAATAGACTTGCAACCTGTAGAATTAGGCACGAGGGTTCCACACATCATGTTCTGATAACCAATATAAAAACGGAAACTACATGTAGTTTTATTTTGATATGTTACCAAGGAAACAATTGTCCGAAAAACATTTTCCACTCTAGTTTAGCAAAACACAAATCAACGAAGCATCTTAGTCCCTTTTCAACCGATTGTTCAAAAACAATCGGTTAATTCGATAAAACCAAAATAAAGATAACTCTATTTTTCTCATCAGGTTCTAATTATCCATAAACTTAGACCTTTAAATTTTAAAAAAGACAAGTAGTAGGTTAGTTAACTAGCATTTGTTGTTAAGGTATTCGATTAGACTTGAATAACTGAAACCTTACTTCAATAAGTCTAACTAAGATCACAATTAACTTAGTTTCTCTTATCCGGAATTGAATTGGACTAAAAAACTCATCCCGTACACCTTTTATTTCGTTAAGCCATAAATAATTCATACAAACTAACATAAATCAACTTGAATAATTATTCACCTCAATCGGATGCAATTGAAACAACATAGACATTGAAAGCACCGCAATTGCACCGAAATTTTGTAAGCCTAAACAATTGATACCATACAAACGCAAGATAACAATAGCTTTTCTTAACCGGAACCAATTGAATCACACACAACATCAATTATGCCGAAATTTTGTAAGCCTAAACAATTGATACCACACAATAAAGCAAGATAACAATAGTTTTTCTTAAACGGAACCAATTGAATCACACACATCCACACACACATCATGGAATAAATATCAATTGTACCGAAATTTTGTTAAGCAAAAGCAATAAATATATATGATATAAACTCAGGCTTTTCTTAAACAGGAAAACAATTAACTAACAAGATTGTTACCTCAAATTTCGCATCCACTTCTCCAATATGTTTGCATCTTCGTCCATGGAGAATTAATATCGAAATATCATCATGTTGTCATCCTTATGCATAAACAAAAGAATAACAACAATCAATCTTTACCATAGAAAGGTTGAAAATCGGTTTTAACAATTGCAAGCAAAAGTTGAAAACCGTCGAAATACATATGCTTTTATGCTAAACCAAAACCGATTCAATATATTGTGACTTTTTCACATATTGTTTCTACTAGAACCCCTCATGATTCTTTGATAAAGCCTACCAACATGGGATAGAACTTAATCCTTCTAAATCAAAAAGTCACCCAAACCACAAGGGTTCACAATATATGAGAACGAATATTAAGGTAGTAAAACCGAAATCAAACATCTCATAAACATACATAGCAATAAGATAAAAGCATTCAAGCACAGGCTATGTAAACCGAAAACTATCACAAGAAAAATTATCAATCAAATAATTTTATTCATAATAGATCAATACAATCAATGAAAGAAATACAAAATTGATTTCTATTATTCTTGCAACCTAGTCCTTCATGTCATAGCTGAATGAAGGAGGATTACTACTCTTCAGCTTTTGAATTTCTTTAAGTAGAAAAACTTGTTGCTTGACCAGTTACTCTTACAGATGAGAAATTTTCGTGAAGGATTCTGCAAGAGCATGTAATTCTATCTTAGATTGAACACAAAAATGTGTTGCACATGTCCATAAGATCGGTTCTCCTTTCTGCTATAAACCTTATTGTACCTCATACAAGGATCGGTTCCCCTTTGTGATGTATGCACCTTTTACTAGGATCGATTCCCCTTTTCCAAATTTGGTCAGATATGACACAAACCCGATCATACCATCTCAGGTGATTACTTAAGATCCGTTTCACTAATAAAAGTCATACCAATACATAAGTCATGCCTTTGTGAATAGTTCTACCAAGAACACAAACAAGTTGTGAGCGGTTATACTCAATCACACATATTGCTTGTTCATAAGATATGCAATGAATAACAAAACCAATAACACCTGGCAATTTCATTTTCGGTTCACAAACAAGTTTTTGAACTTACTTTCTTAGAACACATGTAAAACATTGTTCCCTAGGATGAAATCCTCACCTCATACCCATACATAATCACAATAGCATTCAAATGATTATGGCGATGTCTTATCTACAAAGTTTAATGGTTAAGTAATAAACCTCGTATTGTATTCCTTAATGCTATCTCTATCTAGAGTTCAAATATGCTCGCAGTTATGTTTTCAATATGCACGACTTGAAAGATACGTTAGGGAATGAAACAGTTCAAGTCAAATATCACTAACCTCAAGTGGAAGGATGATTGTTGTCGTTGTAGCTCCTCGCTTCTTCACATCTTCAAGACTTCACAATACCTATAATGTCTCATATCATAATACTTTCAAGCTAACCTATACGAAGTTGACTCTAGTACATAATCAAGCGACTCTTAACATGAGTTTTGATTCACTAAAATATGACAACCAAACTTCACATACCAACGCTTGCTGGGTTCAACCGAGCTATGCTCTAACACTAGATGTAGCTCTTTAAATGAGTTTTGAAGTACGCTGGGTAGGCTTTATGTTGATATAAAGTTAGTTCTGTTTGGTTTAGTAATGGGTAAGATAAAGATGATAGAAAAATAGTCGTCGCAGGAAATTCTGTGTGTAAGAGTCGCAAGTATTGATTTGTATGAAACTTTTTAGATAGGTTAGAACTAGAACTAGAAAATGTTCAGTACGCAAAGGTTGTAGAGGGTGATTTCCTGATTCTAGTAATCTATAATTAGTTTTATTTGGACATATATTGAGTAAATTAGAGACCTCCAAAGTTGACTCATAGAGCTGTTATTCAGGTAAACACTAAGAAAAATTTCAGAGATTTTGGGGAAGAACATGCCCGAGTCAGACATCCAACTCAGTTTACCCGTCTGACTCATTACGAGTCATACAAGTTCACGGGTTAGTGTTAGCGGGTTGGGTAGCGGTCCATCTAGGGTTAGTTCAGGGGTTCGCGGTCCAGGTTGGACCAAACTGCAGGTTAGGGTTAGGGCCAGATTTACTATTTTGGATTTTTGGACCACTTCTGGTCCGAATTAGCTTTTGGTTCCTTCTGCAAAGTTGTATGATTTTGGAGGGATTTTCGACAATACCATATTTGACCTCATTTGGATAAGTAGATATTAATTTGTCCACGAATAACTAAATACCAGGTTATAAAACCATTGATAAAACTAGAACCGTTAGTTATTTCACTTAGCCTATAACTGGAAACTTGTATGATATTGTGCTATGAGTGTTGTATAAACCTATTGGCTAATTTTTAGAGTGCTTATGTGATTAACAATTAGTCTTTATTAGTAACAATCAACTCCAAGAATGATCTGGTGGATCGCGGATCTCGACGTAGGCGTGGCTTGTCATCAAATAAGGTGGGAATCGATAACAAATTCTCTTTTATTCATTATTATGAGTGTTTCATTGTCATTCGCTTTTATGTTGATGGTTCCTCAATATTACGGGTGTACACGACCCGATATATAGGCCATATGATTTGGGGACTTCCCCATGTTTGCAGGCATGGAATGGTGCCGAGGCCCGGGTTTTCCTGGTAGTATTTATTACTTTTACTATCTAGAGGAATTTTTAACATATGAGATGAATGCGTTTTCCGAGTTTTCATCCGACATGCATATCGTTTTAGTGAATGTTTTAAAGTTTGTTATATGTTTCTTATGAGCACCCCTTTGGGGATGACGTGCTCATTCGTTTCTCGCTCTAGTTTCAGATAACAGGTTCGATAGCGTTTGCGAAGATGATCAAGATTGGATGATTCTACTTTATTTGTTGTTATGTATATACATAGTTTGAAAATCAATACACTATTGTATATGTATCATTGGAAGGAATTTTGTATACATTTTTACAGAGAGGGTTTAGATTTGGGTTAATCTATTTTTACAATTGCTTATTATTGCTCAAATAGACATTTTAGAACCTTGACCTCCGAGATTGTAGAATATTAACTTAGATTTCTAAGTAGGTGGACTTAGAGGCGTCACAATTATCCATTCATTTCTTTATAGTTAGTATTCCGTAACACGACCACCACTGCATATATATACATCCCTATATAGCATCGTTCATTACCATGAACTAAACTAAGAATATAAACCAGTTAATAATTAATTAAGTTAATTAATATACAAAACGTTATCAGCACGAGTTTGCTCTCGGTCAACGGCTGATTCACTTGAGGTCCAAATGCATATGGAACTATCTGATAACTATGAATCCGTCCGCTCAAATCTATAAGGGAAGAAAATAGAGAGTCGATTTCATAAAGAAGATGAACATTCTTATTCTATCTACTTAATTTAATTTCTTCATTGTTTATTTATGTATATGGCCTTGTCTGATTGTGTATCTCAATTGATTCTTATTTTTGTGAGTGTAGGATAATACTTGATCATGGAAGATGGGTTGGTTGCTCCACACATTCCTGTTTCTATCATGATTTAGTCGATAAACGACCAAAGCAAAGCTATTTTGTTTCTTTCTTAAGACATCAGACAAGAGTTTATATTTGTGGGGTTTTTGATTAATCAGATGGGTATTAACTAATTATATGTAATTAACCAGTGACAGAAATCAAGATCGGCATATATCCATAGTTGCAATATGTATATTTAAGGTAATTATGCATATTTCGAAGGTAAAAATTGTATTGCGTAAATTTTGTTGAATTTTCTTTAGTATATTTATTATGGTACCAACGGTTTTAATGCTAATGAAGCGAGGAATTATTGGAACGGTTTTAATCCTAATGAAGCGAGCAATTATTGCATCCCTAATGGATAACATAAATTTGATTTTCTCGGCTTTGATAATCTCCAGAAAATTTGAAATAATTTCACCAGAAACTAGAATATCGTGTAGCATAGTATGGATGCAAAAGGCAAGCTCCGCTAAGACGGTCGGTCATAGAAGTGACTCGTTACCAAGTGCTAGCCGGTTTTTATCTGTGGTCCCTGAAATGACCTGTAACTGATATTGTGGCAATTTCCCCATAAAGAGTGTATCCATTTGCACAAATGCAAATTAATATTTCTTCGATCCTGAAGGTGACGAAGTTTGAGATGATATTATATCGGTACCATATCTGTGTGTATTTTTATGTTCCTCATTTACTTTAATTTTTTTTTTAAATTACTTGTTTCTAATAAGTGATTCCCCAAGCAATCCATGAAATGTTGTTGACCCCAGAAACGGTCGAACATATAAATTATGGTTTCCTGATGTGCTCCAAAATATTATTTTCTTATCAACTTAGACCACTTCTGGAGTCTATTTTATAGAAATGGTCTAAGTTAATATTTGGATTCAGATATAGCCATAAATTTATGGGTTTCGGGAAGGCCCATAGTGAAAAAGAGAGGGTACAACAATCTCACCCAATACTTCAATTAGAATTCTGTATGGACTAACTCCAATATACTTTCTAGAGAATCAACTAGACAATCAGACTCAATCTAGAGAAAAGTATATCGAGGAGTTAATATCTCAATCTCTTGATTTGATCTTTACTCAAGCAAATAGAAATCTGCGAGTCTTTATCAAATACAAGGATAAAAACTTGGATGGTACCAAAGACCAATATCCAAGGACCAATCAATTTCCAATCAACAACCAAAGATTGGATTACACAATTGATCGATACAACGCACAACCTGTGATATTTCAATTATATAACAAAATATAATGCGACATAGAAATAACACAGACACCAGAAGTTTTGTTGACGAGGAAACCGCAAATGCAGAAAAACCCCGAGACCTAGTACAGATTGAACACCACAGTGTATTAAGCCGCTACAGACACTAGCCTACTACAAACTAACTTCGGTCTGGACTGTAGTTGAACCCTAATCAATCTCACACTGATTCAAGGTACAGTTGCGCTCCTTATATCTCTGATCCCAGCAGGATACTACGCACTTGATTCCCTTAGTTGATCTCACCCACAACTAAGAGTTTCTACGACCCAAAGTCGAAGACTTTATAAACAAATCTGTCTCACAGAAAAGTCTATAGGATTGAATCTGTCTCCCACAGAAATACCCAAGAGTTTTTGTTTCGTATTTTGATAAATCAAGGTGAACAGGAACTAATTGATAAACTGAACTTATATTCCCAAAGAACAACCTAGTATTATCAATCACCTCACAAAAATCTAAATCGTATGGTAGTGAAACTAGATATTGTGGAATCACAAACAATGAGAAGATGATGTTTGTGGTTTCTTTTTATCTTGCCCTATCGGAGATATAATCTCAATACAATTATTCAATTGAACTTGTACGATATAAAATGGCAAGATCAGATCGCTCAACTACAAGAAAAGTAGTTTCGTCTGGCTTCACAATCCCAATGAAGTCTGTTAGTCGTTAACCTATAGGGTCTCGAGAAGAAACCTAAGGTTAAAGGAGAATCGACTCTAGCAAACCAACTAGTATCACACAGAAGGTGTGGGGATTAGTTTTTCCAGATGCTAGATGTCTCCTTTATATAGTTTTCAAATCAGGGTTTGCAATCTAAGTTACCTTGGTAACAAAGCATTCAATATTCAACGTTAGATGAAAAACCTGATTCCACCAAGCTAATATCTTTCAACCCTTAGATCGAAACTTAGCTTGTCATACGCACAAATGAAATGTATTCATTTATGTTTGAGTTATCGTACCTAAACGTGTACACTTAGTTGGTTAACAAATAGTTAACCAATGGTTATCCATATGATCACTTTCATATTAATCGTATTCATCTTTCTCATAACTAGTTCAAATGACTCATAAGAACTAGTTGAAGATTTGTTCAATTGCTTAGGTCTTTATTCATAGACACAATCGAAACAAAATCGGTTTGATCCACTTGAATCAATTCATGAACAATATAAACACGGCTTGCACAGATTGCATTACTTATTATTTATTGTATTAAGTTCATGAAGATATCACTAGCTTGAGTACGCGTACGGGTATTGGTACCTTAGCTACCACATTTGAGTTTACAAACTCAGCAGAAATTTTCGGTTCGAAAACTTCCGTGAGTACGCGTACCTAAGGTGACTGGTTTGCTAGTTTGCAAACTTACAAACTCCAGCAGAAATTTTTGGTATGAAAACTTCCGTGGGTACGCGTACTCAACCTGTCTCCTTCACCAATACCGCATGCAAACATATGCACGCACTTGGCTTCCGGCACATCGATTTATACACTAATGTGCGAACACACTACATATGCTTATATCCATAGATGGTAATTTCAACTCTACATTTCAATCATTGAAACATTCTTCTATAATATTATAACAATTGTTATTCACGACTATCGTCATCAAATCTAGTTTCAAGATTGAAACGTCATCATGACTTTCGTCACGGGTAAAGATGAAAATGGTTAAAGTGAAAGCTTACCAACACATATTTCTAGAAAATTATAGGCGAGTAAACTCGGCTCGAAATAGCAAATGTATATGTATGAAAACTATCATACTTATACGACTTTGTCTCAAGAGTAGGAGATAAAATAGCCTTTTGAGTGATAGATAAGTTCAAGTCTCCACATACCTTTTAGTCGAATGAAGTTCCACTGGTTCCTCGATTAGTTCTTCGTCTTTGTAAGATGATCGCCATGAAGTATGGAGCTTCAACTACACTTGACTATCCTAGACCGAGACTTAGTCATAAGTAAACTAGAAAGCAAGACATATAGTTTTGATCACTAATATTGACAAACATGATTGAGATAGCAACACATGCGAGTTCGACCGAGCAATGCTTTAAAAATCTCCCCCTTTGTCAATTTTAGTGGAAAAACTATCAATACATATGGATTACAAAAAAGATAAAACTTTGTAGCTTCTCGTCCACATGCTTGATCTCCTTGGTGCTTCAACATTACTCGAAATCTTCGTCACTTCCAAGTACTCCAATGATTCCAAAGGTTGTAAGTTTAGCATCATCGTTGTTGAAGTTCCGTAGCCATAACAATGAGAAAACAAAATCTCTCGATCATTGTTATACAGTGTCATAGTATTATCACACAACATCAAAGTTCTCATATCACAACTTCGACAACAATACTATGGTGATATGTATCACTCCCCCTTAGTCAATACTTCGTCTCAACACGAAAACTACTCCCTCTTACATAATGATCCGAAAACCATATGTATTTGTAGTGTGAACTACATATTAATTCCCCCCCCCCCTTTTTGTCAATAAAATTGGAAAAGGTACAAAAATGGGATCCTAATGAAATTCTCATGGAGATACTTCAAGAGCAAAGAAAAGTACATATCAACTTTGTTTTGATGCAATCATAAAGCCGAAGCTAAATGCATTCATCACGGAGTTTATAAAGATACAAGATAACTCCTCAAATATTCCATGGCCGCACTTCCCACAAAGATATGGAAATTAAGCGCAAGTTTAAAAGAACTGTCTCCCATTTGATGTCATTCCCGAAAGAACGACAAGAGCGACCTTACTTTTACAAGAAAATAAGGATTTCTTTGGACACCAACAACCTAAAAATGATTTTGTTATTCAAAAATTCTCAATCAAATTAACCACAAGAGAACCCATGATTAATCTAATCGGAATACACAACCAAAATAATCACAAACGAATCTATGATTAGTTTAGTTGGAAATGCTCACACAAGAAGACTTATGGAGCCACACAGTATATACATAAAATATGGATCAGGGAAGATCAATACTACAGAATATACAAGGATTCATTCTATTTTCTATCACTATTTGCATAACGACATACAATAGACATAATCCTTGTAAAAAAAAGATTTTAACCTATCTTCCATCAAAGAATTGACATAATAGGCTTAACTTTTGTTTGTCAAAATTTCATTCATTCTTGTATTAATACATGCATATCGACATATAAACGAGATAACTTTTGACATCGTATGGGACAATAATAGTTCACGGACGCAAACACACATATCCCATAGCATATTTCAATATATAAAACCATAAAGATTAATACTGCAATCCTCATCTTCCAAAACAATTTTTTAGAATTTACACAAATAAACCTAAAAACATGAAGATGAAAACGTTGGACATAGCTATGTGTACTCACAATAATAGCTGTTCCAAACTCTAGTTATTCTTCTAAACAAAACAAGAATAAAATTCTCATAAGAAGATTTACTAGACATTAAGACCTTTGAAGAATTATTTATCATCCCCGAACTCCTTTTCGTCAACAGCCACTGGTACATATGGTTCATGAAAATAGGAGTTAATATCAATAAGCCTTCTTAGCTGATGATGTCGAACCAGGGCCTTCTGAATTTCCAATGATCTTAAAACACAAGCCTTTATTTCCTGAATCTCTTTTCTTGCCAGCTTCAACTCTTCAAGAACATCAGAAAACTTCTAAGAGTTTGAAGGAACGGCTCTTGGCTTCCTCACATTCCTTATTTTTCTTTTTAAAGTTGGAGATAATAGATGACTTAACAATCATATTGATATCTTTCCCATCAGAAGACAAGGTGCTTGGAGTATCCATGAAAGCACAGTTTTGTGAGAGGAGTTCACAATCAAACCCCAACAAGCAGTCTTAAGATATAAAGAATATCAGAGAAGGAAAAAGGAATGTAGGGTTTTGAAACCTTTAAACAGGTTCGTATACGTCCAACTCACAACCCTATAAAGAGTAGAATTGTCGAAAATAACTCTCTTTTAATGACAGACAGGGAATTCCTAAAAACTAAGAAAAGAAGAAAAAAAAACTTTTCCTAAAGCCTGAGAGGTACAAAATCTTGTCTCTTTTGAGCAGGCACATGAGACAAAACTTACAAATCAACACAATCAAGTTGTGTTGCGGTGAACAACAAGTTGTCCACCATGTTCCTCGAGGGAGGAATCCACAGACCTTTGTCTATCAAAATGTTTTGACCATACTTTCTTCTCTAATGGTCTTGTTTTGTTCTTGGAAACTAATTTCTTCGATGAAGATAAGATTTCACAAACATCAGCTGTTTTCTCCGCGATTTTAAGCTTGGTGGCAAGACGATCTGCTCTTCGTTGAAGCTTGTTGACATATCTCATCTTGTATTTATACTTGAAACACTTTGAAAATTCATGACCCTTAAGAGAACAATAGGAGCATGTCAACATATAAGATGATTCAGGCGCTTGTGAAGTGCAAGCTTCTAGGCATAAAGTAGATCCTAAAGCATTAAACATAGTGAAAAAGCGGAGGTCTAACAACTACACCCAATATTTGGCTTAGCAATCTGTATGGACAAACTCCAATATACTTTATAGAGAATCAACTAGACAGTCAGACTCAATCCAGATAAAAAGTATATCAAAGAGTTTATATCTCAATCTCTCGATTTGATATATACTCAAGCAAATAGATATCTGCGAATATTTATCAAATACTAGAGAGATAACTTGAATGGTACCAAAGACCAATATCCAAGTGTCAATCAATTTAAATCAACAACCAAAAGGTTGGATATTCTAATTGATTGAACAACGCACAACCTGTGATATTTCAATTATATAACCAAATATAATGAGGAAAAGAAATAACACAGACACCAGAATTTTGTTAACGAGAAAACCGCAAATGCAGAAAAAACCCCGGGACCTAGTCCAGATTGAACACACGTTGTATTAAGCCGCTACAGACACTAGCCTACTCCAAACTAACTTCGGTCTGGACTGTAGTTGAACCCCAACCAATATCACACTTATCCAAGGTACAGATATGCTCCTACGTCTCTGATCCCAGAAGGATACTACATACTTGATTTCCTTAGTTGATCTCACCCACAACTAAGAGTTGCTACGACCCAAAGTCGAAGACTTTAATAAACAAATCTGTGTCACACAGAAAAGTCTATGATAATAGATAAATCCGTCTCCCACGAATATACCTACGAGTTTTGTTCCGTCTTTTGATAAATTAAGGTGAACAGGAACCAATTGATAATCCGTACTTAAATTCTCGAAGAACAGCCTAGTATTATCAATCACTTCACAATAGTCTTAATCGACGCAACGAGAAAAGATATTTTGGAATCACAAACGATGAGACAAAGATGTTTGTGATTACTTTTTTCTTGCCCATCGGAGAAGATAGAAATCTCAAGCCAATTATTACAATTGTACTCGTACGATAGAAACAACAAGATCAGATCACACAACTACGATAAAGTAGTATCGGTCTGGCTTCACAATCCCAATGAAGCCTTTAAGTCATTAACCTGGTTTAGAAGAAGAAACCAAAGGTTATAGGAGAATCGACTCTAGCTTAGCACAACTAGTATCACACAGAATGTGTGGGAATTAGGTATCCCAGTTGCTAGAGTTCTCCCTTATATAGTCTTTCAAATCAGGGTTTGCAATCAATGTTATCTTGGTAACAAAGCATTCAATATTCACTGTTAGATGAACACCTGATTAGATTCAAGTTAATATTTATAAACCGTTAGATCGAAAACATAGCTTGTTATACACACATGAAATGCACGTTTCTAGGCTTGTGTAACCATACCCAAACTTGTACATTAGTTGGTTCAACAATAGTTAACCAAATGGTTAGCCATATGATCACTTTCATATCAACCATATTCTTCTTCACCATAACTATTTCAAATGAATCAAATGAACTAGTTAGAGAGTTGTTCAATTGCAAGGAAATCTCATGTACAACACAAGACACAATTAAAGCAAAAACGATTTGATTCACTTGAATCGATTCATGAACTATATACCCACGGTTTGCAAAAGCATTCCTTAGTTAATATGAATAAGTTCACAATTATCGTTTTTAGATATAACCTACTCAAGTTCGCGGACTTAAGTTCTCGGATGGAGTTCACAAAATCCAGCAGAAATTCTCGGGTTTGAGAACTTCGCCAGTTCGCGGACTGAGTTCGCGGACTTAGCTCACACATTACTACGGTTCACTTGATCAACAAAGTTCGCAAACTTTGTTTCAAGGAATAAGGACTTATACATATATGTGTTTCCATAACAATGCTTATATCCTCCAATGGTTATATAATCTAAACTCTCGTTTCAATCATTGAAACATTCTCAGAGGACGTTATATAGTTGTTATTCACAAACCATTTTTTTCGTCAGAGCAATTTTCAAAGTGATTGAAACATAACATGACTTTTATCACTAGGTAAAGATGAACTTAGCTAAAGCGAAAGCTTACCAACATATATTTCGAGAAATATATAGGCGAGAAAAACTCGGCTCGAAATACCAAATGTGTATAATCTAAGTCTATATAGCAAAACGACTTTTGTCTCAAGATAAGAGATAAATAGACTTTTGAGTGATAGATAAGTTCAAGTCTCCACATACCTTTTAGTTGGTGAAGATCCACCAGTTCCTTCAGTAGTTCTTCGTCTTGTATGATGATTTCCATGGAGTTCTTGAGCTCAACTACACTTTCTATCCTAGTCCAAGACCTTAGCTATAGTAGACTAGAAATCAAGATTTATAGTTTTGATCACTAATATTGAGAAACATGCTTGAGATAGCAACGCATGCGAGTTCGATCGAGCAATGCTCTAACACATATAGTTTCCAAAAGAAGGGTCAATTGATTCTTCCATCTTGATTGGGTTCTCTTCTAAAAGATTATCAAGATTGATGTATGTATTGCTACAATTATCAAAATAAATATTTTCACATAGAAGAGCAACACTTGATTTTTTTTGTCTTCATCAGAATCATAATTATCAGACATCTCATCAAGTGTCGCAACAAGACCTTTGTTCCCAGTGTATTTTCTACGGTTTGGGCACTCGCTCGCAAAATGACCAAAACCTTTACACTTCAAGCACTGAGGTATATCCTCATCATCAGTTTCATCTGTGTCCCTGTTTTAGGAGGAATACGATTATGAGGTTTGACTGATGCTTTTGCCTTATCTCTGGAGAACCGTTTACTTCTATTCAACAGAAGATCTCTAAACTGTATTGTGATCATCGAGACCGATTTTTCAAGATCTTCATCTGAAGAATCTGTCTCAGAATGATCTTCTCCAGAGATATACACATTTTTACTTTTATCAAGTAATTTTATGTCTTTTAGTGCTTTGAACGGAACATCCTTAGATTTGGATGAATGCTCGTGATCAAAAATCTTAAGCTTCCCAACCAGCGTATTTCTGGAGAGATTATCCAGGTTATTTCCCTCAACGATGGAATACTTCTTAGAGTCGTATCTATATGGCAGCGATCTGAGAATTTTCATCACAATGTCCTTTTCAGGAATAGTCTTACCCAATGCAAAAGACGCATTCACAATTTCAGATACTTTATGATTAAACTCATCAAATGAAACTTCATCTGCCATATGAAGGTTTTCCAATCGGAATTAAGGTTTTGAAGCCTAGCTTCCTTTTCACTGGTATTACCTTCGAATATAGTTTTTAAGATATCCCACGCATCTTTAGACCTAGTGCAGTTTGACACATGGTGCTGAAGATTTGGGGTAATGGCATGTATGATGGCATTCAAACCGTCGGAGTTTTGCTTTGCATCAAGTATCTCAGCAGCATCGTATTTACCAATATTTTTTGGAACATTAACGTTACCTACTGCAACAACGGGAGCATCATAGCCATTAACAACTTATACCCATGATTGAAAATCACGCGCTTGAAGAAAAGCTCGCATAGTTATTTTCCACCATAAGTAATTAGAGCCATCGAAGACTGGTGGTACGTTAATAGAGATAGCACCTCTGTCCATAGAGTCGGATCGCTATAAACACAGACTTTTGAGGTCTTGAACGTGTTTGCCTGCTCTGATACCAATTGAAAAAGCGGGGGTGCAACAACCTTACCCATATTTCGATTAGAAATCTGTATGAATTAACTCCAATATACTTTCTAGAGAATCAACTAGACAATCATACTCAATCTAGAGAAAAGTATATCGAGTAGTTAATATCTCAATCTCTTGATTTGATCTTTACTCAAGCAAATAGAAATCTGCGAGTCTTTATCAAAATAAAAACTTGGATGGTACCAAAGACCAATATCCAAGGATCAATAAATTTCCAATCAACAACCAAAGGTTGGATTACACAATTGATCGATACAACACACAACCTGTGATATTTCAATTATATAACAAAATATAATGCGGAATAGAAATAACACAGACATCAGAAGTTTGTTAACGGGGAAACCGAAAATACATAAAACACCCGGGACCTAGTCCAGATTGAACACCATACTGCATTAAGCCGCTACAGACACTATCCTACTACAAACTAACTTCGGTCTGGACTGTAGATGAACCCTAATCAATCTCGCATTGATTCAAGGTATAGTTACGCTCCTTACGTCTCTGATCCCAGCAGGATACTACGCACTTTATTCCCTCATATGATCTCACCGAAAACTAAGAATTGTTACGACCCAAAGTCGAAGACTTGATAAACATATCTGTCTCACACAGAAAAGTCTATAGAATTGAATAAATCCGTCTCCCACAGAAATACCCAAGAGTTTTTGTTCCGCCTTTTGATAAATCAAGGTGAACAGGAACTAATTGATAAACTGGACTTATATTCCCGAAGAACAACCTAGTATTATCAATCACCTCACAATAATCTAAATCGTATGGTAGCGAAACTAGATATTCTGGAATCACAAACGATGAGATGAAGATGTTTGTGATCTCTTTTTATCTTGCCCTAATGGAGATATAATCTCAAGCCAAATATTCAATTGCACTCGTACCATAGAAAATGGAAAGATCAGATCGCTTAACTACAAGAAAAGTAGTTTCGTATGGCTTCACAATCCCAATGAAGTCTTTCAGTCGTGAATCTACAAGGTCTCGAGAAGAAACCTAAGGTTAAAGGAGAATCGACTCTAGCAAAACAACTAGTATCACACAAGAGGTGTGGCAATTAGTTTTCCCAGATGCTAGATGTCTCCTTTATATAGTTTTCAAATGAGGGTTTGCAATCTAAGTTACCTTGGTAACAAAGCATTCAGTATTCACCGTTAGATGAAAAACCTGATTCCACCAAGCTAATATCTTTCAACCGTTAGATCGAAACTTAGCTTGTCACACACACAAATGAAATATATTAATTTAGGTTTGAGTAACTGTTCGGTTATCAGCCGACGCAAAAATAATTTAAGTTCTTTCACTTCACAATTATAAATAATAATATTGTAATAAGAACAAATTCGTTCCAAAAGGAGATATGGGTTGTTATTCGTAATTGAAAACTTAAGTAACCTGGGGGGGATTTTTGATTTGAGTCTAAAATAATTAAACTAATAATAATGGCAAATAACAAATAAAGAGAATCAATAAGTTGAGAATACTGGTGTTCATCATCAATCATAATACATGCACTTCGACTAATAACTAATATTGTAACTCAATCATTCATTATCAAGAGTCCTAAAGTACCCCATCGAGAGCATACTCCGGCAAATTCCTTATGTCATCATATACCATAACGATGAATATATGAATACTACTCAACGAACAACCTAATGCAACGTGCCATTAGGTTTAATCCTCCAAGAGCCTTACGTTTTATGAATTAGCAATAAAAATACTAAGAGTAAACTATTTAACATAGGTCAAGCTTCTACATGCAATCACACAAAGATTTTGAATACAATTGTAATCACAATATGCTACTTATGACAAGGTTTATCAACAATTACGTATCTCAAAACCCTAGCCTAGCTTTAGAAATGCATTCATGCTCATTTAGTAGCGCTCTTAAACATACAATCATATGTGGCGATAATAAATCGTAGAACAAGACAATAATGATTTGAATGAGACAACAAAACCAATATATTAGCGACATGTTCATGATATCCGACTACATCCTTAACCAATATGAAGTATTTAGATACTCATGGATTTCTTAAAACCCATGAATAATAATAAGAAGAAAAAGAAAGCAAACCTTAGGTTCAATCTTGATAATCAAATGCCAAAATCGCCAAACCCTAGCTATCTTCTTCTCTTCTCAAGTATAATAAAAGATGTGATAAAAGAATCCAATTCTGCCTAATAACCTGTCGCAAGTCTGCCCTCTCCAATAGGCTGCGTCATTTCAGCTAAAAGCCCAGCCCAACTGACAATACAAACTACTTCTCTTCAAACCCGCGGATAGTCTGGTCATCGTGAAAATAATCTTTCCCTGGATTTCACTTTAGATCCACGGACACTCTGGTTACCGTGAAAAAATAAAGTTACGGGATTTTCACTTCACGTTCAAAACTCTCTCGGATACTTAGATCACCGTGAACTTTTCATTCTTCTGGATTTTTATTCTTTTCCGGCAGAAACTCACGGTCACCAGACCTTCCGCGAGATTTCCATTCTTCTCAGTTTGCTAAATTCCTCCGACCGTAACTACAGCAGCAGCTCTATCGTACAACCAACCAAAACTCGACTTCCCTGACTGACAATGTTACTCGAGCTCCATCAACAGCATAACCTCTAGCAGAGACCAAAGCCTCTTAATTAGTTATCAACCCAACAGGACATCACCATTTAGCTATCGAACAATGGCAGAAAGCCATTTATTTCTCTGCCATTCTTCATCATCGGGAATCACCATGAACGTCCCTGACCTTCTCAGTTCTCCATTGCTTCTCCATCAGTCACTGCATCAACAGAAACCGCAGCATCTCCCTTCTCGGCAGAAAGCCTGTCTTCTTCTCTAAAGCATCATTATAGGTTATATTTCGAGCATATCCATCTTCCTCTCGAGCTCATATTCCAGCAACCAACCAACACAACACCAACCATTATTAACGGCAGTAGTGCTCATATCATTACCATCTACTTCCTTCTCTGAGATTTTTACAGTGAACCCTATTCTTCTATCACTGCCAGCATTCGTACACTGTGCCAAGACCAAAACAACTCGATCTCAAGTTCTCCCCTTGCGCTGGTCTTCATTGAGTTACTACCGCAGTCAACAACTTCATTGTAACTCACCAATCTCGCAGCAGCATCATAATCCGTCTTCCATCGAGATTAAAGCATCACACCATATCTCACTTTTCTATCGAGCTTTCCTCCACCTCAGCACTGCCATCATCTTTCTCTCCTGACTAGACTCGAACTCCACCATCGAAGGCCTCAATCACCAGCATCATTGATTATGGCAGTAAACTCAAGCACAATATATACTCATTCGTCTATTCTATGTTCACAGTCTGGTCTTTACCAAACAGAACCCACAGCATCATTTCCGTGTTTTGTTTCAAACTCCAACCTTTCGGCATATAACAGACCCTGTTCTTCTTTTACTCGAACTCCTCCCTGCCATGATTCTTCTCAGCTCAATGATCCATCTCGAGTCCTTCACAGCAGTCCATTCTCTCCATGACTGCCTAACTTGTTCTCGAGCTTCACCTTTCTTCTTCGTCCACAGCATCATGACTGCCATCAATCACTTCTTCATCGCTGCCATCACCAACTCTGTCCGCAACTCAGCTCAACCTCCAGCACATCAACAACACTCAACTGTCAGTTCTAGAAAACTGACAGTTTGTTTCCTGTTTTGAGGCTGCCTTTAGTAATTTAGACAGGTGCCCTTATAAATTCTGTGCATTCACAGTTCTCTCAACTTTGGTTTGCTTCAAATGCTTGTAGATTCTTCGTACGACGTTGGATTGACTCCAATCTGTCACTGTTAGCTTCGTCTTTTCGTCCTCTTCAAGGTGATGTGAAGAAATCTCGGATTTGAACTAGTTCCACTTCCTTTTGGTTAAGATAGCCTCAAACACCTAACAAACTCAAAAGAAAACAAAATCAAAGCATAATGATAGAAAAACTACCAAGAAAACAAAGCATTTGAGTATCTAAGTAGTGCAAATATTGCACCTATCAAATTTCCCCACACTTGCCTTTTGCTAGTCCTCGAGCAAACTACAAAAATAAAATAAAGTACGACAACTCCCTATCGCCGAGGACACGGTTGCATTTAGCATATGTAACAAGACTTTAAACCCCTAGGTATCCCTAGTGGACGAGTTATAGTCTCGTGACGGCTTACGAGAGGTATACCCACAAAACCTACTCCAACTTCAAAGCGTTCCAGCTTCCCAAGCATCCAAAGATCTATGAGGACATAGAGTTTCTGCATGTTAGTAATAAGAAGTTAGAAATACCAAAGAACATATTGAGTGAGAAATAACCACACCATAATGAGAGAATGCGTGTTTGAGAGCGATCAATAAGCATTTCGCCTCGACTTCTGCCTCGTTTAAAAGGATTTTATGATAATTGCATTCAATAAGACAGCTTTTTTTATGGGTCTCACTTGTGTGTAGGTAGGAATGAAGAGAGAATCCTACACACGTTGAATGGTGGGAAGGAAACCTTCCGAATTATTTCTGGAGACTCCCCAAAATCGTGGAAAACAAGAATATTTCTGATGATCTCTAAGAAAGGAAATCAACCATTATTATTAAAATAGAGGATGAGAGTAATTACCACCTTCACATCTGATTGCAATGATGATAACACCACTCTCACAGAATCCAATAGAAACGTAATCTTCAGCTCGTCTTATTCATCTTCTCGGTCTTCGTCTTCGGTCTTCAACTGCTGATGGTAAACTCTTGAACTTCGTAGAACTTCGACAATTTGTGACTCTTTCTCTTCAATTCCTTGTTGCTTGAAACTTCTTCGTAGATTTTTCTTCTTCACATGGCTTTATTAAATGAATACAAAAAGAAATACAAACCAAAATAATACAAAGAATTTCTCTTGTCTTTTTTTGTTTTTTTTTCTTCTTCAACAAGAGAAATAACTACAAACTGAATATAAAATAAACAATGAAATACATATGGCCATGGGATAAGTACTTTACCGCTTGATTTCTCACAACTTGTATTGTCTTCGTATCATAAACTTTAATATAATTCTCATCTTTTGATTTTCTTCCCTCTTGTAAATAAGTCTTCAACATGTATATAAAGTCTGCCCATTGTATGTTGCTTTACTTGGATATGAAATTTGCTCTGCTTGTAAACCTCAAACCGTCTTCAACTTTCCTTGTATATTTTGATGTCGCTCCGCTTTTTGATGATGATGATGTGTTTCTATGGACCCGTTGTTGGCGAGAGAGAGAATGGTGCTAACAAATCAAACTACAAGAAGGTGATTTTCGTTCTATAGACGTCACCCTCATGATTGACAAGATTAGCACTCAAGAGATCAAAATAGTGCTTCTATTGGTGGGAGGTTGGGTTGCTCACCATTCTACCCGGAATTAAAGTACGGTGACACACACTCAAAAGAAAGCTCTTTAGTCATTTATAAAGAAATCTGGTCTGGTGCCTCGGTAGATATGAAAATGGGTAGTCTCCACTAATGATTGATCAACTACTCTAATAATGCATTTCTCCCTGAACCTCATTTGCATCACCGGCATGATTAATTCCTTTATTTAACACTCCAATTCGTAAGAAATCCGAATGTAGTTCCCTAACACTTCGAAGTTCAGTTATGTCGGTCAGAAACTCTATGTAAACATACCTAGAAGCATGCTAGTGACTCTAAAATCTTTAAAATTTGGAGGTTTTATGCAAATAAATACAAAATTATGAAAAATCTAGGCAAAAAGCTAAAAACTATATATGTAAAATACTCCCCCACACTTAAACTTCACATTGTCCTCAATGTGCAAAACTGAAAATTCTGAATTCTGACGTAACAGCAGATAAAACACAAAAACTGTACAAATTCGTAAGGAATTTGGAAAAACACCATTTCACAAGAGTTGTTCGCCTACGTCTTTTATACAAAGTGTCACAAGTGCACAGTGTTTCGACAAACGGTCTGACAGTTATGGTCTCTGGACTGAACTACGTGCAGTCTGAATTTTTTTGACGAAAAGCTATTCATCATAATTTTCTTCTAAAATAGATTCCAACTCAATGAAATTTAACATGGGTATGCAAATATGATATGAAAACAATAAAAACTGAAAATAAAAGGGATTAAGATACAAAACCTCTGGGTCGCCTCCCATTAGCGCTTGGTTTGACATCGTCAGCCCGACTGTAGACTCTTTGGCTACTTCTTAGCCCGCGTCTACGACATTAGCATGAACATCCGAATGAACGTCGCTAGGATAACGCATTGCTCCAAAAATATCGAAACGAATCTTTTCATCATCAAATTCCATAGTGAGCGTTCCCTTGTCAACATTAATAACAATTTTAGATGTTTTCATGAAAGGCCTCCCCAATAACATCGGTATAGATGCATCCAACCCGCTATCCATTTCCAATACAACGAAATCAGCTGGAAATACTAGTTGATTCACCTGCACAAGCACATCTTCAATAATACCTCTAGGGTAAACATTAGAACGATCAGCTAGTTCAAGAACAATACGGGTTTCTTTCAAAGGACCCAAATTCAAGGACTCATAAATAGATGCGGGCATAACATTAACTGATGCTCCTAAATCAAGCATAGCTTTTCCAAAACTTTTATTACCAATCACAACAGGTATATCGAAACTACCTGGATCCTTGCGTTTAGGTGGAAGTTTCTTTTGGAGGATAGCAAAAACGTTTTCCCCCACACTCATCACCTCATTACCTGTTAACCTTTTCTTCTTGGTGCATAGGTCTATCAAAACTCTTGTGTATTTAGGAACCTGCCTAATTGCATCTATCAGCGGGATATTAACATGAATCTTCTCGAGTATATCTAAAATCTCCTTGTCTTGTTCCACCTTTTTGTTAGCAAACCTGCCAGGAAATGGTAAAGGAGGAACGTAAGTTGAAACAAGAGGTTTAGAGTTTGTTTTAGGTACCTCATCGGTTTGGGAAGAGTCGGTAATCTCTTTCTCCAAAACCTGCACCTTGGGGTCTTTGCTTTTCTCAGCATCTTCTGGTTGCACAGTTCGTGTACCACTTCTCAATGTCACAGCATTAACAGTTTCTCTAGGATTAATAGGTTGAGAAGGGAGTTTCCCACTATTCTGTGTTTTCAAAAGGTTCAATCTACCTGCCATGGAGCTCATTTGTGGCTGCAACTCCTTGATTGCACCATCAGTCGTTTGATTATTCTTTTGCACCATTATGGTTAGATTCTTCATCATAGCAAGCATCTCTGATGATTCTGGATTTTGCGCTTGTTGTGGTTGTTGTTGAAAACCACTAGGGCGATTAAAAACCGGCCCTGGAGCTGCTGCCTGCGTATTCGCATAGCTGAAATTTGGGTGATATCTCCATCCTGGATTGTAAGTGTTGGAATAGGGATCATACCTCTGTCTCTGATGATTCGGGAATACTGCATTGACTTGTTTAAGTTGTTACCTTTGCTAGGGTGGAATAGAGTGATTGAGATACCAACATAAAAAAAATGAAAAAAAAATGAAAAAAAAAATGAAAAAAAAAGAAAATTAAAAAAAAAGGAGAGACCAGACCATTAGACCAACAGGAATAAATTCAATAAAGTCGACCACTGGTGCCCTTGTATATGCCAGTTGTGTTGACTTATAGTTAGGTTTATCGACCACTGGTCCCCTTGTATATGCCAGTTGTTTTGATATTAGTCAGACCGGTATCTCAGTCCATTAGGATAGGTTCACCTTGGCAGAGGCCTTCAGACAGATATGGGAAACACCGTTCACTTTTAACCATCTCTTTATCCATCTTCTTAATCTTTCCATGTGATTGGTTGACTCCGGTTATGATGTACAGAAACTATCTGAGTAGAGCTCTGTCACTTATATATGAATTTTAGTATACTGAGCACAAACTCGTGTACGGCAATTGGAATTTCGCATCAGGGTACTTCCTCCTGTAGTCAATGAGAGTATGCCAACCAAGGAGATTCTTTAGTGCCTTCCAAGGTTCTGCGTAGATAGCTAGGGTCTGGAGTAAAGGTTTTGTGGGTACACCTCTGGTAAACCCTCCGTAGACAACACTCCGCCACTAGGGCCACCAAGTGTTTTAACGGCTTACTGCACGTGCTAAGTGTAGTCATTTTTATTTTCTATATTAGATTTGCTCGAGGACTAGAAAATAATAAGTTTGGGGGTATTTGATAGACACATTTTTTATGTCTGAATTGTCCTCAGTGTCTCTATTGCTAGTGCTTGATTTTGTACTTATTATGGTATTTTTATGTTTGTGTAGGTGTTTTTGGAGAAATACACTTGTGAGGAAAAAGTTGCTCAAAAAGTGCTATTTGGACCCCTGGGGGACATTTGCTATACGGACCCCAGATTTGGCTAAGGGACACCCAAGGTTATGCGTAGCCCAAATTCATCCTCAGCACCCAAATTTGTCCTCAGCACCCATCTGCTATTCGCACACCATGAAAGGATAGGGGCACTTCATCTTCAACATTTCAAAAAAATATTTTGGCTGGAAAATATTTCCATTTACTGGCAGATTTTTCGATCGGATTTTGGAGGAGTTTTTGCGCGATTCAATCGCTGAAACTTTACGGGTAGTTGTGATATGTCCTAACAGAGCTGGTATGGGTGTTTGTTTCGATCAAATTTGGCTGAAAAATCCGTGAGAAGAAAAAAGGGCAGCACGTGCATGAGAGGAACAGTTCACTGGATTGCATGAGCTTTGGAGAATTTAAACGTGTTCTGCTCATGTTTGATGACTCGAGCAACACTTTGGACCTTGACAAAGATAAATAAGGAGATTTTGCAGATGTAGAAGCGCGTGAGAAGCTAAATCAGGGAAGAAAATATTACGGCCCGAGTTCAATGAAAAATATTGAAAATTATGGCGTGATTAAATGAGGCTGAGGAGTATAAATAGATTGCTGAGATCATAGACAAATAGGACGGAGAGTTTGGGGTCGAGAGCAGAGCTCAGGAGGCGTGAATCAAGAGTTTTCAGAACTCTGTTTCTGCTGCTGCACCAAGAACACGAAGAACAAAAGACCACCAGAGGCAGTCGTTTATCAACAGTGACAACGAGAGTCACACGAGGGTCGCAGAGTTACAAAAATTATAAACGTTGCAAACACCCAATTTTCATGATTTTCTCCATTTCATCATTTGTACACCTAATTTGAGCAGCGAAATCAACTTTTGAGCGTGTTTCCAACATCATGATGAGCTAAACCCAATCCTTGGGGCTATGGAGGAAGCCATTGTTTCGGTAAAAGTGATATATTTCTATTAATTAATTACAACAACTCTATTATGATTTTTGCATTGAACTAAAAATTGTTTATATGATTTTGATTAGTTAGGTGTATTTTCTCTCTATAGAATATGCTTGCTTTAGGGTATTGATATTTTATGCTTGGATTAACATCTATTCTTTTGGAAATCTACATGTCTAGGCAATACTATTATAATCAATTTGAATGTTGAGTTGCATAATTATTGTTTTATTAAATCACTAATATCAACCAATGGTGGAATCCTAGCCCCATTCTCTCCTTAATTTTCACAACATCTTTTTAATTTAGTTCGCTATTTTTATTTATTAAAAAAAATCTAAAAATCCGCTTTCGCAAGTCTTGAATGAATCATATTACTACAACAACTTTGAAAACACACCAAATTTTTGGCGCCGCCGACGCGGACTTGTCTTTAGGCTAGAGTTTTTAGATTTTTTTTTTTTAGGTTTTTATTTTATTTGTTCTTCTTTACGTTTTTGGATTTTTGTCTTTTTCTTACAGAATTCGGAATTTGGAACGAAAGAAAATTTTGCCAAAGCTTTTGGTGAATACTTTAAGACTTCAAGTGAAAGGAAATGCGAAAGGAGTGAAAGAAGAAGATTTTTTTTTTTTTTTAATAAAAAAAAGAGACATTTTTATTTTTGTAGATTTTTTTTTTAGACTTTCTTTTTCTTTTGCACTTTATATTTTGGACTTTAAATTTTGGGACATTATTTTTTTAAACCCTACGGAAGGGTAGTTTAAATATAAACTGTTTGCAGAGAAGGACGGTGATTACAATATCACCTCAACCCCTCGGGTTCGTACATGACATAGGAGTCGTGGCCCGAGTCGACTACAAAGGTTCATCCCCCGTCTGGTACGGAAGGTAAGTTTGTCGAAACACTCGTGAATCCCCTGTCAGCGAGTTACTGTCTTCCTTCGTATGCATATATGTTGAGGACTTGAAAACGACTGCTTTAATTTCCTAGTAAAGGGCAAGGATTGGCCATACAAGATAAGGGTTCGGATTTCATCACCGTTCTCTTCTTGCCCGCCTTAGGAAAACGACACCAAACGCGAACCTAAGCCTAAAATTTTGACTAGAACGAGGCCGATAGGGTAACGAGCTTAACAGGAAATTCATTCGAAAAATATTGGTTACTCTTTTAAGCATACTTCGAAGTTCTTGACGGTTTCTGTAAGTTGAATGCGTGACAACGCCGCCTTGTAATACCGGTGAATCCTTGGGTATCAAAGCTCCACCGAGCTTCCCTCGCCTCTATTCAACTTACTTTAACTCGGATTGATTCCAGAGGGGTTTGCTTAAATTGTAACGAATTCCCGTTCGAAGGATTAGAAGCTGGTCTAAAAACAATCTAAGTAGAGCCATCATGCTTTTTGTTTGCTAGAAATCAGTAGGTTTGTTGTGGTGGAGTCAGCCTTGTTTGTGTTTGCATAGAGTTTTTCTTTTTGATTTTGTTTTTCTAGTGTATTCCCGAAGTTTTTAAACGGGCTTGGAAAAGAAACACTCTAGGTCGTTTGATTAGTGAAAAACCTAGTAGTTCTTCTTGTGAAGGCGGGGAGCTCGAAGACTCTTCTTTTGAGAGCCCCGTTTTTGGAAACTTCAGTTTTGAGAATCTGTCTCTTCGTGAGGAAAGTACCCCTAGTACTCCTAGTCCTTTGGTAGTGCCAGAAATGGCAACTTTGAAAGCTTTGCTAAACCCAACTAGGACCTCTCGTCCATCTTGTATCAAGTTAGCTGAAACCGAGGCAAATTATGAACTGAAACCTGGGACTTTACAGATGCTCCCAATGTTTTTAGGGAAGGAGAATGAGAACCCCTATTTTCAAGTTAGGGAATTTGAGGAAGTTTGTAGTACTCTGAAAATTAAAAACCTAAGTGATGATGCTTTGAAACTAAGGTTATTCCCTTTTTCCTTAAAAGATAAAGCCAAATCCTTGTTGTATAGTTTGGACTGAGTCAATTGAAAACTATGACCAACTTACTTCTTCCTTTATACATAAGTTTTTCCCAAGGCATAAAACATCGTCTATTAGGACACAAATATGTACTTTTGCCCAACAAAAGGGAGAATCTTTATATAGGTAGTTAGAAAGGTTCAATGACTTGATATATCAATGTCCTCATCATGGTTTGGAGAAGGTTAGGTTAGTTCAGATCCTCTACGAGGGTTTAGATTATTCAACAACAACCATGGTTGAGTCCTTATGCACAGGTGGGTTTGAGAATAAAACTGTTGATGAAATGATGACATTTTTGAATGAAATCGCTGATAAGACCCAACAATGGGAAAATAGTAGGGAACCCCAGAAAACAATTCTTCTAAGTAGAGGAAATGTTAATAGGGTAGAAGGATCTTATGAGTCAGATGCCAAAATAGCAGCTATAGTCAAAAGGTTAGAAGCCTTAGAATTAGGTCATTCTAGTGGTAGTAGTGGTAGAAATGAGCCTTTTTGGGAAGGCCATGTTGTTGAAGAGCAAGCCAATGCTCTTTATAACAACACTAGGTTTGATAACCGACAGAAGTTTGACCCATATTCAGAAACCTATAACCATGGCTAGAGAAACCATCCAAACCCTTCTTGATCCAAGGGCCAGAATCAAGGTCAGTCTAGTAATGCTCAGGTTCCCCCAGGTTTGGCTATACTAAGAATCCTTCAGCTCCGGCACAGTTTCAGATCCCTTCATATAAGAAAATCATGAGTTTAGAAGAGTCTATTTCCTTGTTAACTCGGAACACTTTAGAATTTCAGCAATCGGTTGCACAAGGATTAGATGAAAATAAAAAGATGGTACAAGCTAACTCTCAGGCTATTTCCGAGTTGAAAACCCAGGTTAGTCAGATTAATGAGACATTGAGAGAAAAAGGAAAGTTTCCTAGTCAACCACAACCCAACCCTAGGGGAGTCCATCAAATATCTTTAGATGGTGAGAAATCATCAAACCATGTGAACTCGATAACAAAATTAGTAGAGGTAAAACGGTAGACAATAAGGTAGCCATGCCTAGTGGACATACTGTAGTTCCACCTTCTACTTCCCAAGAGGAGCCCGTAGACGAGGAAACTGAAACAGTCTCTAAGGATTCCCAAGAAATTCCTGATAGGTCTACCTTTGTGCCTAGAGACCCATATCCACATTTGTTAGCCCCAACAAAGAAGGAGTCGACTTTCAACGAGATAATGGAAACATTTAAGCAGGTGAACATCAATATTCCGCTATTAGAAGCAATTAGGCATATGCCTGCTTATGCCAAGTTCCTTAAAGATCTTTGTACACGAAAGCGTAAGCTTAATGTCCATAAGAAAGCTTTTTTAGCTGGTCAGGTAAGTTCCATTCTTCTGAACCAAACACCCCCTAAGTATAAGGATCCTGGATGCCCCACCATATCTTGTGCGGTTGGTAATCACATGGTCGATAAAGCTTTACTTGACTTAGGAGCTAGTGTTAACTTACTCCCGTATCATGTATACACCCAGCTAGGTCTTGGTAAGTTGAAACCGACTAAAATGACACTACAATTAGCTGATAGGTCTGTCAAAGTCCCTCGTGGTGTCATATAGGATGTTCTGATTGAGGTTGATAAATTTATTTATCCTGTGGAGTTCGTTGTTCTAGACACCCAGCCTGTTCAGAACCCAAGTCGTCAAATCCCAGTGATTTTAGGTCGCCCATTTTTATCCACAGCTAACGCTGTCATCAACTGTAGGGCTGGGCTTATGAACATATCCTTTGGTAATATGACCATTGAACTAAATGTCTTTAATGTTACTAGACAACCTTCTGAGAACGATGATTTAGAAGAAGTTAATATGATTAGCACTTTAGTTCAAGATTTGGTCAGGATAATTGGCTTAACACTTTACGGGTAGATTCTTTAGATGATTTTGAGGAAACCATTCTCTTAGATCAGATATGTGACCAATCTCTAGAAGAATCTCTTGAGTATTTTAAGGACTCTGAAGATCCGGAAATTCAAGAAATAGTTAGAGGTTTGTCTGTGAACCCTAAGTTCGGGGGTAGTGATGGTTCTTGTAATTGTATCGTATCCCTAATTAGAGTCCCTAACTTGGGACTCGAGCCTTGTACATCTGAGATATTACTTGAGTCTTTTCAGACTCCGCAACCCGATCCTCCTGATACTGTCCAGGAGGTAACCCAGGTATTAGAGACTCGTTTTTCAGATGAATATATCGATACACACATATGAAGTTCAATTACGCGCCGCAGATAAACCCAATTGTCTTGACAGAAACCTTAGATGAGGATGTGCTCCTTCTTTTCATTTTTCTGAATCAGTGCAGTTGTCTCATACTGGTGTCAGCTCTATTTGGTCTTATGGACCCACAATTCTTTCGACTATTGATATATGACTTTGGAAGGTGACAATCCTTTTTGAGGTATTTTATGTCTAGCTAAAGACTTTAAATTTAGCATTTCCTGGGAGGTACTCATGCTTACGGTAATATCCTTCCTTATTTCTTTTTCCATCCATTAAGTGGTAACAGTTTCTTATTGTTCATACTTTTAATTTCATCTGTAGAACATTGAAGACAATGTTTGATTTAAGTTTGGGGGTGGGGAAGAAACTCTTTGTTAGCTCTTAGCTGCAACAAATAAACTCCAGATCCTAGAAATTTATGCTTATTAAGGTTGGCACTAACCAATCTAAGTGGATGGGAACATCTTGGTTGTAGGAGTTGAGGAACCAATTTGATTAGATAGAAACATCTAAAGATTCTATTCATAAAAGCACAGAGCTCAGGTGTTAGAATTAAAAAAAAAACATGGTAGTTTCGCCATATCTCGTTGAATCCTAATCCTTCTGGGTTTTTTTTTTAAGTGATTTGGTGGGGCACACGATTCAAGTTGTTACCTTTGCTAGGGTGGAATAGAGTGATTGAGATACCAACATAAAAAAAATATATGAAAAACAAAAAAAAACAGACCATTAGACCAACCAGAATAAATTCAATAAAGTCGACCACTGGTGCCCTTGTATATGCCAGTTGTGTTGACCTAGAGTTAGGTTTATCGACCACTGGTCCCCTTGTATATGCCAGTTGTGTTGATATTATCCAAACCGGTATCTCAGTCCATTAGGATAGGTTCACCTTGGCAGAGGCCTTCAGACAGATATGGGAAACACCGTTCACTTTTAACCATCTCTTTATCCATCTTCTTAATCTTTCCATGTGATTGTTTGACTCCGGTTATGATGTACAGAAACTATCTGAGTAGAGCTCTGTCACTTATATATGAATTTTAGTATGCTGAGCGCAAACTCGTGTACAACAATTGGAATTTCGCATCAGGGTACTTCCTCCTGTAGTCAATGAGAGTATGCCAACCAAGGAGATTCTTTAGTGCCTTCCAAGGTTCTGCGTAGATAGCTAGGGTATGGAGTAAAGGTTTTGTGGGTACACCTCTGGTAAACCCTACGGAGACAACACTCCGTCACTAGGGCCACCTAGTGGTTTAACGGCTTGCTGCACGTGCTAAGTGTAGTCATTTTTATTTTCTATATTAGATTTGCTCGAGGACTAGCAAATAATAAGTTTGGGGGTATTTGATAGACACATTTTTTGTGTCTGAATTGTCCTCAATGTCTCTATTGCTAGTGCTTGATTTTGTACTTATTATGGTGTTTTTATGTTTGTGTAGGTGTTTTTGGAGAAATACACTTGTGCGGAAAAAGTTGCTCAAAAAGTGCTATTTGGACCCCTAGAGGACATTTGCTATACGGACCCCAGATTTGGCTAAGGGACACACAAGGTTATGCGTAGCCCAAATTCATCCTCGGCACCCAAATTTGTCCTCAGCACCCATCTGCTATTCGCACCCCAGGAAAGGATAGGGGCACTTCATCTTCAACATTTCAAAAAAATATTTTGGCGGGAAAATATCTACATTCACTGGCACATTTTTCGATCGGATTTTGGAGGAGTTTTTGTGCGATTCAATCGCTGAAACTTTACGGGTAGTTGTGATATGTCCTAACAGAGCTGGTATGGGTGTTTGTTTCGATCAAATTTGGCTGAAAAATCTGTGAGAAGAAAACAGGGCAGCACGTGCATGAGAGGAGCAGTTCACGGGATTGCATGAGTTTTGGAGAATTTAAACGTGTTCTGCTCATGTTTGATGACTCGAGCAACACTTTGGACCTTGACAAAGATAAATAAGGAGATTTTGCAGATGTAGAAACGCGTGAGAAGCTAAATCAGGGAAGAAAATATTCCCAGAATATTTTCTTTACTGCCCGAGTTCAATGAAGAATATTGAGAATTATGGCGTGATTAAATGAGGCTGAGGAGTATAAATAGATTGTTGGGATCATAGAGAAGGAGGACGGAGAGTTTGGGGTCGAGAGGAGAGCTCAGGAGGCGCGAATCAAGAGTTTTCAGAACTCTGTTTCTGCTGCTGCACCAAGAACACGAAGAAAAAAAGACCACCAGAGGCAGTCGCTTATCAACAGTGACAACGACAGCCACACGAGGGTCGCAGAGTTACAACAACAGCAGTTCTTTTCTATCGTTCTTTGTAATAGTGTTTTGCAACAATTATAAACGTTGCAAACACCCAATTTTCATCATTTTGTCCATTTCATCATTTGTACACCTACTTTGAGCAATGAAATCATTGAGCGTGTTTCCAACATCATGATGAGCTAAACCCAATCCTTGGGGCTATGGAGGAAGCCATTGTTTCGGTAAAAGTGATATATTTCTATTAATTAATTACAACAGCTCTATTATGATTTTTGCATTGAACTAAAAAATGTTTATATGATTTTGATTAGTTAGGTGTATTTTCTCTTGATAGAATATGCTTGCTTTAGGGTTTTGATATTCTATGCTTGGATTAACATCTATTCTTTTGGAAATCTACATGTCTAGGCAATACTATTAGAGCAATTTGAATGTTGAGTTGCATAATTATTGTTTTATTAAATCACTAATATCAACCAATGGTGGAATCCTAGCCCCATTCTCTCCATAATTTTCACAACATCTTTTTAATTTAGTTCGCTATTTTTATTTATAAAAAAAATCTAAAAATCCGCTTTCACAAGTCTTGAACGAATCATATTACTACAACAACTTTGAAAACACACCAGTTGTCAGTAAAGCTCTTCCTTGATCAGTTCCAGTTGGCTTCAAACTTGTCAACTTATGTTGAAACAGTAGTAAATGACGATTTGGATCGTCTCCTGGAAGCCCTTTGAACTTCGGTAACCAATGAATCAACTGAGATTTGAGGTCAATTGAATCTTCCAAGTTGACACACAACTTATGTTGATCAAACGATGGGGATGTCAGATCTTTGAGTGTCCTCTTTGGAGGTGGAGGTGGTGGAGCGCCGCCATTTCCCGGTTTCCCTGGTTACCAGTGTTATTAATGTTCGCTCCTCCAACCATGTCTTCTTGTTGTGAATTTCGAGGTTCTTGTAGTATTGTTCCTCTGCGAGTCGAAATTCCGCACCTTTGGTAATCCCAACTTTTGGATGCCAGAGATACCTGAAACAAGATTCTCAAAAACAAAATTAAAAACCAAAGATAAGAAATCAAAAACAAAATAACAATCTGCTATGCCTCCCCGGCAGCGGCGCCAAAATTTGGTCGGTTATCAGCCGACGCAAAAATAATTTAAGTTCTTTCATTTCACAATTATAAATAATATTATAGTAATAAGAACAGATTCGTTCCACAAGGATATATGGGTTGTTATTCGTAATTGAAAACTTAAGTAACCTGGGGGGATTTTTGATTTGAGTCTAAAATAATTAAACTAATAATAATGGCAAATAACAAATAAAGAGAATCAATAAGTTGAGAATACTGGTTAATGATTCATCATCAATCATAATACATGCATTTCGACTAATAACTGACGTTGTAACTCAAGCATTCATTATCAAGAGTCCTAAAGTACCCCATCGAGAGCATACTCCGGCAAATTCCTTATGTCATCACATACCATAACGATGAGTATATGAATACTACTCAGCGAACAACCTAATGCAACATGCTATTAGGTTTAATCCTCCAAGAGCCTTAAGTTCTATGAATTAGACTAATCCATGCAATAGAAATACTACGAGTAAACTATTTAACATAGGTCAAGCTTTTACATGCAATCACACAAAGGTTTTGAATACAATTGGTAATCACAATATACTACTTATGACAAGGTTTATCAACAATTACGTATCTCAAAACCCTAGCCTAGCTTTATAAATGCACCCATGCTCATTTAGTAGCGCTCCTAAAAAAACAATCATACAATCATAAGTGGAGATAATAAATCGTAGAACAAGACAATAATGATTTGAATGAGACAACAAAACCAATATATTAATTTAGTGACATGTTCATGATATCCGACTACATCCTTAACCAATATGAAGTATTTAGCTACTCATGGATTTCTTAAAACCCATGAAAAATAATAAGAAGAAAAAGAAAGCAAACCCTAGGTTCAATCGTGATGATCAAACGCCAAAATCGCCAAACCCTAGCTCTCTTCTTCTCTTCTCAAGTATAATAGAAGATGTGATAAAAGAATCCAAAGGGACTTTTGGTGGGGTAAGAAATCCCATGGTGACATTTATTTAATAAATGGGATAAAATCTGCTCCCATAAAATAAAATGTGGTTTAGGCTTTCGAAATTTGAGTAAGATGAATCTAGCTTTGCTTACTAAAACAGCATGGAGACTCATCCACTCTTCTACAGATTTATGGGTGCAAATTCTGAAATGCAAGTATTTCAGAGATTGTCACCCATTGCATCATAAAAAACCTAAGAACACTAGTTGGGTGTGGACTAGCATCTGTAAAGGTATTAGTATTATCGCGCAACATAGTTTCTTCGAAATCAGGAATGGTCATAGTACCAATGCTTTTGTTGATAACTAGATTCATAATCCAAAATATCCTCTGTGTAATGCTTATCCTAATCCCAATCTACCTGTAGCTGAATTCATTAATCATGATGATAAAACATGGAATGTTGGTTTAGTCCAAGCTTTTTTCACTAGAGAAAACTGTCAAAAAATTCTGCAACTTGGGTTACCTATATCTGGCGAGTACAGAATAGTTTGGCCCTTCACTAAGTCTGGTTCTTTCACTACGAAGTCTGCGTATAAGCTATTAGCAGGTGAACTCCCTGACCCTAATGTCCCTAGTTACCCCATTTACAAAATTATTTGGTCTTTCCCTGTCATACCTAAAGTCCAATTATTCATTTGGAAATGTTTCGAAAACATCTTTCCATCTAAAGTCAGACTTTCTAGGTATGCTCCTAGTCAAGATATTAGTTGCAGTATGTATGATTCTGGCTTACCGGAAAGTGCAGAACATTTAATCCTTAACTGTAGCTATTCAAGAGATGTTTGGGCTAATGTTCCGAATGGTAGCATTATTCTATCTGATGCAGGTACTAGCATTTCTATCCAAGAATGGATCCAAAAGTGGTTCGAAAGTGGGCGGAGTAGAGATTTTCTATGCTCCATCTTCACCGCTGCTTGGTGTCTATGGAGAGAAAGGTGCTTCAGGATGTTCCAAGATCAACAACTAAATCATTTGCATACTTCTAGAATGGCTGTCAATCTCTACCATGATTCCATGAACTACTTAAATGCCAATTCTAGCCAAAATCCCCACCCTACAAGAACTGATTTATCCCCACCCTCTAACTCTGATCTCCCCCACAATTGCGTGTTGGTGTATTGTGATGCCCCTTATGATAAAAATTCTAATCAAACTGGCATTGGTATTCTTGTTACTGACATTGCACGCAGCTATCAAGGGTGCAAATTAATCAATGGGAAGGCCAGAAATCCAGAAGAAGCGGAGAGCATGGCTGTGTTCGAAGCGCTGAAGTGGCTGAAAAACAAGAATCATGTCAGCATTTGTGTCAGGAATGATGCAAAGAATGTGATGGAATATCTTCTCAATAATAAAAACCAAACTAGTTAGTTCTGCAGTTCAATTTTAGATTATTTCCTTAGTCTGGCAAACTCTTTTGATTTTATTAAATTTGAACGTGTTAGTAGAAACGACACTTCTGATGCAAATTTAGCTGCTAAACATTGTTTGAAACATCATGTCACAGGAGAATGGCTGGACCTAATCCCACCATCCTTCCTGCAGAATTTGTAATCCTTTTAAATTTTTTAATGCAATTCATTTCCAAGCAAAAAAAAAAGAAAAAAAAAAGTCTGCCCTCTCCAATAGGTTACGTCATTTCAGCTAAAAGCCCAGCCCAACTGACAATACAAACTACTACTCTTCGAACCCGCGGATAGTCTGGTCATCGTGAAATAATCTTTCCCTGGATTTCACTTTCCACTGGTCAGGTCCACGGACACTCTGGTTGCCGTGAAAAAATAAAGTTACGGGATTTTCACTTCACGTTCAAAACTCTCTCGGATACTTAGATCACCGTGAACTTTTCATTCTTCTGGATTTTTATTCTTTTCCGGCAGAAACTCACGGTCACCAGACCTTCCGCGAGATTTCCATTCTTCTGAGTTTGCTAAATTCCTCCGACCGTAACTACAGCAGCAGCTCTATCGTACAACCAACCAAAACTCGACTTCCCTGACTGACAATGTTACTCGAGCTCCATCAACAGCATAACCTCTAACATAGACCAAAGCTTCTTAATTAGTTATCAACCCAACAGGACATCACCATTTAGCTATCGAACAATGGCAGCAAGCCATTTCTTTCTCTGTCATTCTTCATCATCGGGAATCACCATGAACGTCCCTGACCTTCTCAGTTCTCCATTGTTTCTCCATCAGTCACTGCATCAACAGAAACTGCATCATCAGTCACTACAACTGGGATCTTGTAGTTAATAGGCAGTGTTGATTGCACTTTCTTAATGGAGGTCTTCCTCGATTTTGGGGCAGTTCTGGTGGTTTAGGTTCTTGGCTAGCAAGACCTTGAACATATTGAACTTACTAGTGTTCTTTCTAGTCGACTAGAGCAGAAATGCTTTGGTCTTTTTTTCTTTTCTAACTTTTTATCTCTTTTCCGTTCTCCTCTCCTCCTTGTTACATACTTTCTTAATTTATAAAAAAATTTGTTGTATTGATAAAAAAAAAAAAAAAAAAAAACCCGCAGCATCTCCCTTATCGGCAGAAAGTCTATCTTCTTCTCTAAAGCATCATTATAGGTTCTATTTCGAGCATCTCCATCTTCCTCTCGAGCTCATATTCCAGCAACCAACCAACACAACACCAACCATTATTAACGGCAGTAGTGCTCATATCATTACCATCTACTTCCTTCTCTGAGATTTTTACAGTGAACCCCATTCTTCTATCACTGCCAGCATTCGTACACTGTGCCAAGACCAAAAAAACTCGATCTCAAGTTCTCCCCTTGCGATGTTCGTCATTGAGTTACTACCGCAGTCAACAACTTCATTGTAACTCACCAATCTCGCAGCAGCATCAATCCATCTTCCATCGAGATTAAAGCATCACACCATATCTCACTTTTCTTTCGAACTTTCCTCCATCTCAGCACTGCCATCATCTTTCTCTCCTGACTAGACTCGAACTCCACCATCGAAGGTCTCAATCACCAGCATCATTGATTATGGCAGTAAACTCAAGCACAATATATACTCATTCGTCTATTCTATGTTCACAGTCTGGTCTTTACCAAACAGAACCCACAGCATCATTTCCGTGTTTTGTTTCAAACTCCAACCTTTCGGCATATAACAGACCCTGTTCTTCTTTTACTCGAACTTCCTCCCTGCCATGATTCTTCTCAGTTCAATGACCCATCTCGAGTCCTTCACAGCAGCCCATTCTCTCCATGACTGCCTAACTTGTTCTTGAGCTTCACCTTTCTTCTTCTTCCACAGCATCATGACTGCCATCAATCACTTCTTCATCGCTGCCATCACCAACTCTGTCCGCAACTCAGCTCAACCTCCAGCACATCAACAACGCTCAACTGTCAGTTCTAGAAAACTGACAGTTTGTTTCCTGTTTTGCGGCTGCCTTTAGTAATTTAGACAGGTGCCCTTATAAATTCTGTGCATTCACAATTCTCTTAACTTTGGTTTGCTTCAAATGCTTGTAGATTCTTCGTACGACGTTGGATTGACTCCAATCTGTCACTGTTAGCTTCGTCTTTTCGTCCTCTTCAAGGTGATGTGAAGAAATCTCGGATTTGAACTAGTTCCACTTCCTTTTGGTTAAGATAGCCTCAAACACCTAACAAAGTCAATAGCAAACAAAATCAAAGCATAATGATAGAAAAATTACCAAGAAAACAAAGCATTTGAGTATCTAACTAGTGCAAATATTGCACCTATCAGTAACCGTACCTAAACGTGTACACTTAGTTGGTTCACAAATAGTTAACCAATGGTTAGCCATATGAGCACTTTCATATTAACCGTATTCATCTTTCTCATAACTAGTTCAAATGACTCATAAGAACTAGTTGAAGAGTTGTTCAATTGCTTAGGTCTTTATTCATAGACACAATTGAAACAAAATCGGTTTGATCCACTTGAATCAATTCATGAACAATATAGCCACGGTTTGCAAAGATTGCATTCCTTATTATTTATTGTTTTAAGTTCATGAACTACCGATTTGAGATATCACCAGCTTGAGTACGCGTACGGGTATGCGTACATTAGCTACCGGATTTGAGTTTACAAACTCAGAAGAAATTTTCGGTTCGAAAACTTCCATGAGTACGCGTACCTAAGGTGACTGGTTTACTAGTTTGCAAATTTATAAACTCCAGAAGAAATTTTCGGTATGAAAACTTCTGTGGGTACGCGTACTTAACTTGTCTCCTTCACCAATACCGCATGCAAACATATGCACGCACTTGGCTTCCGGCACATGGATTTATACACTAATGTGCGAACACACTATATATTATTATATCCATATATGGTAATCTCAACTCTACATTTCAATCATTGAAACATTCTTCTATAATGTTATAACAATCGTTATTCACGACTATCATCATCAAAGCTGTTTTCAAGATTGAAACGTCATCATGACTTTCGTCGCGGGTAAAGATAAAAATGGTTAAAGCGAAAACTTACCAACAGATATATTTCGAGAAAAAGATAGGCGAGTAAACTCGGCTCGAAATAGAAAATGTGTATGTATGAAAACTATCATACTTATACGACTTTGTCTAAAGAGTAGGAGATATAATAAACTTTTGAGTGATAGATAAGTTCAAGTCTCCACATACCTTTTAGTCGGATGAAGTTCCACCGGTTCCTCGAGTAGTTCTTCGTCTTCGTAAGATGATCTCCATGGAGTCTGGAGATTCAACTACACTTCAATATCCTGGACCGAGACTTAGTCATAAGTAAACTAGAAATCAAGACATATAGTTTTGATCACTAATATTGACAAACATGCTTGAGATAGCAACGCATGCGAGTTCGACTGAGCAATGCTCTAACACATAGTTACTAAAATGTTATTGTTAATTGCTTTATTATTTTCTCTCGTATATAACAAAGGATATGGATTCCAGAAGTAATCTATCCGGTATTAATATAGATGGTAGAGATATTTGTCTCAAAGACAGCAGAACAACAAATAAAAAATTTTGAACCACTAGTAAATTTATTAACCTTGAAGAAGTTTGATGGAAATGTGAAATACCATTTCGGGTTGGAATAATGATAGATGGCTATGGAAGGGCGCGTATCATTCTGATGGTGTAACAGTTAATGAAAAAGTGGGGGTCTAACAACCTCACCCAATATTTCGCTTAGTAATCTGTATGGACTAACTCCAATATACTTACAAGAGAATCAACTAGACAGTTAGACTCAACCCTATAAAAAGTATATCAAAGAGTTATATCTCAATTTCTCGATTCAATCCTCACTCAAATAAATAGAATCTGCGAGTCTGATTGAATACAAGAGAAATAACTTGAACGGTACCAAAGACCAATGTTCAAGGATCAATCAATTTCAATCAACAACCAAAGTTTGGATTTACCAATTGACCGATTCAACGCACAACCTGTGATATTTCAATTATAAAACAAAATATAATGCGGAAAAGAAATAACACAGATACCAGAAGTTTTGTTAACGAGGAAACCGCAAATGCAGAAAAACCCCGGGACCTAGTCCAGATTGAACACCACACTGTATTAAGCCGCTACAGACACTATCCTACTACAAAATAACTTCGGTCTGGACTGTAGTTGAACCCCAATCAATCTCACACTGATTCAAGGTATAGTTGTGCTCCTTACGTCTCTGATCCCAGAAGGATACTACGCACTTGATTCCCTTAGATAATCTCACCCCACAAATAAAAGTTTCTACGACCCAAAGTCGAAGACTTTAATAAACAAATATGTCTCACACAGAAAAGTCTATAGGAATAGATAAATTTGTCTCCCACAGAAATACCTAAGGGTTTTGTTCCTTCTTTTGATAAATCAAGGTAAACAGGAACCAATTGATATACCGGACTTATATTCCCGAAGAACAGCCTAGAAATATCAATCACCTCACAATAATCTTAATCGACTAGCGAAACAAGATATTGTTGAATCACAAACGATGAGACGAAGGTGTTTGTGACTACTTTTATATCTTACCTATCAGAGATATAAATCTCAATCCAATCTTATGATTGTACTCAATCACGATGGAAACATCAAGATCATATCACGCAACTGCAAAGAAAATAGTTGGGTCTGGCTTCACAATCCCAATGAAGTCTTCAAGTCATTAGTCTACAGGGTCTCGAGAGAAACCTAAGGTTAAAGGAGAATCGAATCTAGCTTATACAACTAGTATCACACAGGAGGTGGGGGGATTAGGTTTCCCAGTTGCTAGAGTTCTCCTTTATATAGTCTCCAAATCAGGGTTTACAATCTAATTACCTTAACAAAGCATCCAATACTCACTGTTAGATGAAAACCTAATTAGATTCAAGCTAATATCTTTTAACCGTTAGATCGAACTTAACTTGTTATACAGAAATGAAATGTAACTTCATTTAGGTTTGGGTAACCGTACCTAAACGTGTACACTTAGTTGGTTCAATAATAGTTAACCAATGGTTAGCCATATGAGCACTTTCATATCAACCTTATTCATCTTCACCATAACTAGTTCAAATGACTCAAATGAACTAGTTAGAGAGTTTTTCAATTGCTTAGATCTCATAGAAGTATACAAGACACAATCGAAGCAAAATCGATTTTGATTCACTCGAATCGATTCATGAACATTATAGCCACGGTTTGCATGCATTCCCTAATATATAAATGTTTTAGTTCATGAACAAACCGATTTTAGAAAGTAACCTACCTAAGTATGCGAACAGGTACGCGTACTTAACTAACCGGATTGAGTTTGTTTTAGCTTTCAAACTCCAGCAGAAATTCACGGACGTGAACTTTCCGCTAGTACGTGTACGTGTACGCATACTCTTCCGAATTTCCAACAACAGTCAGTACACGTACGGGTACGCATACATTGGGTTCCCAGTTTTGGAATTTTACACAAATGTGAAAACATGCCATGTTTATATCCAAATATGGTTATATGTTTTAAACTCTCATTTCAATCATTGAAACTTTCTTAGAGGATGTTATATAGTTGTTATTCACAAACTAATTTTCATCAAAGCGATTTTCAAGTTATTGAAATAATCAACATGAGTTTCGTCATGAGTAAAGATGAACTTAGCCAAAGCGAAAGCTTACCAACATATATTTCGAGAAACAGATAAGCGAGATAACTCGGCTCGAAATAGCAAATGTATATAATCGAAGTCTATATAGTAATACGACTTTTGTCTCAAGATAGGAGATAGAGTAGATATACTTTTGAGTGATAGATAATTTCAAGTCTCCACATACCTTTTTGTCGATGAAGTTCCACCAGTTACTTGAGTAGTTCTCCGTCTTTTCATGATGAACGTCGTGGAGTCTAAAGCTCAACTACACTTATTATCCTAGTCCGAGACTTAGCTATTAGTAGAGTAGAAATCAAGACTTATAGTTTTGGAAACTAAACTTGACAAACAAGATTGAGATAGCAACGCTTGCGATTTCGACCGAGCATCTCTCTAACAATTACTGTTATTGACGCTTATATTAATCCGTATCCCTGAAGAATCTGTTGAGTTTTGAAAATATTTGGCGTAACAACCACCCTCAAATGAAAAATGAGCATTTTCATGAAGTTTTTATTACTTCTTGCGTGTCAAAGGAACGTCGTAAAGAAGCTTAAAAATTTCTTTTATGGGGTGTGCCATATGAGAATTTGAATAGTTGAATCTCACATTCAAAAGACGAGAGTACCCAAATACACCACAATCTTTTATTTATCAACCTACAAGTCCTTTGCCCGAATGTGATCGTGTATGGAAAGAGTCGAGACAATACGATAATTCGGTTCACACTTCGTGTGATCGTATATGGATACGAGATCGAGACAATACAACACCAAGATAAATTTTGTGATTGACTATGGATACAACATCGAGACAATACGACAATAAAGTGTGTACTTGATAATAGGTTCGGAAAACAGAAACTCTATCGGATCAATATCAAGTATTGTGGAGTTAACGTAAAATGCAATTTACTATAATTATAATGCGGAAAAGTAAAGTAAATGACACAGAAAAATTTTGTTAATGAGGAAACTGCAAACGCAGAAAAACCCCGGGACGTAGTCCAGTTTTGAATACTCTCAGAATTAAGTCGTTATACAAAATCTAATACCAACTTCATACAGTTGAGACCAAGCAGACTACCCTTAGATACTTAGTTCCCTCAGTATCCCCGCGCCTTCGACTTCTAGAGTCACGCACGTGAATAGAAAGTCCTTTGGATCGTATTCCAAACAGCAAAGGAAGAATCTGTTTGGTAACCACTCTAATCAATCTTGTTACAAGATATAGATGAGTCGTTGAAAAAGGATCTTTCGTTTAATCTAATAAACTCCTCAATCTAAACTATAACTACCGAAATAGTCAAGTAAAGATTCACACTCGATCAATAGATCTCAAAGAGAAATATAGAGAATGTCGATATCATGCAACTAATCAATCAGATCTATCAAAGATAAATCGATTCTAGTTGGATCCCATTCTATTAAGGTTTGTGCAATAAATCTACAAGATACGAAAACTAATTAGAATTCTTCTTCATCTTCAAATCATCTATTGCCTTCAAATACCTGTACAACACCACTTGACTCTCTTGTGATCAATCACACATGCAACGTATTCTGTTAACAATGGATTATCACAAGATGTCTTTAGATCGAACAACAGTTCTAAAGATCACGTCGATACTTTGATCTATTCTAAGTGAATCTTATATCATAAGAGAAGATTCTCAAGAATAAACAAACTAGGTGCAATCAAAGTTTCAACAACCGTTAGTCAATCAAATCAAATCGAAAACTAATAACACTGCAATTATTTAGTTTCCCACCAACCATACTCGTAGAGCTTCTTGATCCCACAGAAGTCTTTAAACGAGCGGTCGTAAGAGATTTTATCTAATTATGATACTTTCCTCTACGAATAGACGTCTCCACCAGAAACAACAAGTAATGAAGTTTGTCTGGCTCTTAGGATAGTTTTCTAGAAATGCAAACTTAGGTATTTATAGACCAAGGATATTTGGGCACCAAGGAATTTCCAAAACCGAAAATATTCTCAAGATATGCAATGAATGCCCAAATTCGGTTTTAATCTAATTCCAATAAATTCTTGTCCAATATTTCTGAAATCTCTCAATAGAAAATCTCCAATTAGTAAACGCACTTTACTAATTTTTATTCTCTAGAGCTATGCATTAATTTCTAGTAATTAAAGCATATAAAACCAAAAATCTTAATTAAAAGATTCTTAATTTATTTCGGCACAGGATCACCTCGAGTACCAAGGAGTATCTTTGAACAATAAATGATAAGAGTTAATTCTCGTGTTCAGAGTATGTTGATGTCTTTTCACTGCAAATCCTTATTTCATATTTACATGGATTTGCTTCTTGGAATCGGTTCTACCACATTTCCAAACAAGTTTAGAATTGGTTTACCAGTATTCCCAGACTACTATGTGATTGGTCATACAATATCACAATGGTTAGTTGTGATCGGTCCTACCAAGTCAAATACATGGGTTCGGATCGGTTATACGAATCACTAGGATCGGTTCTAGCTAAACATGGTATCTACTTGTGATCGGTCACACTAGTCACTAGGATCGGTTACACCAATTACAAGGATCGGTCACACAACACTTATAATCGGTCACACCAATTACTAGAATCGGTCACACCAGTTACAAAGATCGATCATACCATCTCATGGTGATTACTTAGGATCGGTTACACTAATTACCAGGACCGATCATACGAAATCATAAGTCTAGGTATTGTGATCGTTTATACCAAGATACAAAACCTGATTTAAGATCAGTTCTACCAAATCACACATATTGCTCATCAAAGTATGTACAATGAATATCCGGACCAATAAACTTATTGATTTCCCTTTAAATTCACGAAACAAGTTCATGAATGTACTTCCTTTAGACAAATGTAGAACATTGTTTCCTAGGATGAAATCTTCACCATACACCCATACAGATAATCATAAAATTATATACAAGATTATGTCAATGTGATATCTACGAAGTTCAAATGATAAGTGTTAGAGCAAAGCTCGGTTGAACCCACCAAGCGTTGGTATCTCAAGTTTGGTTGTCATATTTTAGTGAATCAAGACTCATGTTAAGAGTCGCTTGATTATGTACTAAAGTCAACTTCGTATAGGTTAGCTTGAAAATATTAGGATATGAAACATTACAAGTATTGCGAAGACTTGAAGATATGAAGAAGCAATGAGCTACAACGACAACAATCAACCTTCCACTTGAGGTTAGTGATATTTGACTTGAACTGTTTCATTCCCTAACGTATCTTTCAAGTCATGCATATTGAAAACAAAACTGCGAAGCATATTTGAACTCTAGATAGACATAGTATTAAGGAATACAATACGAGGTTTATTGCTTAACCATTAAACTTTGTAGATAAGACATCGTCATAATCATTTGAATGCTATTGTGATTATGTATGGGTATGAGGTGAGGATTTCATCCTAGGGAACAATGTTTTACATGTGTTCTAAGGAAGTAAGTTTATAAACTTGTTTGTGAACCGAAAAGGAAATTTCCAGGTGTTCTTGGTTTTGTTATTCATTGCTTATCTTATGAACAACCAATATGTATAATTGAGTATAACCGCTTACAACTTGTTTGTGTTCTTGGTAGAACTATTCACAAAGGCCTGACTTATGTATTGGTATGACTTTTATTAGTGAAACTAAGTAATCACCTGAGATGGTATGATCGGGTTTGTGTTTTGTCTGACCAAATTTGGGAAAGGGGAACCAATCCTAGTAAGAGGTGCAGTACATCACAAAGGGGAACCGATCCTTGTATGGGGTGCAACAAGGTTTATAACAGAAAGGGGAACCGATCCTATGAACATGTGAAACACGTTTTTAGGAAAAGGGGTTCCAATCCTATAGAAATGTGCAACACATATAAGTTAGATACCATAAATATGTGGGGAACCGATCCTAGTACCTAGTAGACCGAATTTTGGAAAGCTAGTGTGACTATGCACAGTACCTACATGGAGGTAGAACCGTAACTTGTTTTGGTAGAACCGATAAACCCATGATTGTCATTGAATGTTTGTTTTATCAATCGCATAGTTCTTGAAAGTCAGATGAAACAATTCTAAACTTGTTTGGAAGTGTGGAAAATCGGTTTCAAGGTTGTAAGTGTGAAAGAGAACTTACAAAGTAAGGATGTCAACATACTTTGAACACGTGTTGTGAATGTTTATTTCTTTAATTGTGCAAAGTTATTCCTTAATAGATAAAGGAAGAAAATCCCCGGATCGAAACATGAGTAAGTTAAGAATCTTTTAATTAAGGTTATTAATTTCATTTTGTAGGGAAATATTAGAATTAGTAATGTGAATTTATTAATTAGATTTTCCGAGAGATTTCGATCATTATTTTTGGACAGAGCATTTCCAGGAATTATGGAAACCGAATTTGTGCTTTAATGAATATCTTGAGAATATTTTCGGTTTTGGAAATTCCTTGGTGTCCAAACTTCCTTGTCTATAAATACTTAAAGTTTGCCTTTCCAGTAAACTAATCCTTCATAACAACAGACTTCCTCTTTTGTTGTTGTTACTGGTGTAGCCACCTATTCGGAGAGGAAAGTAACCTAATTAGGCGAAATCTCTTACGACCGCTCAATTTAAATTCTTCTTTGGGATTGAGAAGCTCTAGCATGTTCCGTTGGTGGGAAACTAGATAATTGCGGTTTATCTTTTGTTTTCATTGATTTGATTGACTAACGGTGGTTGATATCTGATTGCACCTAGTTTTTTTATGCTTGGGAATCTTCTTTTCTGATATAAGATTCACTCAAACTAGTTCATAGTTTCGACAGGGATCTTTAGACTGTTGTTAGTTCTAAAGACGATCTTGTGATAATCCATTGTTAACAGACTCTGTTCTGTGCGTGATTGATTACAAGAGATTCCAGTGATTGTGTGCAGGTTTATATTGAAGATCTAAGAAGATTTGAAGACGAAGAAGATATTGAAGATTTCTGATTTGTGAGTTTATAATCTTTGGTGTGCACAATACTTGTTTCGGTAAAAGAGGATCCAATTAATAATCGGTTTATCCTTGTGGTAGATTGGATTGATTAATTGAGTAGATCGGAATCAACACAATTCTTTGGATCAAGAGTGTTGTTGGCTTAATCTTAAACGATTACTTCGGTAATTGAACATAAGATAGATTTAAGGACCTGATGAAGGATTTTATGTTAAGATAAACAGAAGAGCCTTTATGCAAATCATATCACTTGGTTGAAGAGAGTTGATACCAAATAGATTTGTTGTTCCTTTACTGTTTGGAATACGAACCAAAGGAATTGATCCAAGTACGTGACTTATTTATAAGTTGGTGGAATACATACGGAACTAGGTGAACTATAGGTTTAGTTGCTTGGTCTCAACTATACGAAGTTGGTGTAATTTTGTGTAGCGGCCTAATCTTGAGAATATTCAATTCTGGACAAGGTCCCGGGGTTTTTCTGCATTTGCGGTTTCCTCGTTAAAAAAATCTTGATGTGCCATTTACTTTATATTTCCGCATTATAAATGTTTTATTATAATTAAATGAAATTACACAAACGTTAATTCTTATTTACTTGATAAGCAATCCTATTGTGTTTGGTTAAGTCTGAACCTTTGTATCAAGTAAACATACTTCGTTGTTGTATTGTCTCGATCTCGTATCCATAGACGATCACACGAAGTGTGAACCGATTAGTTGTATTCTATCGACTCAGTCCATAGACAATCACTTTAGTAGAAAGGACTTATAGGTAGGAAAAGTTTTACCTTGAGGTATATTTGGGTACCCTCGTCTTTTCAATTGGTATCAGAGCAGGCAAACACGAAAAGATCTAACAATCTGTGTTTGGTGCCATCCAACCTATAAGAATGAACTCGAGTTCACATGAATCGACTTCAGTTAACGTATGCCAAGATAATGAGAATAAGATCTCAAGGAAAACCAATAAATTGGTCTCAAAAGTATTTTCGTAAATCAAAGAAAAAGTGTTTGACCAATGACTTGATTGGGAGTCAAGTTACTGATCAGAAAAGAATGAGTTCAAAACTCAAGAAAAATGTTTTGGATTCTACTCCAATTCCTAGTGAAAAATCTTCTGAAAAGAGATTCGATTCACTAGTCTTCCCAAGTTCTGAATTTCAAAATATGTTTGAAAGATTTTTCAAGCATGTTGAAAAATATTCAGAAAAGGGAAAGATCATTGACAGTCCAGATGATGTCACAGAACTTATTGTTCAACTAAATGTAACAATATGTGAAGGAAAGCGAGAAACACTAGTCTTCAAAATAATCTGGCAGATTATATGGAACAAAAACTGGCCTTGTGCAAGGAAGTTCATTATCATACTACAGAGTGTGAAATCCTTACTCATTCGCTGGAGCATTCACAAATAAGGAATAAGGTCCTTATTGAGAAACTTCTTACTGTAACATGTCAAGAGGTATATCTAAACAAATGTTTACAAAAGATTTCCAACAAGGAATGAATACCTTAAGAGGACGTATAGAATGTCTTGAACAGGAGACATTAGCATACTGTCGACTGGCAGATCCAGATCAGACGGGTTCAAGTTCAAAGAACATACCATCCTGGGCACAAGATGTAATTGAGGATATTGCATCTTGCAATTTTCCTAACCAAGAGGATGGGATCAAAACCCAAGAAAAGGAACATGATAATGCTCCTAAGAAAAAGGATAAAGAATCTCCTTTAAAGGTTTTTGATGAGGAAGTTCCTCATCCTAATGCTTAATCGCATTAGAATGTGCATCCTTATATTGCCCAATCATTGGATATAAGGAAGCACATATACCTGGGCAGTCAGAATCCTACGAACATATCTTATTCAATATAGAGAGAATACACAATCTAACTTAAGTATACTTTAATCATTCTTATGTGTAGAAAGGTTGTCTTACATCAACTTGTGTAAAGAGGATTTGAGTGGTTATTTTGAAGTATCTCTTGATACCGATTTTGGAAATAATCTCTTTGGAGAATATTGTGTTTCTGTAACACATTAGATGCGAAAATCATTTAAAATCTTGTCAGAATTATTTATTTAAGGATGATATTTATGTTTGGAATGTGTTAAAGGTATTTCAAGTATTTGTACTCAACGTGTATGAGAACTTATACAAAAGGATGTATTCTCAAACCAGATCTCAAGCACAACTTCTGAAAGCCTTGAGTGGAACGACTTCTAAGGAAAGTGTTCATCATGATAATACCTTCAAGAAATCTGGTTGTGAAAATATCGATAATGAAAAGGAAGATATGACTCATCTCCTTATCCAAAACAGTTTGGATGCTAAGGTTGATATTATCAATCTTCGACAAGTCCTCCTCAGTACCATCGAAACTCATCATAGACATGCAGCATTACTAAGAACTGTTATCCGTAACCAAAGGAAACTGATTCAACTTGGAATCGATAATAGGGAGTATGCTCGGAATATTAATCGAAAGGTTAATGATTTAGCCTGTGAACATAACCAAGGTACTGTGTGCAGAATCCGAGATATCAGTCGAGATGATGTTGATGAAGATCCTGAAAAATTTGAGGAATTGAAGATGATCTTTGAAAACACCTATCTGAAGGTTAATAGAGATTAAGTTATTTGCTGTTTTACTTAATATAGAAAAATAGACATCAGTTTTTGATTTCTTTCATTGATTGTATTGGTCTATTATGAATAAAATTATTTGATTGGTAATTTTTCTTGTGATAGATTTTATTTTACATAACCTGCGCTTGAATGCTTTTATCTTATTGCTATGTATGTTTATGGGATGTTTGATTTCAGTTTTACCACCTTAATATTCGATCTCATATATTGTGAACCCTTGTGGTTTGGGTGACTTTTTGGTATAGCATGATTAAGTTCTAGCCCATGTTGGTAGGCTTTATCAAAGAATCATGAGGGGTTCTGGTAGAAACAATATATGAAAAAGTAACAATATGTTGAATCGGTTTTTGTTTAGCATAAAAGCATATGTGTTTCGACATTTTTCAACTTTTGATTGCAATTATAAAACCGATTTTCAACCTTTCTCTGGTAAAGGTTGGTTGTTGTTATTCTTTTGTTTTTGCATAAGGATGACAACATGATAATATTTTGATATCAATTCTCCCTGGACGAAGACGCAATCATATTGGAGAAGTGGATGCGAAATTTGAGGTAACAATATTTTTAGTTAATTGTTTTCCTGTTTAAGAAAAGCCTGAGTTTATTTTATATATATATATATTTATTGCTTTTGCTTAACAAAATTTCGGTACAATTGATGTTCATTCCATGATGTGTGTGCGGACGTGTGTGATTTTATTGGTTCCGGTTAAGAAAAACTATTGTTATCTTGCTTTATTTTGTGGTATCAATTGTTTAGGCTTACAAAATTTCGATGCAATTGCGGTGCTTTTAATGTCTATGTTGTTTCAGTTGCTTCCGGTTGAGGTGAATAATTATGCAAGTTGATTTATGTTGGTTTGTATGAATTATTTATGTCTTAACGAAATAAAAAGTGTACGGGATGAGTTTTTCAGTCCAATTCGATTCCGGATAAGATAAACTAAGTTAATTCTGATTTTAGTTAGACTTATCGAAGTAAGGTTTCGGTTATTCAAGTCTAATCGAATACCTTAAAAAGAAATGCTAGTTAACTAACCTAGTACTTGTCTTGTTTAATATTGAAAGGTCTAAGTTTATGGATAATTAGAACCTGGTGAGAACAATAGAGTTATCTTTATTTTGGTCTTATCGAATTAAGCGGTTTTTTTTGAACAATCGGTTTAGCAAAGGGACTAAGGTGCTTAGTTGGTTTTTGTTTTGCTAAACTAAATTGGGAAAATTGTTTCGGACAATTGTTTCCTTGGTAATATATCAAAATAAAACTTTTGTAGTTTCGGTTTTGATATTGGTTATCAGAACATGATGTGTGGAACCCTCGTGCCTAACTCTACAGATTCCAAGTTTATTTTGAGATTTGTAAGATTCTTTTCGTGTTGTCCTTTATATTTTCGTTTTCTTTGTCATTTTGTGAAAAAAAGGGGGAGAAATATACGGAGTAAACAAGTGATACTGGCATTGATTTTATATTGATTGGTATCGCTAAGGAAAAGAACATTGGTGCTTAAACGTTTTATCTAAACGAAAGAGTGAAAGCACAGACTAAGGGGGAGTAACATGTCATATGAATTGGTATAACAAAGACGTGCGAATTGAATATCTACCTATCTTCCTTAGGGGGAGTATTTTATTTGTTATTATAATGTCAACAGCGGCATTTTCAAGGATTGAATGTAAGCAGTTTACTGTGCTGTTTAATTTGGGAATCAAGCGTATGTGTAATGAATTCTTGTAATTTTTTTATCCATATGATGTAAGAGTTTTGTCACTAAAATCGACAAAGGTGGAGATTGTTATATCATAGCTCGGTTGAACCCACCAAGCGTTGGTATGTCAAGTTTGGTTGTCATATTTTGGTGAATCAAAACTCATGTTAAGAGTCGCTTGATTATGTACTAGAGTCACCTTCGTATAGGTTAGCTTGAAAGTATTAGGATATGCGACATTACAAGTATTGAGAAGACTTGAAGATGTGAAGAAGCAAGGATCTACAACGACAACAATCATCCTTCCACTTGAGGTTAGTGATATTTGACTTGAACTGTTTCATTCCATAACGTATCTTTCAAGTCGTGCATATTGAAAAAAAACTGCGAAGCATATTTGAACTCTAGATAGACATAGTATTAAGGAATACAATACGAGGTTTATTGCTTAACCATTAAACTTTGTGGATAAGACATCGTCATAATCATTTGAATGCTATTGTCATTATGTATGTGTATGAGGTGAGGATTCCATCCTAGGGAACAATGTTTTACATATGTTCTAAGTAAGTAAGTTCATAAACTTGTTTTTGAACCGAAAAGGAAATTGCCAGGTGATATTGGTTTTGTTATTCATTGTTTATCTTATGAACAACCAATATGTGTGATTGAGTATAACCGCTCACAACTTGTTTGTGTACTTGGTAGAACTATTCACAAAGGCCTGACTTATGTATTGGTGTTAGAGCATTGCTCGGTCGAACTCGCATGCGTTGCTATCTAAAGCATGTTTGTCAATGTTAGTGATCAAAACTATAAGTCTTGATTTCTAGTCTATTATAGCTAAGGTCTCGGACTAGGATAGAAAATGTAGTTGAGCTCAAGAACTCCATAGAAATCATCATACAAGACGAAGGACTATTCAAGGAACTGGTGGATCTTCATCGACTAAAAGGTATGTGGAGACTTGAACCTACCTATCACTCAAAAGTCTATTTATCTCCTATATTGAGACAAAAGTCGTTTTGCTATATAGACTTAGATTATACACATTTGGTATTTCGAGCCGAGTTTATCTCGCCTATCTATTTCTCAAAATATGTGTTGGTAAGCTTTCGCTTTAGCCAATTTCATCTTTACCTAGTGACGAAAGTCATGTTATGTTTCAATCACTTTGATAATTTCTCTGACGAAAAATAGTTTGTGAATAACAACTATATAACGTCCTCTTAGAATGTTTCAATTATTGAAATGAGAGTTCAGATTATATAACCATTGGAGGATATAAGCATTGTTATGGAAACACATATATGTATAGTCCTTATTCCTTGAACCAAAGTTTGCGAACTTTGTTGATCAAGTGAACCGGAATAGTACGTGAGCTAAGCCTGCGAACTGGCGAAGTTCTCAAACCCGAGAATTTTTGCTGGAGTTTGTGAACACCATCCGGGAACCTAATTTCGCGAACCCAGTCCGCGAACTTGAGTAGGTTATATCTAAAAACGATGATTGTGAACTTATTCATATTAACTAAGGAATGCTTTTGCAAACCATGGCTATATAGTTCATGAACCGGTTCAAGTGAATCAAATCGTTTTTGCTTCAAATGTGTCTTATGTAGAACATGAGATTTCCTTGCAATTGAACAACTCTCTAACTAGTTCATTTGAGTCATTTGAACTAGTTATGGTGAAGAAGAATATGGTTTATATGAAAGTGATCATATGGATAACCATTTGGTTAACTATTGTTGAACCAACTAATGTACAAGTTTGGGTACGGTTACACAAGCCTAGAAACGTGCATTTCATGTGTGTATAAAAAGCTATGTTTTCGATCTAACGGTTGATAAATATTAGCTTGAATCTAATCAGGTTTTCATCTAACGGTGAATATTGAATGCTTTGTTACCAAGCTAACATTGATTGCAAATCCTGATTTGAAAGATTATATAAGGGAGAACTCTAGCAACTAGGAAACCTAATTCCCACACATTCTGTGTGATACTAGTTGTGCTAAGCTAGATTCGATTCTCCTTTAACCTTTGGTTTCTTCTTCTAAACCAGGTTAACGACTTAAAAACTTCATTGGGATTGTGAAGCCAGACCGATACTACATTATCGTAGTTGTGTGATCTGATCTTGTTGTTTCTATCCTACGAGTATAATTGTAATAATTGGCTTGAGATTTCTATCTCCGATAGGCAAGATAAAAAGTAATCACAAACATCTTCGTCTCATCGTTTGTGATTCCACAATATCTTTTTTCGCTGCGTCGATTAAGGCTATTGTGAGGTGATTGATAATACTAGGCTGTTCTTCGGGAATATAAGTCCGGATTATCAATTGGTTCATGTTCACCTTGATTTATCAAAATACGGAACAAAACTCGTAGGTATATTCGTGGGAGACGGATTTATCTATTATCATAGACTTTTTTGTGTGATACAGATTTGTTTATTAAAGTCTTCGACTTTGGGTCGTAGCAACTCTTAGTTGTGGGTGAGATCAGCTAAGGGAATCAAGTACGTAGTATCCTGCTGGCATCAGAGACGTATGAGCATAACTGTACCTTGTATCAGTGTGAGATTGGTTGGGGTTCAACTACATTCCAGACCGAAGTTAGTTTGGAGTAGGCTAGTCTATGTAGCGTCTTAATACAGTGTGTGCTCAATCTGGACTAGGTCCCGGGGTTTTTCTGCATTTACGGTTTCCTCGTTAACAAAATTCTTGTGTCTGTGTTATTTATTTTCCGCATTATATTTTGTTATATAATTGAAATATCACGGGTTGTGCATTGCTCAATCAATTAGAATATCCGACCTTTTGGTTGTTGATTTAAATTGATTGACACTTGGATATTGGTCTTTGGTACCATCCAAGTTATCTCTCTAGTATTTGATAATGACTTGCAGATTTCTATTTGCTTGAGTATATATCAAATCGAGAGATTGAGATATAAACTCTTTGATATACTTTTTATCTAGATTGAGTATGATTGTCTAGTTGAATCTCTAGAAAGTATATTGGAGTTTGTCCATACAGATTGCTAATCAAAATATTGGGTGTGGTTGTTAGACCCCCGCTTTTTCAATTGGTATCAGAGCAGGCAAACACGTTTAAGACCTTACAAGTCTGTGTTTGTAGCGATCTGACTCTATGGACAAGAGTATTATCTCTGATAAACGCGTCACCAGAAATAAAAGTTTTGTCTCGTCTACTTCTATTAAAGAGAAAGATTTTTCAATCTCAAATATAGAGGAACCTTGTGTTCAAACAAGACAGACAGGCTCCGACATGTGTCAATCCGATTACCCTTCAAAAGAGTCTATCTCTCTAAATGAACGGGAAACAGCTGAAGAGAGTAACTTGATTCTTAGTCTTGCTAGAACCCAAGCTGATATATTTGATCGGTTAAAACATCATGTCGATGTTCTTCTTGGTGTAGTAAAGAACTGCAATTTCAAAGAAAATATTGAAGATCACTCTTCACGTATGGTTCTCGAGGCAAGCCTCAAAAAGAATGCTTTTAAAATAGAACATCGCTTGAGTAAACTCTCTATTCAAGGATACTTTAAGCAGTCTATTATACCAAGTACTTCTGCTACGACTGAAAACGTTCCATCTCCAGAAGTAAAATCGAAATCCCTTCCATTCAGAAAAATGCGTCTGAATTTCCCATTAATTAAGGATGTTCCACATCACATGGAAGGAAGAAAACTCCTAACGAGGTTATTAAGACAACATTGTCTAATCACTCTTGTGATCAGAAAGTATGCCTCTTTTACGAAACAAAAGGTTCTTCTAAACAAAAAGGAATCTCTAAGTTGAATAAAAATTCCCTTGTTCAACTTCAACGCACCTTGGACTTAATTCTCAAAGGTGTAACTGACATTCGTATGTCTAAACCAGTTGGTTTTCGTACTTACCCTGTGTATGTTACCAGGAAGGTCAGTTCGATGAGTTCCTCAAATGCTCTGAAGCATAATAGAAGTCTTAACAAGAATCGTCTAAAGAAAGATCAAGTCGTTTCCTATGGAAATAACATTACTCTTAATGTGAACGAAATCCTAGGAGAAATAAGAAAAATTGATGATATGAAAAATAGCCTGATAGAGATAATTTAAGGGTATAAAGAAATTATCGACAAGTTGTTATCCTCCTCAAGTCGAAAATCTTCTGGTAAGAACTCAAACTATGTCTCGTATTTTGATGACAGTAAGTTTTATGATAATTTCTCACATCAAAAGGGATCCCTCTCAAGATTCAGAAGGAAAAAGAGATTTGATCATAAACACAAATCTTGTAATGAGCTTAAAGCTCTACTTGTGTTAATTAATCACAATAGGTTAAAGAACTTACTCATAAAAATCCTGTTGAGTAAGTTGTGTTAATATTCAGGTATACTTTTGGCAAAATTGCTTCTGTATAGTTGAGCTATGTTCTTGTCATCCATAGACGAACTATTGCTTGCAGACAGGTTGTGCCTAAGTATTGGTTGTGTTTAAAGTTGCTCCTTGTTGTCTTAAAGAAGTGTTTGTTGCACTCTTGTTTTCTGCTACACTTGTGCTTTAAATTGCTTCTCTGAAGTTATGAAATTTATTGAGCCAGTTTATGAATGTTCATGTACCAAAAGTTTTTTGTTTGTTTTATTCTTTTTGGGCCATGTTGTATTCGTATGTGTACACGAGTTACCATCACGAGTCAACAGTTTGTAAACCCTATAAACCTTCTTCCCTAAGAATCCCTTAAATACCAAAAACTTGAGTCACGTTTGCATACTCGTGGTTATTTCGAGGTCGTCAAGAATGTCTTCCTATTTACAAGCTTGTGGTTTTGCTAGAGGATTTCTTGATAAAGGTATCGGTTTTGAGTCCGAAGGGAGGAAGAAAAGAACCCTTGTAGAAGATGATCATCCCAATGCCTCATGTTATTATGCCTATACTCATGAGGATGTTGAGAAGGAATATATGGTTTCTGCTGAAGTGGTTCATGATTTTCTTAAATACTTTAAGGAATCCAAACTGCAGCTCGTTGATACCTTGAAAAGTCTTGATGTGTTGAAAACTGAGTTGAAAAACGTTACCACTCACCTTGATCTCATAAAATCTCACATCAATGATCTTCACAAAGAGAACCTCTTCTCTGAAGACACAAGGGATGCTGTCAATCACAAGATCAAAGACCTCAAGACTCGTGAAGATCCTGAACCGTCTATTTGATCTTAGTTCGTGTTCGGGCATAGTACTAGAGTCTTCCTTAGTTTCTTAGCTTGTTGGTTTGTGTTTGTCTAGTAAATATTCTATTTTTATTGTTTTATTTAGAAGAATAACTAGAGTTTGGAATAGCCATTATTGTGATTACACATAGCTATGTCCAACGTTTTCATCTTCATGTTTTTAGGTTTATTTGTTTAAATTCTAAAATTGTTTGGAAGATGATTTTTGCAGTATTAATCTTTATGGTTTTATATATTGCAATATTGTTATGGGATATGTGTGTTTACGTCCGTGAACTTGATTGTCCCATACTTTGTCAAAAGTAAAGTCGTTCATGAGTTGATATGTATGTATTGATGAAAGAATGAATTGACTTTTGACAAATACAAAAGTTAAGCCTATTATGTCAATTCTTGATGGAAGATAGGTTAAAATCTTTTTTGTTCAAGGATTATGTGTATTTAATGTCATTTTGCAAATGGTGATGGAAAATAAATGAGTCCTTGCTTATTCCACGGTATAAGGTCGATCTCCGATCCACAATTTTTGTGTACATACTGTGTTGTTCTGTAAGGTGTCTTATGTTGAGATCTATTGACTGAGTCATTGTTTTGACATAGTTGTTGTTCCATGAGATACTTTGTGTCGAGCATGACCAATTAAATTGATCACTTTTGTGATTAGTTTAGTTGTGTATTTCGATTAGATTAATTATGGGTTTTCTTGTGATTAATCTAATTGAGAGTTTTTAAGTCTCCATAAGTTTACTTATATTGAGCATGTTTGATTAAATTAATCATGGGTTCTCTTATGGTTAATTTAATTGAATATTTTGAATTCAAATTCATACTCGTATGTAATTTGTTATGTCCAAAGAAATCCTTCTTTTCTTTTTGAAATTAAGGTCACTCTTGTTGTTCTTTCAGAAATGACATTTTATGGGGGAGAGTTCTTAATTGAACTATTGTTTAATTGCCAAATCTTTGTGGGGAGTGCGGCTGTGAAATATTATAGGGGTTATCTTGTATCTTTATAGACTCCTTGATGAATGCATTTAGCTTCGCCTTTATGATTTCATCTAAATAAGATCATATATGCTTTCTTTTGGTCATGAAATGTCTCTTTCGGAAATTTCATTAGGATCTCGTTCTTGTACCTTTGCCAATTTTATTGACAAAAAGGGGGAGAATTAATATGTAGTTCACACTACAAATACATATGGTTTTCGGATCATTATGTAAGACGGAGTGGTTTCCATGAGAGATGGAGTATTGACTAAGGGGAGTGACATATCACCATAATATTGTTGTTAAAGTTGTGATACAATTGAACTTTGACGTTGTGTAATGATACTATGACGCGGTATAACAATGATTGAGAACTCTTGTTTTCTCGTTGTTATAGCTACGGATTTTCAACAACGATGATGCTAAACTTACATTCTTTGGGATCATTGGAGTACTTGGAAGTGACGAAGATTTCGTGTAATGTTGAAGATTAGGCATGTGGAATAGGAGCTACAAAAGTTTATTTATATATTTTTTGTGTTCCATATGTATTGATGGTTTTGTCACTAAAATTGACAAAGGGGGAGATTGTTAGAGCTTTGCTCGGTCGAACTCGCATGCGTTGCTATCTCAAGCATGTTTGTCAATGTTAGTGATCAAAACTATAGGTATTGATTTCTAGTCTACTATATCTAAGGTCTCGGACTAGGATAAAAAGTGTAGTTGAGCTCAAGAACTCCACGGCAATCATCATACAAGACGAAGGACTACTCAAGGAACTGGTGGATCTTCATCGACTAAAAGGTATGTGGAGACTTGAACTTATTTATCACTCAAAAGTCTATTTATCTCCTATCTTGAGACAAAAGTAGTTTTGCTATATAGACTTAGATTATACACATTTGGTATTTCGAGCCGAGTTTATCTCGCCTATCTATTTCTCAAAATATGTGTTGGTAAGCTTTCGCTTTAGCCAATTTCATCTTTACCTAGTGACAAAAGTCATGTTATGTTTCAATCACTTTGAAAATTGCTCTGACGAAAAATAGTTTGTGAATAACAACTATATAACTTCCTCTGAGAATGTTTCAGTGATTGAAATGAGAGTTTAGATTATATAACCATTGGAGGATATAAGCATTGTGGTGGAAACACATATATGTACAAGTCCTTATTACTTGAACCAAAGTTTGCGAACTTTGTTGATCAAGTGAACCGGAGTAGTGCGTGAGCTAAGTCTGCGAACTCAGTCCGCGAACCCAGTCCGTGAACTTGCGAAGTTCTCAAACCCAAGAATTTCTGCTGGAGTTTATGAACTCCATCCGCAAACTTGAGTAGGTTATATCTAAAAACGATGATTGTGAACTTATTCATATTAACTAAGGAATGCTTTTGCATGCAAACCGTGGCTATATAGTTCATGAACCGATTCAAGTGAATCAAATCGTTTTTGCTTCAATTGTGTCTTGTGTAGTACATGAGATTTCCTTTCAATTGAACAACTCTCTAACTAGTTCATTTGAGTCATTTAAACTAGTTATGGTGAAGAAGAATATGGTTGATATGAAAGTGATCATACGACTAACCATTTGGTTAACTATTGTTCAACCAACTAATGTACAAGTTTGGGTACGATTACACTGTCATGAACTCACCTATGATTCCACAACAAGATCTGATAATAATTATTCAACTGCGATAACAAGAACCCAAAGCATGAAAGTAACTACTGCAACCACACTGGACTCAGTTTCTTTTCTATTTCTTCTTCGTAAGTTACTCAATTACAGACTTTGGCTTATATAGCTTCACAAACCTAACCTAGATCTAATGGCCACAAAGAGCCCAGGTGGTCACATCCGACACACCCATTACAACAAACTACTAATTAGCACTAATAATAATACTAAATACCAATATTATTAAAGACAGACATAAATACGATATGGGGCATCCCAGGTACATGACATTCCACTGTCCTTAAAAACATTCTTGTCCTCAAGGATGAGAGTTAAGTGAAGCACAAACAGAGCTGGAGAGTCAGCGACTGGTTGAAGATATAGATAGTGGTTGTCGCACACTCCAATACACATGAGAAGCCCAACACTATCAACGCCATTAAAAATCCATGTGAGGCCCATAAAGTCCCAATACCAAGCGCATCTGTTGAAAGCCCTCCTGGTAAACTGCCCTCCTGGTAAACTACATGTGAGTCTCACAGTCATAATTATTCTTCTAAAACGAACCATTGGGGTTAACTCTTTAGTATTCACTTCCCTAAAGTAAACCTGTCCCCTGTCTTCATAACTTCCTGTAGAGTAGGCATTAATAGAAGTCCGACTTGCACACAGACAGACATGAATACGATATGGGGGAAGGATAATCAGTGTCAAATGCGATGAGGTCTTGCAAAATACCAGCCACATAATTCTTTGTAGCTTGTGGAAGTGCTCGACCAAAAAGGAAGTGTTTTGATAACAAATTCTTCTTAGCTAGGATTTCTTGTACCGTGGTGGCATTTGTTGAGTGGAGATTCAGCTGCTTCATGTGTTGGTGAGTGCCACCAATAAGATACCCAGCAAAAGAATTCCCACTACCAAATCCCATATGCAACTCAGTGAACGATTCCCTCTCTTTATTAATTAACCCACACAAGACTACTAAGTATATGAGCATGAATATATACATAAACTCCGTCCAAGGAATCTTCGAAAAAAGATGAATCCCCACATAGTTATCAGCTGAATTCCAGATTCCCATTAGTTTGGAAGATAAGTTAATGGCTGGCATAGAATCCCCCTTACGCTCAAACAAATCAAACTGCAGGTGTACGAAGAATTTCATTGCTTGCCACGTACCAGGCACTTGACCAAAAAATTTATGCGCCTTGCTAAATTTCATCACTTCTATCCATTGCAATGTGAAAATACTCGCACTTCCCATATATATGTATGATATTTCTAGAGACATCCTACCACCAACACTACTATCATCAAACTGAAATTCTGAACTATATTCTAGTCTTAAATCCAACTCATAAATAAAGTTTCCCTTATGAGTTCTTAAAAATGACTCAGTAAGCCACTTCCCCCTGTCAATTACGAAGAAAGGATAATGCAAATAATCAGTGAAACACACGGCCCCTGTCAAGATGAATCTTGGAAAAATCTTGAGAATAATCTTGGAAAAATCGAGTCGTGCTGAGTGTAAGACAAGGATTTGAGAATAGTCTTGGAAAAATCGAGATGAATCTTCTTTTCTTCTTCTCGAATGACCTGAGTCCTCAACTTTCGTACACAAATTATGGTCCAGCTATAATCTTCCCTTGCATTATTTACCAGACCCCACACATAGATGTAACAAGGAAGTAGGTATCGAGTAAAACCAAAATCGTACATACCTATCATTTGGTGGCGACCATAAATAAGATATTGAGCAAGGTAAGATGTGTACAAACAACTCCCACTGGCATATAACGATGCCGTCATAATTTCCCTTTGCATCCTAGTTCCTCCACATACCACAGATGTAAGTATTAGCAATTGAAAAACTGAACTAGTCGTGGAGAGATAAAACTGAGCTCTAGTAGTTAAGGAAACTGATAAGATAAACATCCGAAAATAACTAGACTCCTTAGGAATGATCAGCAACACAACACCTTCGGCCTGTCGAACATCTAAAGTTCTTCGAAAATTGTATGACCCTCTAAAACCCCACCAGAACGGACCGCAGCACGCTTCTAAATATTCGGAAGTAGGAGAAAAAATCCAAGGAGGATATTTAATTACCTTAGTACCTCTTTGTCGAACATGAGCCTGAGTAGTTTTATTGAAGTCCTTTGAATTACTTGGACAGCTCCAGCTTTTAAAATGGAATGGCCATACTATGGATTCAAGCCATTCTCCTCTATCAAACAACAATTGACCACAACTCAGAGAGACATGTGTTCCAGGTAGCTCGATGACAAGCCATACAGCACAATTACTAATTCCGGTATTCCATAAACTTGTTGAGCCTAATCTGAATTTCCACTTCAAATAGTTTCCCGACAGAAAATACACCTTGATTGCTTGAACTACCATGAGTAAAGCCTTAGTTCCGGCTGTTCTTGACAGAAATTCTATCCAGGAAGAAGCCTCATTCCCCTTTATATAACAAACATCAGGATTAATTATAACCAGGGAGTAATGTCAAGCCCCAAGAAAACTGTATATACTCGTCACCTCATGTATCCTTGCGAGATGAGTTAACAATTCAGCCCAAAAACTATTTACTTGCAGCTGTCCTGTATCAAACACTTCTGCTGCCTTCTCCATTACAATCCCTTTAATGCTTCCCTTGGGCCTCAAGAGCTTATTACAATAACTTCCACCAATAAATAGAAACAAAAAACCTTCATTGCCGTGAAATTTAAGTCTACCAGGATCAAACAACTTGCAACTGTAACAGTCTTCACCCTCATTGGTCAGTAAAATCTCAATCGAGTTTGCAAGTAACAAATCCAACTGGTACCCATTGTTAAGAAAAAAACTCAAACAAATGTCTCTCCCTTGCTGACATTTTACCAAACAGCTTACCCTCATCAACAATAACACCATTTTTAAACAATACAAGAGCGACTGAATTCATAAATAGCAATCCGGGTCGAAACCCATGTTTAAAACTTAACTCAGAAAAATATTTCTCTTTGTAATCATCAATCAAAACTGACCCATCAAACCATTTTCCACGATCAAAGAGGGTATGAGCAGAATTGAGAATAATGTAAAGACCTTCACAAGTTAATTGATTAGGGTTGTTACTGGATGTTACCTGTAAGATCATCAGTTTTCCACAATTAACCTCATTATTCATAACTTGGAACATTGACCCTATCAGGCAAATCTTCCTCTTCTGCGTCGAAGAAAAACAAGGGAATGAGCGATTCAAAATGGAGTGTTTCATCAGTTTCTTCTTCTTCAAAGAAATAAGAAGGAATTAACTCGAATAGTCCCAAATATCAATAAAAGATTCTTTCACTCTGAAGGGAGGTGGAAGAGTTGAAGCTGTAGCCTTAAGAAACAAGATCTGTTCCAACCTCTTCTCTGTCATGACTAGGAATTTGGACCACCTCCGAAGGGACTCGGCTCGGTATGGAGAGTTAATCGATCTCAACCAAAGGTCATAATACCTCTGAGTCTCTGACAAGTTTCTAAGTCTTCTCTTTCTAATCTTTCTAACTTCATTATAGGTACAACCTTTCCATTCATTTCTACCCATTTTTCCTCCATTAAACCACCACTGATTGCAGAGTACCCACAAGAACTACTGGCTGATACCAATTGTCATGAACTCACCTATGATTCCACGACAAAATCTGATAATAACTATTCAACTTTGATAACAAGAACCCAAAGCATGAAAGTAACTACTACAGCCACACTGGACTCAGTTTTTTTTCTATTTCTTCTTCATAAGTTTCTCAATTACAGACTTTGGCTTATATAGCTTCACAAACCTATCCTATATCTAATGGCCACAACGAGCCCAGGTGGTCACATCCGACACACCCATTACAACTAACTACGAATTAGCACAATAACAATACTAAACACCAATATTACTAAAGACAGACATAAATACGATATGGGCCATCCCAGGTACATGACATACACAAGCCTAAAAACGTGCATTTCATGTGTGTATAACAAGCCATGTCTTCGATCTAACGGTTGATAAATATTAGCTTGAATCTAATCAGGTTTTCATCTAACGGTGAATATTGAATGCTTTGTTACCAAGCTAACATTGATTGCAAACCCTGATTTGAAAGACTATATAAGGGAGAACTCTAGCAACTGGGAAATCTAATCCCCACACATTCTGTATGATACTAGTTGTGCTAATCTAGAATCGATTCTCCTTTAACCTTTGGTTTCTTCTTCTAAACCAGGTTAACGACTTAAAGACTTCATTGGGATCGTGAATCCAGACCGATACTACTTTATCGTAGTTGTGTGATCTGATCTTGCTGTTTCTATCGTACAAGCACAATTATAATAATTGGCTTGAGATTTCTATCTCTGATAGGAAAGATAAAAAGTAATCACAAACATCTTCGTCTCATCGTTTGTGATTCCACAATATCTTTTTTCGCTGCGTCGATTAAGACTATTGTGAGGTGATTGATAATACTAGGCTGTTCTTCGGGAATATAAGTCCGGATTATCAATTGGTTCATGTTCACCTTAATTTGTCAAAAGACGGAACAAAACTCGTAGGTATATTCGTGGGAGACGGATTTATCTATTATAATTGACTTTTCTGTGTGATACAGATTTGTTTATTGAAGTCTTCGAATTTGGGTCGTAGAAACTCCTAGTTGTGGGTGAGATCAGCTAAGGGAATCAAGTACGTAGTATCCTGCTGGGATCAGAGACGTAGAAGCATAACTTTACCTTGGATCGGTGTGAGATTGGTTGGGGTTCAACTACAGTCCAGACCGAAGTTAGTTTCAAGTAGGCTAGTGTCCGTAGCGGCTTAATACAGTGTGTGTTCAATCTGGACTAGGTCCCGGGGTTTTTTTGCATTTGCGGTTTCCTCGTTAAAAAAATTCTAGTGTCTGTGTTATTTCTTTTCCTCATTATATTTTGTTATATAATTGAAATATCACAGGTTGTGCGTTGTTCAATCAATTAGAATATCCGACCTTTTGGTTGGTGATTTAAATTGATTGACACATGGATACTGGTATTTGGTACCATCCAAGCTATCTCTATAGTATTTGATAAAGACTCGCAGATTTCTATTTGCTTGAGTATATAAAAAATCGAGAGATTGAGATATAAACTCTTTGATATACTTTTTATCTAGATTGAGTCTGACTGTCTAGTTGATTCTCTAGAAAGTATATTTGAATTTGTCCATACAGATTGCTAAGCGAAATATTAGGTGTGGTTGTTAGACCCCCGCTTTTTCAGTTGGTATGACTTTTATTAGTGAAACCGATCTTAAGTAATCACCTGAGATGGTATGATCGGGTTTGTGTTTTGTCTGACCAAATTTGGTAAAGGGGAACCTATCCTAGTAAGAGGTGCAGTACATCACAAAGGGGAACCGATCCTTGTATGGGATGCAGCAAGGTTTATAGCAGAAAGAGGAACCGATCCTATGAACATGTGCAACACGTTTTTAGGCAAAGGGGAACCGATCATATGGACATGTGCAACACATATAAGTTAGATACCATAAATATGTGGGGAACCGATCCTAGTACCTAGTCAACCGAATTTTGGAAAGCTAGAGTGACTATGCACAGTACTCACATGGAGGTAGAACCGAAACTTGTTTTGGTAGAACCGATAAACTCATGGTTGTGATTGAATGTTTGTTTGATCAATCACACAGTTCTTGAAAGTCAGATGAACCAATTCTAAACTTGTTTGGAAGTGTGGAAAATCGGTTTCAAGGTTGTAAGTGTTAAATAGAACTTAGAAAGTAAGGATGTCGACATACTTTGAACACGTGCTGTGAATGTTTATTTCTTTAATTGTTCAAAATTATTCCTTAATAGCTAAAGGAAGAAAATCCCAGGATCGAAACATAAGTAAGTTAAGAATCTTTTAATTAAGGTTATTAATTTCATTTTGTAGGGAAATATAAGAATTAGTAATGTGCATTTACTAATTAGATTTTCCGAGAGATTTCGATCATTATTTTTGGACAGGGCATTTCCAGGAATTATGGAAAACGAATTTGTGCTTTAATGAATATATTGAGAATATATTCGGTTGTTGAAGTTTGCCTTTCTAGCAAACTAATCCTTCGTAACAACAGACTTCCTCTTTTGTTGTTGTTACTGGTGTAGCCGCCTATTCGGAGAAGAGAGTAACCTAATTAGGCGAAATCTCTTACAGCCGCTCAGTTTAAAGTCTTCTTTGGGATTGAGAAGCTCTAGCGTGTACCGTTGGTGGGAAACTAGATAATTGCGTTTTATCTTTTGTTTTCATTGATTTGATTGACTAACGGTGGTTGAAATATGATTGCACCTAGTTTGTTTATACTTGAGAATCTTCTCTTCTGATATAAGATTCACTCAAACTAGTTCAGAGTTTCAACAGAGATTTTTAGACTGTTGTTAGTTCTAAAGACGATATTGTGATAATCCATTGTTAACAGACTCCGTTCTGTGCGTGATTGATCACAAGAGATTCAAGTGATTGTGTGCAGGTTTATATTGAAGATCTAAGAAGATTTGAAGACGAAGAAGATATTAAAGATTTCTGATTTGTGAGTTCATAATCTTTGGTGTGCACAATACTTGTTTCGGTAAAAGAGGATCCAATTAATAATCGATTTATCCTTGTGGTAGATTGGATTGATTAATTGAGTAGATCGGCATCAACACAATTCTTTGGATTAAGAGTGTTGTTGGCTTAATCTTAAACGATTACTTCGGTAATTGAACATAAGATAGATCTAAGGACCTGACGAAGGATTTTATGTTAAGATAAACAGAACATCCTTTGTCCAACTCATATCACTTGGTTGAAGAGAGTTGATACCAAAAAGATTTGTTGTTCCTTTACTGTTTGGAATACGAACCAAAGGAATTGATCCAAGCACATGACTTATTTATATGTTGGAGGTGTGGGAATACAGGCGGAACTAGGTGAACTATAGGTTTAGTTGCTGATAGGTGTTGTAAACACCTAGATTTATATCAATATGTTTCTTTGCGAGTTTTCTTGAAAATTATGTATCTTATGTGTGCTTTTGAGTTATTTAGGTACTATGGAGTCATTTGGGAGCAAAAAGAGAAGAAATTGTTTATTTGGAGTGAAAAGACAAAAGGATCAATTCACAGGCGATATCTGGAACAGACTAATATAGCGCATGAAGGAGCGAAGAATGAATCGTCAGTTTTCTGATGCTGGTAGGCCACATATTAACTGGGCAACCCTTATCCAAATCACTGGGTGTCAATAACCAGTCCGTACGGACAGACCTACTTAGGTCGAGTGTTTCTCAGACAACTAGTTTGTCTTTCATTAATACAACACCAGAAATAGAGAGGAGAGATGGCGGCTTTATTCTCTGAGGAAGAGAGAAATCGATGAAGTGATGCAGAGAAGAAATGGAATTGAGAGAAGAATTACAGGGAAGATTAGGAGTTATTGATGCTATTTCAATCGATCGAGGAAGGAATTAGGCCATGGAAGGTTAGGGTTTGGTGAAATTGAAGTCACAGAGAAGATATGGTGGTAATTGAGATGAAATTCGAGATGGAGGTGTTGTTTCTGTGAATGGGTTATGATCTGAAGACAGGGATGATTGAGATCATGGTGGTTCTAATCGGTTTAACAGTTCAGATTCAATGGATGCAGGAGGAAGGGAATGAATGGCAAAGAGGGTTTGTTTGAGAGATAGAAATAGGTGGTGTTAACTGTTGCCATGTTCTCTCAAGAACAAGGAATTGAGATGCTGGTAATTTGAGATAGGTTGAGCTCAATTTGAAATCGCAGGAACTGTAGAAGAAATTCATGGGTTGCAGGTGAAGAAAGAAAGGGGATTTGATGTTTAGGGTTTGAAATGCTTATCAAGAAGGAGATGAATTGGCTCGAATCTCAAATGGATTTGATATTGAGATGAAGGTGGTCTGTTGCTGGTTGTAACGAGATCGAATCTGTTGCAGTCAAGAACAAATCTGCCATGGAAGTTCAGAAGGAAGGATGGGTTCGATTTGGGAAGAAATTGGGTCTGTTGTGGAAATGGTTGCTGAGATTGATGGGGGTTCTGCGATTAGGTTTCCAGATGAGCTGTTGCTGATGAAATGAGAGAAGAAGACTTGAAGGGTTTGGCTGCGTTTGAAGTCAAGAAGGAAACACAAGTGAGGGTTTTGAGCAAATTACTGAAGTGGAGTTGTTCTTGAGCTACTGGTGGTGATGTTGAGTTATGATGCAGAGATTATCGAGCTGTGTGCAGTGAGTGGAGATGCTGCTGTCAAGGCTTAGAGATCTGAAACTGAAGTGAGATGTTGCAGAAGAGATGAGTTGAGTTCAGGATTGAATGAGTGTTTTAGATGTATAGGTTTACAGGGAGTTGAAACTCAAGAAGTAGCTGCAACAGATGGAGTTAATGTCTGGTTCTGATTGATTCAGGTGGAGAAAGTGGTATGCCGGTGGTATGAGAAATGGTTGTGAGCAGTGATATTTGAATGTGCTGTGCAGCTGCTGCTGAGCTGAAATTATAGGTGATTGAACTCTGAACTGGTGTTGGTAGAACGGTGTAGGCTGAGAGACAGGTACAGTTGCTGGTCATTGCAATAGCTGGAGTTACAGGGCTGGAGTGTTGGCAGGATATGAAGAATGGCTCAAGGCGATATTACTTGATGCTGTTGGAGTTGTGTTGCAGAGAAGCAGTGGAAGTGGAGTTGGTCTTGAGAAGCTGAGCAAGACAATGAAGCTGAATGTATGAGCAGTCGCAGAGTGGACTGGCTGTAGCTGCAACGTTGATGCTATAAATGGGTTTGTGGCAACCGATGGGACTGAGTACAAGACAGGATAAATGGTTTGAGTTGGTTCACTGGATTGGGTTCTTGACAGCCAGTTGCAGAACAACAGAAGTGGTTCGAGGTGGTGGAAATTATGAATGGTGGTTGTTTGCTGTGGATGTTGTTGCTGTCTTGGTGGAGCTGTGAATTGAGCAACTTGTTAGTGCTGTGAAGGGAATGGCAGGGAAGATGCTGCAATGAATGATTTGAGCTGAGTTCGAGACAGAGTTGGTAGTAAGGGAATGTATGATGGCTCTGAAAGGGAAGGAGTGAATTAGGCTGAATTCTGGTGAAGGGAGTCAGGCTTACAGTAATGAACCAAGTAAGTTGTCAGTTCCAGAGAACTGACAAGGCAGAGTCTACATGGACCTGGTTTTCTTATGGGCTCAAGGAATCGGTCGCATTGGGCCAATTCACAAGCAGTGTTGATCTATTCCTAATTGAGACTGCAGAAAAGAGAAGGCTATATAAGCATTCACAAAATAACTATTCTATCATCTTTGCCTCTACTTTTTGGTTCTAAGGTTTAGAAACATGAAAGCTTTTCTTTTTCTTCTTGTTATGAACTCCATGAACATGAGCTAGAGTTTTATTTATTGGTTAATGATTAAGTTGATTTCACACAACATGGTTCTTTGATCCAGTATATTAGTTTTGTCTCATATTTATCGTTCATGATTCTCTGGAAATATAGTTATATGATTGACGTATTATAACATGGTTGAGTATTTATTTTGTCAAGTTGCAAATTGGGAGAACTCATATTCATAACTAGAGCTAATTTAGGGTTATTCATAAGCGAAAATCCTTGAATACAAGTAGCACAAATATGGTTATTGCTTGTAGTGATGCATCCTAGTAATCATATGTGAATCTTGACCTTTGTTAAATTGTTTGCGCAATGTATTTCAGTTGTATTGATTAGTCTTATTTCATGAATCTTAATGCTCCATGGGAATTGAACTTGATTAGCGCAAGGCGTTGGGTTATTCTTTTGGTAGAATTCATACTTGCATCGTTTTACATGTATGTGTGATGAAATCAGGAAATTGCGGGATACTCTTTCGAGTAGCGTTTGATAATGAGAGATTAAATATCAATTCTAGTTATTAAGACAAGAACATGTTAGTGAACAAAAACGAAATCCTTAACCAATATCTTTACATCTTGATTTGCGTGTTTGCTTTGCTTTATTTGTTTTTAGTACAACTTAGTTTATTAATAATCATTTTTTTTTGATAAGTCAAAAATTTGTATTAATAGATAACAAAATTTACAAGAAATAGTTTACAAGAAAAGAGGTTATAGCAACCCCAAAAACTTGAAACTATTTGAACCGAAAATAAGCAACATTAGGATGTTCAACAGAAATTAAGAAAGGAGGTTTCCCATTGTAGTGTACTCCCACTTCATTATTGTAGTTTATTAATAATCAGAAAAATCCCCCATTGTTTATATAAGAAACCGAAACATATTGGCAACCTAAGACCTCTCTGTGGGAACGATCCTTTCTTGCCCTTGCTATATTATATATTTTGAGTAGTGCGAAAGTAATTTTTTTTTTGACGCATACGGCAGCGATCAGTTGCTTGGTCTCAACTATACGAAGTTGGTGTCATTTTGTGTAGCGGCTTAATCCCGAGAGTATTCAATTCTGGACAAGGTCCCAAGGTTTTTCTGCATTTGCAGTTTCCTCGTTAACAAAATCTTGTTGTGTCATTTACTTTATATCTCCGCATTATAATTGTTTTATTATAATTAAAGTAAATTACACAAACGTTAATTCCTATTTACTTGATAAGCAATCCTATTGTGTTTGGTTAAGTCCGAACCTTTGTATCAAGTAAACATACTTCGTTGTTGTATTGTCTCGATCTCGTATCCATAGACGATCATACGAAGTGTGAACCGATTAGTTGTATTGTCTCGACTCAGTCCATAGACAATCACTTTCGGAGAAAGGACTTATAGGTAGGAAAAGTTTTAGCTTGAGGTATATTTGGGTACCCTCGCCTTTTCAATAAGCGTTATACTTCCTAGTCTAATTCCTTAATACTATGATCTTGTCTGCACTAGAGTATTATACAATATGTACAGTACATACAGCTTCGCATGTTATGTTTTCAATATAGCACGACTTGAAAGATACGTTAGGAATGAAACAGTTCAAGCCAATGTTACTAACCTCAAGTGAAAGGATGATTTCGTCGTTGTAGTTCATTACTTCTTCTCATTCGTCAGGTCTTCAGAGTAATACTTGTATGTCTCAACATTCCTAGACTTTCTAGTCTAACCTAAATGAAGTTGACTCTAGTATTTAATCAAGCGACTCTAAATGAGTTTTGATACTAAAATATGAGAACCAAACTTGACATACCAATGCTTGGTGAGTTCAACCGAGCTATGCTCTAACAATCTCCCCCTTTGTCAATTTTAATGAAAAAACTCGTATTGCATATGGAGCTAAACAATTCATTATATGTTTGATTCCAAGTTTCAACAACACAATAACCTGCATGTATTCAATCAATGAATGTCGTTGTTGACATCTGAATATAAAAGCTTTTACTCCCCTTAAAGACAAGCTAGGTAAATATTCAATCCGAACATATTTGTTATTCCCCTTTTGTAGTTTTAATACTACAAAAAAGACAAAAGGTATGTTGTGTAGTATTTCTCCCCCTTAGTCAATGCTTTACTCTTTCATTAGATATAACGTTTAAGCACAATTGTGATTTCCTAGTAATTAAAAATAACTTGTTTACTCCATATATTTCTCCCCCTTTTTGTCACAAAATGACAAAGGTTCGAGCAAATAAAGGACAAAACGAAAGGATATTACAAATCTATAAGACTTGTATACAACCTATAAGAGTTAAGCACGGAGGTTTCACATACCATTTTAGATAATCAATATTAAAACCGAAACTACAAAAGTAATTTAGTTTCAATATGTTATCAAGGAAACAATTGCCCGAAGCAGTTTTCCCTAAGAGCCAACAAAACGACTGAGAAACTTAATTCTATTGTTAGACCGATTGCGTATGTACAATCGCTTATTTCGATAAAACAAAAATAAAGATCAGAATTAACTTTATTTTTCTCATCAGACTCTAATTATTCAGACAATTACTTAGACCTTTCCCTTTAGACATGACAAACACTACGTTAGTTAATTAGCTTTTCTTGTCAAGGCATTCGTATGTGCTACAATTTTTACACCCATATTTACACTAGCTAGGTCTCGTTTATTGGCTAATAATACTGTTTTAAGTCATTTACAGGAATTACAAGTATAATCTGTTTACCTGGGGAATAATGGCTAAATGAGGAGCTAAATGACGTTTGCGACAATATAGCTCTAAGGCACCTAAGTCATCTGATGGCCAGAGAGGTCAATGTACTGGAACTAAGAAATTATTTTCTTTGCCGCGTGTGAGCTGCACTAGTGGGCCAAGGAGGTGGAGTGGCATCATTTCCACCACATTTTATTTCATATCAGAACAAAAAAAGAAAAAAACGCCATTTCTTATCAAAGGTGACTAGTGCTGCGCCCGTGCTCCGCATGGCCTAAAGTTATTTATTCCAAGTTGATACTTTTGTATATATATATATGAAGTTATATGTGCGGTTCGTCAAAAATAAAACCGAATGATTAATCTTCAAACCACATTGAGATCTAACGTCTTCAAACTATTCCGTTATCATATGCCTTTGAAAATGAACATGGAAAAGTTTGATTTAGTTAAGTATGTTAGCTCGTCTTTTCAATATGATTTAATATTAATCTCTCCTCTCTTCATATATTAAATGCAAGAAAAAAATTGTGTTCGTTTAAATTCGGAAAAACTACAAAATGTTTAGGGCCTGTTTGGTACAGTTTTGAAAAACAATTTTCAAAAATAGTTTTCCACTGTTTTAAAAACATACCCTTTTTTCCTTGTTTTCATTTTCTAAAATTTGTTTGGTAAACTGTTTTTGAAAACAAGGAAAACCAACTAAATCGGATCAAATGTAAAGATTCGTCTAAGAGATAGTGATATTAGCCATGACTCACTTGCAGTCATTCCCCATCTCTTACTTTGTTCTGAAAAGAAAAAAAGAATAAAGAAAAGAAAAAAAAAAGAAAACACAGAAAACAATAATTTGTTGTTTTCATTTTTTTGTTTTTAAAAACAGAAAACAGATAGAAAACATTTTCTGAAAATGTCCTTTACCAAACGCGTTTTCTCCTGTTTTCCGTTTTCTCTGTTTTTAAAACAGAAAACTGTTTTTGAAAACTATACCAAACAAGACCTTAAAGTCCCATTAAAAATCATCTTCCTCCATCTCAATAACTGGTGGCACTTTCGTCATCACACGCGATACCTTTAACATTAGATTGTGTTGTTCCGCCTTCCCCGTTGGGTTTAAGCCAATGTGAGTATCGCCTTACCGTTGGGTTCTTAAATGGTGGCATTTCTTCATAAACCATAAAAAGATTAATGACAATATAAACGTCTATGGATTGGTCCAGGGACGTGTATAATTCGCGCTCCGTGGATATATCCCAAGGCCCATGGAGTGAGACTGTTTGAAGGACAACCATGCAATACAATATATATGAGAACAGACCCTGTGATCATGGCAGACACAAAAAACCGCTATATCAGTATCTGCAAACAAAAATTTTAGAATGTAAATACGTTTTTGGTGCAGTAACAATAGACATTGACTTATAGATATTCACAAGGTTAGCTGCAACAACCATGTGTGTTAGTTGCCAAGATGATCAAAAGCCTGACATGTTCCAAACGGAATGATTCTAAAAACACAACCACAAATATCAGCAGAAACATGTTAACCACAAAACTGTATAGAAGGAGATTTAAGTACACAATAAATTTTATGCAGAAATAGCTCTTTGATATGCAAGTTTGAATATATAATCAATGTGTATAATTTGCTAGGATTATCAGAAAATCCGATGTTCCAAACCGAATGATTCTAAATAGGCAATCACAAATTTGAGCATCGTTAACATGTCAACCACAGACTATATAGAAGGAGATTTAAGTACAAAATAAAATTTTATGTAGAAATAGCTCTTTAGCGTGCAAGTTCGTAGCTAATATTAGTATATCCCTTTAGTTCAGATTATATCTAACTCTAAAATAATGCTAAGGAAAGCAATAACTGTACCATAATCTAAAACAATGCATGGATATGATGAGCCAACCTGGTACACAAACAAATGAATGAAACTTTGGTCCATATTACCTTGATGCGGGTGGGACTACTTAATTCCAAGCATTCTCTTCCACTTATTATAACTGAGTATGGTGTTGCTAAATTAACTGCAGAACAAAAAAATGCTTAAGAGCCACAGAAGAATTGAAAAAAACAACAAAAACTGTACGAAATAGTGTGAGGACAGTAGCATATCCATAAAACCATATAATCTTGATTTTTCGGAGAAGAATGCTCATCAGATGCTCCTGTCTTGTAATCTCACCCCGTAGTGACTTAACCATATATAGCTCTTGGAAAAAAGAAATTTGTTCATAATCATGAACCAAAAAGTGAATTCAAAACCCACATGTTAAATCGAAGTTCACATACAATCAATAGTGCTTCTTCACTCTAATTTTTAACCAACTATTACTAATACTACTACTATAGTGAAATAAGCAAAGTATACATAAAGCTTTCGAGACGTGAGAAACAGTTTATAAAGCTAAATAACTCTAATTACCCCATGATGTTGAAGCATACATAAATCTCTCAAGACTGAGCAACCTGTAACAACATAACTGCAAGTTCAAATTACTATTAGAAAAAAAGGAGTTCGAATAACGAATGTGAGTAATTTAATGCCAGGACAGTTATATGCAAAAGAATGTGAAAATATTTGCAACTCACATCCCCATTTGGACTTTACTTAGAATGATAACTGAAATTCTTTTGTTACATGACCTGGATAAGAAGGATGATCAAGCGGCAGATGTTCTCATAACCACATAATGTTGTTCTTATATAATATGTACAATTAGGCTCACGGGGACTATGAGATAAAGGCTTGAATTTGTATTTTTATTGTATCATCAAAGTAAAACAAACCTTGCTTCGTATGATTTCCCTAGCACAACGAATAAATGCTTGCTCTCAGAACTATTCTTCTGATAGCCCACAAATTCTCGATTCCCCTGCCATAAATCCAAACCATGCGATAGACATATAACACTAAGAAAAAGAGAATAACATTACCATGACCATATAAGAAGATATTTACGATGGACAACACCATTTACCCCGTGCAAAAGTTTCTTAAGAGCCACATTGACATGATCTAAATCCTACCAACTAAAGAAAAATTTCATTGCATCCAAGACTAATTTTTACCTGCTAGATGTGTATTTTTACCAAAAGTTGAATATTCAATCACCACATTGCTTCTGAATACAAAAAAAAAGTAGACTAATTAAGTATGCCCATTTTTCTATTGAGAAACTAAGTTTTAATGAACTGAATATGGGGATGGGATGTCGAGGTACCTTGCCGTGTTTGGATGTTATTTAATGAAGAAACCACTGGAGATTTAAGAGAACTGAAATGCTGAGTTCCAACTGCAAACACGATCTCATATGCACACATCAGCAAATCAAAAATCCACACCAAACTGGTGCCAATTTCCTGTAAAGGCTCGCAGAGAAAATAGAAGTTTTGGAGTTTATTAACCTAATCCTTTTCACCACTGTCATTCATGTTGAATTAATATAGTGATTGATTTTCTAAAGCCTTCTTATACCCTAAAATTTTAAGCCTTTCCAAAACGACGGAAAAAACTAAAGTACTATAGTTTAGTGATACTAGTTAGTGGCAGGTCCATCCACAAAAGCCCAGTAACATGAGGTCCAAAGTTTTAAAGAAAAAAGAAAATTGGACCTAAAATTTTATTCCCAGGTCCTATACATGTGCGAGATACATGAGACATATTTTTAAATTCCCAAAACACCCTCATGTATATAAAAACAGGGTAACTAAATTTCATTTCATTTTTTCTCTTTTCATTTCACTCTCTCAGATCCAAATCGGAGAGCAGCTAGAAGAAGGAAAAAATTCTTGGGTTTTAATCGTCGAACGCGAGATTATTTATTTCAATCTTGTTTCATTAGCCGAGATTTAGTTAGTTTTAATGTTGTCTCATATTTTTTTGAAACTATTTGGATTTGATTTTCAGTCTAATGGCGAAATCAATTGAGATACTGTATATGAAGTTGTTGCTTCCTACAGATCAAGAAAATCAGCTAAGAATTAGTCAAGGTATTTGGTTTATATTTGATTCCCATGTTGATTTTTCAATTCATCTTAGTCTGTTGTTGGAGATCTCATATTTAGTTCGGATCTAGATAGATAATCATGTTTTCTATACATTTCGTTAGTAGATCTGATATTTTACTTTCATTTTGTTGGGTTTTTAGTTTGTTTTTGTGTATTAACCATCTGTACATATATGATGTACTGATGGTTTTTGATGAAAATAGTTCAGATCTAGACGTAAATAATAAATTTGTTGTTGTTTGAGATTGTTTGATCCAGCAATAAATATATGATATTTTGTTCCAGGTATGTTTTCTAATCATCTTCTTTTATTATTTTGTTTGTTTTCTTCTTTTGATTTGTTTTTCGATTGTATTATGAAGATCAAATCGATTTTCATGACGCTTTTATGTTTTTAGCTTTGTTACAGTTTGGTTTTGTGTATGAATTGACAGTACGTATACGGCGTACTGATATAAAATTATTTTGATTATGTTTTAATCAGATTTTTGCCACTGTTTTTGGGTTCGATCCATGAGTATGTAAGTGTAATACTGAAATATGTGCTTTGATTCGGTTATATTCATCGTTTCATCAATTCTTCTTTACATGAAGTTGATTTTTAGTTCATGATTATGTAGTACGTATATAGCGTACTGATAGAAACTTTTTTTGATTCTGTTTTATTCAGAGTTTTGGGTTCCATCCATGAGTACGTATGTGTAATACTGAACTATGTTCTTTGATTTTTAGTTATAAATCAGAGGTACATATATGGAATACTAAAAAGAACTGCTTTAATTCTGTTATATTCGTAGATTTATCGGTCTTTTCTTATCTTGGAGTTGATTTAGATAATGAATCAACAATTCCTATATATGGATTACCTAAAGGTAACATGATTTTTTGTTTTGTTTTTACAGGTTCGTTGTTGTTCGCCGTAGTGGATTTTAATTCGATTGATAATTTTTTCAGGTTAGTTTCATGTAAAATGAGCAGTATTATTTTGATGTGTTCAATGTTTCGTGTATATATGTACGGTTCGTAATTGCTTGTTAATACATTAGATTATCTAGAATTGTAATTAGCTGAATCAGTGCATATTGCATGTACTACTCATTTTTATCCGTTGTTCATCATGGTTGTGTCAATATTGTTACGTTTTGGTCGCATTTACAGGTTCAAGATGTCTATATCTAGTCCAAACACTAGGAACTTTTTTGAGTATACCATTTATTAACTGCAAATTAACTAGTTTTATTTTCAGTATATCATTTATGTACTGCAAATTCATAGTGTCTAACACACAGATTCATATATGTAAGCATAAGAATGGTTTTTTAATGAGTATGAAAGTTATGTACTGAAAATTCTGAGCCTTTTTTTCGGTTTCAATTTGTGTAGCTTTTTAGTTTCTGAGAGTATATCATATATGTACTCTTATATTTTGCAGGTTTTTTATCCACTAGCATATGCTTAGTTCCTGGAGAAGATGTTGCATTAGTTTCTGGAGAAGATGTTGCTGCTTGGTCCTCTTCAAATAAGGATTAGCTCATGATGTTGATTTCTTATTCAAGAACTTTCATCAGTTTTTGAATTATGTAATAGGGAATCTATTTCCTAAAACATTGTTGCGATGCTGATTTGAACAGTAAAAGATAAAAAAAACTATCGGTGTATCATATTGGTTAAAATAAAACAGGGTTTTTTCAGTACATCATATATGTACTACTAATTCATACCATTTTATGCTACTTTTTCAGCAAACACATATGTAGACTTCTTCTCAAACTTCACAAATCAGAACGTCTAGGTCTTCTACTATGTTTTTTTTATTATATATGTAGATAAATTAGGTTTCTTTATGGAAGAGAGAAGAATATCGAATTATATTATATATTAAAGGTGTGCAGGCACACATGTTTGGCAACAAGGAGTTTCTGGTCATTTCCATGTTTTGGTTAAATATGGACCTGTAGATAACTAATTAATCCGGTTGGACCCTACTATAAATAATCTTATGGGCTTAGGACCAAACAAGAAATTTTCCTTTTCTAAAGCCTTCTTATACCCTAAAATTTTAAGCCTTTCCAAAACGACGGAAAAAACTAAATGATATTACCTGTAATCGATAGTATTACGATTACAGGTAAAAAGACTTAGCAAAACCCTTGTCATATTAGTTTGCTTGTCGGAAGACAACAGGACGAGGAAGAAGAAAGATTTGCGTCGCTGTGTAGGGTTTTGTGAGAGAGAAATCCAGTAGGGAGAATAGAGAGACGGAACGGTGCGATCGAAAATTAAATTAGACCTTTTGGGAAGGTATTCATCACCAACCCTATTTCGTGTGTTGCAAAAAACACCGGAAAGATCTCAAAACCCACGATTTGTATTGGCCTATATTCTCTCAAGTGGGACCAAAAGTTCTGGAATTCAATCTTTGTTCAGCTTTTAACCACAACTCTCTAAATTGAACTCAAATTATATATAAAATGTTCTTGTCTGTAGAAACATCTTAGGGCAGAAATACATTTCAAGTCTTCAATCAAGCAGTTGCGATTATTTTCTACTTCAACCGAGATGGAGTCTTTAGGGATTGATACAAATCTATGGGGTTTGATGTGAACGGAAGTCGTTAACAGAGAAACTTTGAACATTCAAAGCTAAGTCGTGATGTTGGTTTGTTGTGGTTGAAATGGAAATTATGGGGTTCCTACATAGCCCGTAATTGGGTGCAATTTGAAGCTCTCAAGAAGAATTAAAAGCACAGGTGGACTTCTACAATAGCAACATCAACAAATTCCCGGGGTTTTGGTTTCCAATCGAGTTCAGTCGATGAGAGAAGCGAAGAGATGAGGGTACTGTTGTATTCAGGTTCGATTTCTCCTCTCATATTCAGATGCTTCAAGGATTGCAACTTATAAAAACAGATGGGTTTGATGTTTCGTAACAGCAAAACATGGAATTGAATATTAAGATCAGTACATCATCAACAGATCTACGGGGTTTGTTATTGCTTGAAACTGGACATGAATGGAGGTGGTTGAGCATCTACAGGAAGTAATGGGATTGTTCTAATCTTGGTGGTGTTCTATGATTCAAATTAGATTTGTTGCCATATATTCGTAGTTGTGCACAAGAAGTTAAGCAACAGATTTTGGGGGACTTTGAAGGTAATTGAAATTGGGGTTCTGATGGGATTTCCTGGTGCTTTAGTGTCGATTGCAGGCAATGGGTTTGAAAACTTATACAATAGCAACGACAAGGGGTATTAAGTGATTCCGGTGGTTGAAAGTGAAGGTGTCTGTGATGGGTTATCACTCAATCTTGGCGTTGGTTCAAGTTCTCTAACCAATGGGTTAATTTCAATTGAAGTTGGTGGATGTACGCAAATCTGCAGATGTGAATGGACACAAATGTAAATGGAGATGGAATACAAGGATTTCGGTTGCGAACAAGGAGGTGCAGATAGTGGTACTTCTTTGGGTGTTGCTTTAGAGAAGTGGGTTTGTGGTTGTAGGCAGTGGAGAAGGGCTATGATGGTTGTTGTTGATGGGGAGTTTTGGTTGGTGTTTACATTGACTTAATTGTGAGAAATTACAGGAAGAGCGCTGTTTCTATCGAGTCAAATACAGGTGCTTGATTTCAGCTGTTGTAGGCATGAATATAGGGTTGAATCCAGACTACAAATCAGAGAACAAGTCACGGCAGTGATGTATAAAAGGGAAGCTGAATGAACCACGAAGGTAGGCTTGAATACTGCAATCTGAATTTTCTTTTTCTTTCTATTTTGGTTCAGTTCTTTTTTGTTCTCTTGTGTGTTAGAGTTTTTGATTCAATACGTTTAATGTCTATCTACACAACAATGAGAAGCTAAACCCTTCTCTGCCAAGACAAGAGGGGAAGCTTAATGGGTTCAAGTATTATTTACAGTGATCATAAATAAATTCCAAGTTTTAATCCATTTCTTTTGTCTCTGTTTGATTGCAATTTTGTGTTGGTAGTGTCTATAAACTTTTTAGATTCATTTTGATTTCCGGATACATTGGATGCTAGGGAATCTCTGTGACATTTCTCAGTCGAGCTTTATGTTAGAAATATAATCAATTGTCATGAAATGGTATTTGTTTTAGTTACATTGAGATTCTAATTTGCTATATCTGCCGGGTAGAATGAATCGTTATTCATTTCTATTTGAGTTATAATTTGATCACATACATACTTGAATACATTAGGTGAAACCTCAAAGTCTTGGTAGACACTACAATCATTTATTTCTTTCTTTTACAATTATCGTTTGCTGCATTTCACAACTTAATTACAAATCAACTTTATATTATTTCTTTGCTAAACAATTCTTCTGAGCACCAACAATCTATGTGGTTCGAACACTACTATATTGCACTTCTTTATCTTTGATACTCTGAAAAGAGGTAATCAAATTTTGGTGCCGCTGCCGGGGATTGTTTAGTGTTCTTTAGAATTCAGTTGTGCTTAGGTTTGTTTCTTTTTAAGTTTCGTTTTAGTGTTTGCTGATTTCTTTTGGCTTGATCATAGGGAGTAAGATAGCATTAATATTTGGCGAAACTAGGAGCTGGATAGGAAGAAGGAAGCTGGTGCTATTTTTTAAGTTGTGAGTAGGCTGAAATATAGCTGAAACAACGCGACTTTGGTAACATTGTATCTGTCTCTTATTTGTTGTTTTTAGTATCATCGTGTTATTTTTTTGTTTTTTTCCTGCTTTAGTTAGTTCCCTTCCTGATTTTGCAAGTGCATGCAATATTCTAGACCTGATCATTTCAATCGGTTAGTTAGATATCACCGTTTTGCTAATAGGGTATTAGAGAATCACCCTAGTCATCCAATGGAAGGTGAAGTTGCTATAATAGCTGCTGAAGCCGCAGCCAATGCTGACGGACCTAGATACCTTAGGGATTATTTGCAGCCGGAAAGGACTTCTACACTTTCTTGTATAGTTCTTCTGGCTAATGCTGGCAATGTGTCGATTAAATATGGGAAGATACAAGCACTTCCTAAGTTTCATGGATTGGACTCCGAGAGTCCATACATGCATTTTAAAGAATTTGGTGAGGTTTGTACTACTATGCCTTTTGTTGCTGCGACTCAAGATGTTGTAAAACTGAAATTGTTTCCATTTTCTCTAAAGTAGAAAGCTAAGACTTGGATGCATTCTTTGCGACCAAATACCATTAGGACATGGAATGAAATGACTAGAGAGTTTCTGAAAAAGTTTTTTCCTATTCATAAAACCATCACTCTTCGCAAAAATATTATGAATTTTTCTCAAAATGAACATGAGTCTTTTTTCGAGTGTTGGGAGAGGTTTAAAGACTTACTTTCTAGTTGATCTCATCATGGTTATGAAATTTGGAGAGTTATTAACTTCTTTTATGAGGGTCTGAATTCTGGTATGCGTCAGTTTGTTGAAATGATGTGTAATGGGCAATTTCTGAATAAGTCACCTGATGATGCTTGGAGTTATTTCGATTCGTTAGCTGAAAATGCCCAAAATTGGGATACTTCAGGCACGGCGGATAGAAATGAGTCCAAAGCTTTAGCTAGTTCTAGGCCTGGAATGTATGTGTTGAATGAAAAACATGACTTGAATGCTAAAATTGCTAGCTTGCATAGGAAAGTTGATGCTATTCACAAACCAGATGTAGTTAAGGTAGCTGACTCGGTAGAAACTGCTTGTGGTATTTGTGAAAGTATGGAACACTACACTAAGGATTGTCCTACGATCCTAGCATTTCAAGAAGTGTTACATGACCAAGCAAATTCCATGGATACTTATGAAAGACCATTTAGCTCCCCATATTCAGAAACATATAATCCAAATTGGCGAAACCATCCTAATTTCAGCTGGAGGAATGGTCCTACAATGAATGGTGTTAATGTTCCCCAAGGTTCTTCATCTAGTAACCCTTATGCGCCACCTCATAAGAATTCTCTCGAGGATACTTTACATACTTTTATGCAGGGTCAGACACATATAAATCAGAATGTTACGAAGACTTTAGATGAGCTGAAAACTAGCATAGTTAGAATTGAATCACGTCTCAACGTTAGGGAGAAAGGGACATTGCCTGCCCAAACTCAACCTAACCCAAAAGGCCAATTTGAGGTTAAAAATTCTAACTTGGAGCAAGTTAATGTTGTCACCACTCTTAGAAGTGGTAAGGTGATTGAGACTCCGATGAAGGTGAACGAACCTGAGAGGTCTCCGAAGCTTAAGAATAGTCACAGTGATATTCAAAATGAACAATCTGAAATTGATAAGAAAGTGCATGCTCTATTTCCTCATCGTTTATCATCTACTAAACAGTTGGCTGATAATAAGGATATCCTTGATGTTTTTCAGCAGGTAAAGATCAACATACCTCTCTTGAGTGTGATCAAGCAATTTCCAGCCTACACCAAGTTCTTGAAGGATCTCTGCACGGTCAAGAGGAAGCACAATGTGCATAAAAAGGCATTTCTCACGGAACAGGTAAGTTCTATTCTTCAACATAACACTCCTCCCAAATATAAAGATCCGGGATGCCTACTACTTCTTGTATAATAGGGGATTTCATGATCAAACAAGAACTTCTGGATTTGGGAGCTAGTGTAAACCTCCTACCTTTCTCGGTTTATGAGCAGTTGGGCTTAGGTGAATTAAAACCCACCTCAGTCACTCTACAACTTGCTGACATATTAGTTAAAGTACCGAGAGGGATAGTTGAGAATGTGTTAATTCAAATCGATAAATTTTACTATCCGGTGGATTTTATAGTTTTGGGTACTCAACCTGTAGCTAATGCTAGTAAAGAAATACCTGTCATTTTAGGTCGTCCTTTTCTTGCAACTGTAAATGCCTTGATTAATTGTCGAACTGGAATAATGAATATTTCATTTGGAAATATGACTTTTGAGTTGAACATATTTGATGCATGTAAATATCCAGGTGGTAGAGATGATATTCATGAATTTAATATGATTGAAACATATGTGCAGGAAAAAGCATCTCATCTAAAAGCTAAGGTTCGTTGTTTTCCTAATCTATGGGGTTTCGATGAGGATGGATATATTGAAGAAGTTAATTCTTTACTGAATTCATCCTTGTTACTGGACACTGATAAGTGGCAGTCTAGATTTGAGTCGCTTCAAATCAGTGAGACTGAGCCATTGTCTCCATCCGTAAAATTCCCAAAGCCTAAACTTAATCCTCTTCCTAGTGAACTGAATTATGACGTTTTAGGTCAAAATGAAGATGTTCAAGTTTTCATACCATCTGAACTTAATGAGGAACAGAAAACAATACATTCACATGTTGTTAAGAAGCATAGAAGTGCCGCAGAATGGAGTATTGCATATATGAAAGGAATTGATCCTAGAATTTGCACACATAGGAAGTCACAGCTCAATGAGGTTCGTCGGATCAGAAATGAGGGTGATACGAACTGTAAATGTAAAATGAAAATATTTCTTTATAAGCATGCTATTAGGGAAATAGTTGAATCATTTCTTTGCTACAATTCTAATTTGTATTTGTTTTCTGATAAGCTCAAGCCACAATGGAAAGACCCTTTTAATGTTAAAAATGAATTTCGTGATGGTACTGTTGACATTCGAAATCCTAATGACAGCAACATCTTCAAGGTTAATATTCAGCTTTTGAAGCCATTTTTGGAACTTGTGAATCCAGAAGTCGATACCACGACTCTGGAGGATCCTTCTTATGGTTGATTGGCTGTGTTTTGCAGATATCTGGCTGGAGACATAAAATTCAGTGCTTTAGGGAGACAACCCTATTCTGATATGTTTGTGGGTATCACAGCTGGAATCCCTCATGAGAAAAAACTCGTCCTCTTGTGCGAGCTTGAGGTTTAAAGGCTTGTTGCATGAGCTAAATGCAATCGAACTGACCTGCGACAATGGTAAAATAATGTAGCTTTATTTTATTTTCTTTCTTATCTTTATCATGAATAATATGTTTGTGCTTGAATGATTACCTGCCACATTGGGGACAATGTATAAATTAGGTTGGGGTCGGGGTAAATTAAATCCATGTTTTTCTGATTTTCAGGTCTACATTTTCAGGTTTCATTATTTGCTTGTACATTTTAATGCTTGAAAAGAAGAAAAAAAATTGAAAATTTTATATGATAAGATCAGCTGTTTAGCGGTCTTTCTACACCACTGTTTAGTGGTTTTAATCCAGCTGTTTAGCGGATTCGTCTAGCTGTTTTGCAGACGCCTTTAATATAGATGTTTAGCGGACTTGTCTTGTTGTTTAATATACATTGCTCAATCACTGTTTAGTGGTTCCGTCTAGTTGTTTAGCAGACGTCTCTCCATATCCAGCTGTGTAGCGGATATAGTTTTCTTGTTTTGCTCGGGACTAGCAAAATGTAAGTGTGGGGGAGTTTGATAAGCACGTATGTGCTACAATTTTTACACCCATATTTACACTAGGTAGGTCTCGTTTATTGGCTAATAATAGTGTTTTAAGTCATTTACAGGAATTACAAGTATAATCTGTTTACCTGGGAAAAAATGGCTAAATGAGGAGCTAAATGACGTTTGCGACAATATATCTCTAAGGCACCTAAGTCATCTGATGGCCAGAGATATCAATGTACCGGAACTAAGAAATTATTTTCTTTGCCGTGCGTGTGACCTGCACTGGTGGGCCAAGGAGGTGGACGTCGCATCATTTCCACCACATTTTATTTCATATCAGAATAAGAAAAGAAAAGAAAGCCATTTCTTATCAAAGGTGATGTTCTTGTCTGTAGAAACAACTTAGGGCGGAAATACATTTCAAGTCTTAAATCAAGCAATTGCGATTATTTTCTACTTCAACCGAGATGGAGTCTTTAAGGATTGATACAAATCTATGGGGTTTGATGTGAACGGAAGCCGTTAACAGAGAAACTTTGAACATTCAAAGCTAGGTAGTGATATTTTTTTGTTGTGGTTGTAATGGAAATTGTGGGGTTCCTACATAGTCCGTAATTGGGTGCAATTTGAAGCTCTCAAGAAGAATTCAAACCAGAGGTGGCATTATACAACATCAACATCAACAAATTCCCGGGGATTTGGTGTCCAATCGAGTTCAGTCGATGAGAGAAGCGAAGAGATGAGGGTACTGTCGTATTCGGGTTCGATTTATCCTCTCGTATTCAGATGCTTCAAGGATAGGAACTTAGAAAAACATATGGGTTTGATGTTTCATAACAGCAAAACATGGAATTGAAGATTAAGATCAGTACATCATCAGTATATCTACGGGGTTTTTTATTGCTTGAAACTGGACATGAATGGAGGTGGTTGGGCATATACAGGAAGTAATGGGATTGTGCTAGTCTTGGTGGTGTTCTGTGATTCAAATTAGAGTTGCTTCCATCAATTCGTAGATGTACACGAGAAGTTAAGCAACAAATTTTTGGGGATTTGATGGTAATTGAAATTGGGGTTCTGATGGGACTTCCTGGTGCTTTAGTGTCGATTCCAGGCAATGGGTTTGAAAACTTCTACAATAGCAACGACAAGGGGTATTAAGTGATTCCGGTGGTTGAAAGTGAAGGTATATGTGATGGGTTATCACTCAATCTTGGCGTTGGTTCAAGTTCTCTAACCAATGGGTTAATTTCAATTGAAGTTGGTGGATGTACGCAAATCTGCAGATGTGAATGGACACAAATGTAAATGGAGATGGAATACAAGGATTTCGGTTGCGAACAAGGAGGTGCAGATAGTGGTACTTCTTTGGGTGTTGCTTTAGAGAAGTGGGTTTGTGGTTGTAGGCAGTGGAGAAGGGATATGATGGTTGTTGTTGATGGGGAGTTTTGGTTCGTGTTTACATTGACTGAATTGTGAGAAATTACAGGAAGAGCAATGTTTCTATCGAGTCAAATACAGGTGCTTGATTTCAGATGTTGTAGGCATGAATATAGGGTTGAATCCAGACTACAAATCAGAGAACAAGTCACGGCAGTGATGTATAAAAGGGAAGCTGAATGAACCACGAAGGTAGGCTGGAATACTGCAATCTGAATTTTCTTTTTCTTTCTATTTTGGTTCAGTTCTTTTTTGTTCTCTTGTGTGTTAGAGTTTTTGATTCAATACGTTTAATGGCTATCTACACAACAATGAGAAGCTAAACCCTTATGCCAAGTTTAACGGGTTCAAGTATTATTTACAGTCATCATAAATAAATTCCAAGTTTTAATCCATTTCTTTTGTCTCTGTTTGATTGCAATTTTGTGTTGGTAGTGTCTATAAATTTCTTAGATTCATTGTGATTTCCGGATACATTGAATGCTAGGGAATCCCTATGACATTTCTCAATCGAGCTTTATGTTATAAATATAATAAATTGTCATGAAATGGTATTTGTTTTAGTTACATTGATGTTCTAATTTGCTATATCTGCCGGGTAGAATGAATCGTTATTCATTTCTATTTGAATTATAATTTGATCACATACATACTTGAATACATTAGTGAAACTCAAAGTCTTGGTACACACTAGAATCATTTATTTCTTTCTTTTACAATTATCGTTTGCTGTATTTCACAACTCAATTACAAATCAACTTTATATTATTGCTTTGCTAAACAATTCTTCTGAGCACCAACAATCTCTGCGGTTTGAACACGACTATATTACACTTCTTTGTCTTCGGTACTCTGAAAGAGGTGATCAATAAGTCTAACTAAGATCAGAATTAACTTAGTTTCTCTTATCCGGAATCAATTGGACTAAACAAATGATCCTGTATTTTTGCTAAGCCTCAAACAATATATACAAACCAAAATAAATTGTCTTGCATAATTATTTTCTTAACCGGAAGCAATTGAACGAATATAAACATTATAGCACCGCAATTGCACAGAATTTTGTTAAGCAAAAACACTTGATACCCAATAATAAAGAAGATATCAAACCATAAGCCAAATAAATTGACATAGTTTTTCTTAACCAGAAACAATTGAATCACATAAACAATCCATACACAATAATGGAACGTATCAATTGTACCAAAATTTTGTTAAGCAAAAGCAAAATATATGCAATATAAACAGGATTTTCTTAAACAGAAAAACGATTAACTAACAAATAAAATCGTTACCTCAATTTCCGTAGCCACCACTCCCAGGAAGATATATCATTAAGCGCAAATTCAAATAAGAACTCTTCCCTGGTGTGTTGTCATCCTCTCGCAAGAACAAAAGAACAACAACAAAAGCAACCTTTACCAGAGAAAGGTTGAATAGGTTTTAACTAATGTGTTCCAATAGAAAAAGTTGAAAACCCGAAACACATATGTTATGCTAAACACAACTCATGTAAACATAAATTGATTCAACATATTGTGACTTTTCACATATGAGTTTCAATCGGAACATATTATGGTCCTTTGATAAATCCTACCAACATGGGCTAGAACTTAATCCCGCTAAATCCAAAATCCACACAAATCATAAGGGTTGCATCATATGAGATCGAATATTAAGGTTAATAAAAACTGAAAAGACGAGGGTACTCAAATATACCTCAATCTAAAACTTTTCCACCTATAAGTCCTTTCTCCGAAAATGATTGTCTATGGACTGAGTCGAAACAATAAAACAAATCGGTTCACATTTAATGTGATCGTCTATGGATACGAGATCGAGACAATACAACAATAAAGTATGTTTACTTGATAAAAGGTTCGGACTTAACCAAACACAATAGGATTGCTTGTCAAGTAAATAGGAATTAACGTTTGTGTAATTTACTTTAAATTATAATAACAACAATTATCATTGCGAAAAATAAAAGTAAATGACATAACAAGATTTTGTTAACGAGGAAACCGCAAATGCAGAAAAACCCCAGGACCTTGTCCATAATTGAATACTCTCATGATTAAGCTGTTATACAAAATCAAATCAACTTCGTATAGTTGAGACCAAGTAACTAAACCTATAGTTCACCTAGTTGCGTTTGTATTCCCACGCCTACGACCTGTAATAAGTCACGTACTTGGAACAATTTATTTGGTTCGTATTCCAAATAGTAAAGGAACACAAATCTGTTTGGTATTAACTCTTTTCAACCAAGTGATATGAGTTCGACAAAGGCTCTTCTGTTTATCTCAATAAACTCCTTCGTCGGGTTCTTAGATTTATCTTATTATCAACTACTGAAGTAATTGTTAAGATTTTACAATCAATACTTTTAATCACAAAGAATTGTATTGATGCCGATCTACACAACTAATCAATCTAATCTACCACAAGGATAAACCGATTATAGTTGGATCCTCTTTTACCGAAACAAGTATTGTGCACACCAAAGATTATGAATCCCAAATCAGAAATCTTCAAAGTCTTCTTTGTCTTCAAATCTTCTTAGATATTCAATAAACACCTGCACACAATCAAGTTGAATCTTGTGTGATCAATCACGCACAGAACGGAGTCTGTTAACAATCGATTATCACAAGACGTCTTTAGATCTACAAACAGTCTAAAGATCCCAGTCAAAACTTCGATCTAGTTTGAGTGAAACTTATATCAGAAGAGAAGATTCTCAAGCATAAACAAACTAGGTTCAATCAAAGTTCAACCACTGTTAGTCAATCAAATCAATCGAAAACAAAAGATAAACCGCAATTATCTAGTTTTCCACCAACGGTACTAATAAATCTTATCAATCCCAAAGAAGACTTTAAACTGAGCGTCCATAAGAGATTTCACCTAATTAGGTTACTCTCCTCTCCGAATAGGCGGCTTCACCAGTAGCAACACAACTGAGATAGTTCTTGCTGTACGAGGATTAGTTTGCTCGAAATGCAAACTTTCATATTTACAGACCAAGGAAGTTTGGACACCAAGGAATTTCCAAAACCGAAAATATTCTCAAGATATGCAATATATTCCAGATTCGGTTTCCATAATTCCTGGAAATGCTTTGTCCAAAATAATGACCGAAAATCTCTTGGAAAATCTCTAACAAGTAAATGCACACTACTAATTTTCATTTTCCTAAAATAAAATTAAAAACCTTAAATAAAAGATTCTCAATTTATTTTATTCGATCTGGGATTTTTTTCCTTTAGCTATTAAGGAATAACTTTGAACAATTAAAGATAAGTGTTATTGCACGTGTTCAAAGTATGTAGACATCTTTACTTTGTAAGTCCTCTTTCATACTTACAATCTTGAAACCGATTTTCCACACTTCCAAACAAGTTTAGAATTGGTTCATCTGACTTTCAAGAACCACGTGATTGATAAAGAACACTAAATCACAAATCATGGGTTTCACGGTTCTACCAAAACAAGTTTCGGTTCTACCTCCATGTGAGTACTGCGCATAGTCACACTAACTTTCCAAAATTCGGTTGACAGGTACTAGGATCGGTTCCCTACATATATATGGTATCTAAATTGTACTTGTTGTACATGTCCATAGGATCGGTTCCCCTTTGCCTAAAAACGTGTTGCACGTGTCCATAGGATCGGTTCCCCTTTCTGCTAAAAAATTGTTGCACCTCATACAAAGATTGATTCCCCTTTGTCATAGGTTGCACCTCTTACTAGGATCGGTTCTCCTTTACCCTGAGTCGGTCATACAGATAACACACAATCAATCATACCATCTCAGGTGATTACTTAAGATCGGTTTCACTAACAAAATTCATACCAATACAAAAACCAGGACTTTGTGAATATTTTTACCAAGAACATAAACAAGTCATGAACGGTTATACTAATCACACATATTGGTATTTCAAAAGATATGCAATGAATAACAATACCAATAATGCCTGACGATTTCTCTTTCGATTCACAAAACAAGTTCATGAATTTACTTCCTTAAAAAAATGTAAAACATTGTTTCCTAGGATGAAATCTTCATCTTATACCCATACATAATCACAATAGCATTCAAACGATTATGTCGATGTCTTATCTACAAAGTTTAATGGTTAAGAAATAAACCTCGTATTGTATTCCTTAATACTATGTCTAACTAGAGTATAATCATGCTTCGCAATTTTGTTTTCAATATGCACGACTTGAAAGATACGTTTAGGGAATGAAGCAGTTCAAGTCAAATATCACTAACCTCAAGTGGAAGGATGATGTTTTCGTTGTAGCTCCTTACTTCTTTACTTCTTCAAGTCTTCGCAATACTTGTAATGTCTCATATCCTAATACTTTCTCTAACCTATACGAAGTTGACTCTAGTACATAATCAAGCGACTCTTAAATGAGTTTTGGCTCACAAAAATATCACAACCAAACTTGACATACCAACGCTTGGTGGATTCAACCGAGATATACTCTAACAAAAACCGAAATCATACATCTCATAAACCGAAATCACATAGCAAAAATATAGACATTCATTCACAGGCTATGTAATCGGAAACTGTTAGAGCATAGCTTGGTTGAACCCACCAAGCGTTGGTATGTCAAGTTTGGTTGTCATATTTTAGTGAATCAAAACTCATGTTAAGAGTCGCTTGATTATGTACTAGAGTCAACTTCGTATAGGTTAGCTTGAAAGTATTAGGATATGATACATTACAAGTATTGCGGAGACTATAAGATGTGAATAAGCAAGGAGCTACAACGACAACAATCATCCTTCCGCTTGAGGTTAGTGATATTTGACTTGAACTGTTTCATTCCCTAACGTATCTTTCAAGTCATGCATATTGAAAACATAACTGTGAAGCATATTTGAACTCTAGATAGACATAGTATTAAGGAATACAATACGAGGTTTATTGTTTAACCATTAAACTTTGTAGATAATACATCGCCATAATCATTTGAATGCTATTATGATTATTTATGGGTATGAGGTGAGGATTTCATCCTAGGGAACAATGTTTTATATGTGTTCTAAGGAAGTAAGTTCATAAACTTGTTTGTGAACCGAAAAGGAAACTACCAGGTGTTATTGGTTTTGTTATTCATTGCATATCCTATGAACAACCAATATGTGTGATTGAGTATAACCTCTCACAATTTGTTCGTGTTCTTGGTAGAACTATTCACAAAGGCCTGACTTATGTATTGGTATGACTTTTAATAGTGAAACTGATCTTAAGTAATCACCTGAGATGGTATGATCGGGTTTGTGTTATGTCTGACCAAATTTGGGAAAGGGGAATCGATCCTAGTTAGAGGTGTAGTACATCACAAATGGGAACCAATCCTTGTATGAGGTGCAGCAAGGTTTATAGCAGAAAGGGGAACCGATCCTATGGACATGTGCAACACGTTTTTAGGCAAAGGGGAACCGATACTATGGACATGTGTAATACATATAAGTTAGATACCATATATATGTGGGGAACCGATCCTAGTACCTATTCAACCGAATTTTGGAAAGCTAGTGTGACTATGCACAATACTCACATGGAGGTAGAACTGAAACTTGTTTTGGTAGAACCGTTAAACCCATGATTGTGATTGAATGTTTGTTTGATCAATCACATAGTTCTTGAAAGTCAGATGAACCAATTATAAACTTGTTTGGAAGTGTGGAAAATCGGTTTCAAGGTTGTAAGTGTGATTGAGAACTTAAAAGTAAGGATGTCGACATACATTGAACACGTGTTGTGAATGTTTATTTCTTTAATTGTTCAAAGTTATTCCTTAATAGCTAAAGAAACAAAATCCCGGGATCGAAACATGAGTAAGTTAAGAATCTTTTAATTAAGCTTATTAATTTCATTTTGTAGGGAAATACAAGAATTAGTAATGTGCGTTTACTAATTAGATTTTCCGAGAGATTTCTATCATTTTATTTTTACAGAGCATTTCCAGGAATTATGGAAACCGATTTTATGCTTTAATGAATATCTTGAGAATATTTTCGGTTTTGGAAATTCCTTGGTGTCCAAACTTCCTTGTCTATAAATACTTGAAGTTTGCCTTTCTAGCAAACTAATCCTTCGTAACAACAGACTTCCTCTTTTGTTGTTGTTACTGGTGTAGCCGCCTATTAGGAGAGGAGAGTAACCTAATTAGGCGAAATCTCTTACGGCCGCTCAGTTTAAAGTCTTCTTTTGGATTGAGAAGCTCTAGCATGTACCGTTGGTGGGAAACTAGATAACTTCGGTTTATCTTTTGTTTTCGATTGATTTGATTGACTAACGGTGGCTGAAATCTGATTGCACCTAGTTTGTTTATGCTTGAGGATCTTTTCTTCTGATATAAGATTCACTCAAACTAGTTCAGAGTTTCGACAGGGATCTTTAGACTGTTGTTAGTTCTAAAGACGATCTTGTGATAATCCATTGTTAACAGACTCCGTTCTGTGTGTGATTGATCGCAAGAGATTCAAGTGATTGTGTTCAGGTTTTTATTGAGGATTTAAGAAGATTTGAAGACAAAGAAGATATTGAAGATCTGACTTGGGTTTATAATCTTTGGTGTGCACAATACTTGTTTTGGTAAAAGAGGATCTAATTAATAATCGATTTATCCTTGTGGTAGATTGGATTGATTAATTGAGTAGATCGGCATCAACACAATTCTTTGGATTAAGAGTGTTGTTGGCTCAATCTTAAACGATTACTTCGGTAATTGAACATAAGATAGATCTAAGGACCTGACGAAGGAGTTTATGTTAAGATAAATGGAAGATCCTTTGTCTGACTCATATCACTTGGTTGAATAGAGTTGATACCAAACATATTTGTTGTTCCTTTACTGTTTGGAATACGAACCAAAGGAATTGTTCCAAGTACGTGACTTATTTATAAGTTGGAGGTGTGGGTATACAGACGGAACTAGGTGAACTATAGGTTTAGTTGCTTGGTCTCAACTATACGAAGTTAGGTGTAATTTTGTGTAGGGGCTTAATCCTGAGTATTCAATTCTGTACAAGGTCCCGGGGTTTTTCTGCATTTGCGGTTTCCTCGTTAACAAAATCTTGTCGTGTCATTTACTTTATATTTCCGCGTTATAATTGTTTTATTATAATTAAAGTAAATTACACAAACGTTAATTCCTATTTACTTGATAAGCAATCCTATTGTGGTTGGTTAAGTCCGAACCTTTGTATCAAGTAAACATACTTCGTTGTTGTATTGTCTCGATCTCGCATCCATAGACGATCACACAAAGTGTGAACCAATTAGTTTTATTGTCTCGACTCAGTCCATAGAAAATCACTTTAAGAGAAAGGACTTATAGGTAGGAAATTTTTTAGCTTGTGGTATATTTGGGTACCCTCGCCTTTTCAATTGGTATCATAGTAGGCAAACACGAAAAGATATAGCAATCTGTTTTGGTGCGATCCAACCTATAAGAATGAACTCGAGTTCTCATGAATCTGCTTCAATTAACGTACCACCAAGATTTGACAGAACAAACTATCTACGGTGGAAATATGCTATGAGATCTTTTCTTCAATCACGAGACTTTAATACTTGGATATTAGTCGTCGATGGTTATATTCGTCCAAAGATAGAAAATTCCGAAACTGAGTTTTAACGCTTAGTAGATTTTTAGAACGAATAAAAGGCACTTGCAGAGCAGAATTCAGATGGTTTGAATGTTATTATTCATGCTGTAAGTCGTGATTTACAACATCATGTGTCAACATGTCTAACTTCGAAAGAAGCTTGGGATAATCTTCAGATCATATTCGAAGGAAATTCATCAGAGAAAGAAGCTAGACTTCAAAATCTCACTTCCGATTGGGAAAACCTTTGAATCGATGACAACGACACTTTTGAAGAGTTTCATATTAAACTCTCTGAGATAATCAATGCTTCTTTCTCGTTAGGAAAGACTATTTCTGAAAAAAGATATAGTATGCAAAATTCTCAGATCGTTTCCATATATATACGACTCTAAGAAGCATGCAATCATAGACGCAAACGATCTTTCAACTCTCTCACGAAGCACACTCATTGGTAAGTTAAAGATCTTTGATCATGAATCACAATCTATTCAAGGTAAAGGAATTGCTTTTAAAGCTGCAAGAATTCCGAAAGATCTAATGGAAAGTAATAGACAGATGGATGATTTAGATGAACAGATTGCAGAAAACTCTGAGTATGAAATTGAACGATCATTATCATTGATTATTAGACAGTTTCGAGATCTCTTAAAGAAGCGAAATAAGAGATTCGTTAAAGATACTCATCGATCATCTCGCCCACATGATCGAGTTTCTGTCAAAAAGGATCATGAAGATGATGATGAATATCAGCCACAGCGCTTCAAGTGTAAAGGGTTTGGTCATATTGCTAAATACTGTCCCAATATTAAGAAATACACTGGAAGCAAGGCATTGGCTGTAACTCTAGATGAGACCTATGATTCATACGATTCTGAAGAAGAGGAAAAAACTAATATTGCGTTAGTTGTCAATCTTATTTCTTCCTCCTTCATTAGTGATTTACTCATTTTAAAAATGGACATGTCTTCCGATGTTATTAAATCATCTAATGGAAAAAGGAAAAATAAGACAAGATGCAAAAACTGTCTTAAAAACAGAATTGCTAAAAGTTGCATATGCAATTCCAGTCAATCTCAAGATACTTCGTTAGTTCGGGGTAACAAAAGGAGATCTTTTCATACTATACTAGATCAAGAACACTATGGTTTTTCAAAATTCCATATGAGAGAAAATCTCATACTAATACCACTTGATCAGTATTAGAATTATTCCCTCACCACGTGTGCCAAATTTTTGAGTGAGGAAGAAGAAAAATCAAGGCATTGTCGTGTAGATTATGGAAATAACATCTAGTATTTAAAGATATTTGATATATTCATATTTTTAGAATATAATATTTACGGTAGCATGAAAAATATAAAAAGATTATGCTCCTACTTTGATCATTCCTTGTCCGAACTATGGGTCTGGATCAAATGGTTTCTCTGGGGAAGATGCAAGATCAGAAAGATCATCTTAAGTCTAAGTCTGGGTTGTCTCTTGATATTAAGGGTAAAATCAGAAAGGGAGATTGGCTTAGCAAGAAGGAAAGAGAGAATACCCTGAAGAAAGATCAGTGTATTGAGGCATTGACACATTTTTGTGTTCAATCTAAGACATAATTACATGCTCTTGCAGAATCCTTCACGAAAATTTCTCATCTGCAAGAGATTCTGGTCAAGCAACAAGGTTTTTTACTTGAAGAAATTCAAAAGCTGAAGAGTAGTAATCCACCTTCATTCAGCTCTGACATGAAGGAATAGGTTGCAAGAATAATAGACATCAATTTTTGATTTCTTTCATTGATTGTATTGATCTATTATGAATAAAATTATTTGATTGGTAATTTTTCTTGTGATAGTTTTTGGTTTACATAGCCTGTGCTTGAATGCTTTTATCTTATTGTTATGTATGTTTAGGGGATGTTTGATTTCGGTTTTACTACCTTAATATTCGATCTCATATATTTTTAACCCTTGTGGTTTGGGTGACTTTTTGATTTAGTAGGATGAAGTTCTAGCCCATGTTGGTAGGCTTTATCAAAGAATCATGAGGGGTTCTGGTAGAAACAATATGTGAAAAAATCACAATATGTTGAATCGGTTTTGGTTTAGAATAAAAGCATATGTGTTTCGACGGTTTTTAAACTTTTGCTTGCAGTTGTTAAAACTGATTTTAAACCTTTCTATGGTAAAGGTTGGTTGTTTTTATTCTTTTGTTTACACATAAGGATGACAACATGATGATATTTCGATATAAATTCTCCCTGGACGAAGATGCAAACATATTGGAGAAGTAGATGCGAAATTTGAGATAACAATCTTGTTAGTTAATTGTTTTCCTATTTAAGAAAAGCCTGAGTTTATATCATATATATTTATTGCTTTTGCTTAACAAAATTTCGGTACAATTGATGTTTATTCTATGATGTGTGTGTGGATGTGTGTGATTCAATTGGTTCCGGTTAAGAAAAACTATTGTTATCTTGCTTTATTATGTGGTATCAATTGTTTAGGCTTACAAAATTTTGGTACAATTGTGTGTGATTCAATTGGTTCTGGTTAAAAAAAACTTTAGGCTTACAAAATTTCGGTGCAATTGTGGTGTTTTTAATGTCTATGTTGTTTCAATTGCTTCCGGTTGAGGTGAATAATTATGCAAGTTGATTTATGTTAGTTTGTATGAATTATTTATGGCTTAATGAAATAAAAGATGTACGGGATGAGTTGTTTAGTCCAATTCGATTCTGGATAAGAGAAACTAAGTTAATTCTGATCTTAGTTAGACTTATCGAAGTGAGGTTTCGGTTATTAAAGTCTAATAGAATGCCTTAACAAGAAATGCTGGTTAACTAACCTAGTACTTGTCTTGTTTAAAATTGAAAGGTCTAAGTTTATGAATAATTAGAACCTGATGAGAAAAATAGAGTTATCTTTATTTTGGTCTTATCGAATTAAGCGGTTGTTTTTGAACAAGCGGTTTAGCAAAGGGACTAAGGTGCTTAGTTGTTTTGTGTTTTGATAAACTAAAGTGGAAAAATTGTTTCGTACAATTGTTTCCTTGGTAACATATAAAAATAAAACTACTTGTAGTTTCGGTTTTGATATTGGTTATCAAAACATGATGTGTGGAACCCTCGTGCCTAACTCTACAGGTTGCAAGTCTATTGAAATTTGTAAGATTCTTTTTGTGTTGTCCTTTATTGTTTTGTTTCTTTGTCATTTTTATGACAAAAAAAGGGAGAAATATATGGAGTAAACAGGTGATACTGGCATTGATTTTATATTGATTGGTATCGCTAAGGCAAAGAACAGTGGTGCTTGAACGCTTATCTAATGAAAGAGTGAAAGCAAAAACTAAGGGGGAGTAACATGTCATATGAATTGGTATAACAAAGACGTGCGGATTGAATATCTACCTATCTTCCTTAGGGGGAGTAATAACTTTGTTATTATAACAAAACTAGTCATAAAAACTCCAGGTGACCAAACTTGTGGCACAAAAACCCCACTTAAATGTTGGGATCCATTAAAACTCCATCGTAAACAAAATTGATTCAAAACCCCCAAATTTTTAAAAATTGATAAGAAAACCCCAAATTTAAATGTTGGTTTCATCATAAAATTTGATGAAACCAACATTTAAATTTGGGATTTTTGTGTTAATTTTGTTTTGATGTGGTTTTTGTGTTACTTTTGTTTTGATGGGTTTTTTGTGGAAGGATGGTGACACCTCTGGGGTTATAACTCGCGGACCGTTATTATAATGTCAACAACGACATTTTCAAGGATTGAATGTAAGCAGTTTTACTGTGTTGTTGGATTCGGGAATCAAGCGTATGTGTAATGAATTCTTGTAATTTGTTTATCCATATGATGTAAGAGTTTTGTCACTAAAATTGACAAAAGGGGAGATTGTTAAAGCATAGCTCGGTTGAACCCACCAAGCGTTGGTTTGTCAAGTTTGGTTGTCATATTTTAGTGAATCAAAACTCATGTTAAGAGTCGCTTGATTATGTACTAGAGTCAACTTCGTAGGTTAGCTTGAAAGTATTAGGATATGAGACATTATAAGTATTTCGAAGACTTGAAGATGTGAAAAAGCATGGAGCCACAACGACAACAATCATCCTTCCACTTGAGGTTAGTGATATTTGACTTGAACTGTTTCATTCCCTAACGTATCTTTCAAGTCGTGCATATTGAAAACATAACTGCGAAGCATATTTGAACTCTAGATAGACGTAGTATTAAGGAATACAATACGAGGTTTATTGCTTAACCATTAAACTTTTGTAGATAAGACATCGCCATAATCATTTGAATGCTATTGTGGTTATGTATGGGTATGAGGTGAGGGTTTCATTCTAGGGAACAATGTTTTACATGTGTTCTAAGGAAGTAAGTTCATAAACTTGTTTATGAACTGAAAAGGAAATTGCCAGGTGTTCTTGGTTTTTTTATTCATTGCATATCTTATGAACAACCAATATGTGTGGTTGAGTATAACCCTCACAACTTGTTTGTTTTTTTGGTAGAAATATTCACAAAGGCCTGACTTATGTATTGGTATGACTTTTATTAGTGAAACTGATCTTAAGTAATCACCTGAGATGGTATGATCGGGTTTGTGTTATGTCTGACCAAATTTGGGAAAGGGGGACCGATCCTAGTAAGAGGTGAAGCACATCAAAAAGGGGAACCAATCCTTGTATGAGGTGCAGCAAGGTTATAACAGAAAGGGGAACCGATCCTATGGACATGTGCAACACATATAAGTTAGATATCATATATATGCGGGGAACCGATCCTAGTACCTAGTCAACCGAATTTTGGAAAGCTAATGTGACTATGCACAATACTCACATGGAGGTAGAACTGAAACTTGTTTTGGTAGAACCGTTAAACCCGTGATTATGATTGAGTGTTTGTTTGATCAATCACATAGTTCTTGAAAGTCAGATGAACCAATTCTAAACTTGTTTGGAAGTGTGGCAAATTGGTTTCAAGGTTGTAAGTGTGAAAGAGAACTTACAAAGTAAGGATGTCGACATACTTTGAACACATGTTGTGAATATTTATTTCTTTAATTGTTCAAAGTTATTCCTTAATAGCTAAAGGAAGAAAATCCCAGGATCAAAACATAAGTAAGTTAAGAATCTTTTAGTTAAGGTTATTAATTTCATTTTGTAGGGAAATACAAGAATTAGTAATGTGCATTTACTAATTAGATTTTCCGAGAGATTTCGATCATTATTTTTGGACAAAGAATTTCCAGGAATTATGGAAACCGATTTTATGTTTTAATGAATATCTTGAGAATATTTTCGGTTTTGGAAATTCCTTGGTGTCCAAACTTCCTTGTCTATAAATACTTGAACTTTGCCTTTCTAGCAAACTAATCCTTCGTAACAACAGACTTCCTCTTTTGTTGTTGTTACTGGTGTAGCCGCCTATTCGTAGAGCAGAGTAACCTAATTAGGTGAAATCTCTTACGGCCGTTCATTTTAAAGTATTCTTTTGGATTGAGAAGCTCTAGCATGTACCGTTGGTGGGAAACTAGATAATTGCGGTTTATCTTTTGTTTTCGATTGATTTGACTGACTAACGGTGGTTGAAATCTGATTGCACCTAGTTTGTTTATGCTTGAGGATCTTCTCTTCTGATATAAGATTCACTCAAACTAGTTCAGAGTTTCGACAGGGATCTTTAGACTGTTGTTAGTTCTAAAGATGATCTTGTGATAATCCATTGTTAGCAGACTCCTTTCTGTGTGTGATTGATCACAAGAGATTCAAGTGATTGTGTGCAGGTTTTTATTGAGGATTTAAGAAGATTTGAAGATAAAGAAGATATTGAAGATCTGACTTGGGTTTATAATCTTTGGTGTGCACAATACTTGTTTTGGTAAAAGAGGATCTAATTAATAATCGGTCTATCCTTGTGGTAGATTGGATTGATTAATTGAGTAAATCAGCATCAACACAATTCTTTGGATTAAGAGTATTGTTGGCTCAATCTTAAACGATTACTTCGGTAATTGAACATAAGATAGATCTAAGGACCTGACGAAGGAGTTTATGTTAAGATAAACGGAAGATCCTTTGTATGACTCATATCACTTGGTTGAATAGAGTTGATACCAAACATATTTGTTGTTCCTTTACTGTTTGGAATACGAACCAAAGGAATTGTTCCAAGTACGTGACTTATTTATAAGTTGGAGGCGTGGGAATACAAACGGAACTAGGTGAACTATAGGTTTAGTTGCTTTGTCTCAACTACACAAAGTTAGGTGTGATTTTTTGTAACGGCTTAATCCTGAGAGTAATCAATTCTGGACAAGGTCCCGGGGTTTTTCTGCATTTGCGGTTTCCTCGTTAACAAAATCTTGCTGTGTCATTTACTTTATATTTCCGCATTATAATTATTTTATTATAATTAAAGTAAATTACGAAAACATTAATTCATATTTTCTTGATAAGCAATCCTATTGTGTTTGGTTAAGTCCGAACCTTTGTATCAAGTAAACATACTTCGTTGTTGCATTGTGTCGATCTCGTATCCATAGATGATCACATGAAGTGTGAACCGATTATTTGTATTGTCTCGACTCAGTCCATCGACAATCACTTTCGGAGAAAGGACTTATAGGTAGGAAAAGTTTTAGCTTTTGGTATATTTGGGTACCCTCGCCTTTTCAGAAACTATCACATGAAACAAAAATTATAAAATAATAATTTTATTTATAAATAATAATATTGATAGTTTTATTCAAAATATACCTTATACAAAAATATCGAGATAAATAAATACATTGATGTCTATTTTTACGGATCAAGTATTACAACATATAACTTAATCCCTATAGGTGCTTTAATTGTTCACTGAGGTTTCTTCAGTATTCAAGTTCTTGAGCTTCCTCTTTTCTTTTAGCTGATTGAGTCGCCTCTTCAAAGGATTCAATTCCACAATCAATTTCATAAGATTTGACTCGAGTCATTCCTCATTCTCTACAGAAGCTTCCAATTGTTCATGTTCGAAATCTCGCATTAGCATAAACATGAGCTCAATAGATAATTGATTCCTTTTATGTTCCTTTGAGAAACATCACTTAATCTCAGAGGGGAGATAGATTTCAAGCTTCAGCAATCGAGAATCAATATCAATAGTATTTTCACCCATTTTGAACCACAGTCTTATTGTGGAGAAAAGAATCGATTATTAAGATGTTTTATATATCAAATAAAACTTGGTTTCCAAGTTTTAAAACACCTAACAAGGTATTTTTATTTGAATAAAATGAGCATGAAAATACACAAATTCGGAAATAAAATCAAGAAAGATTTTCCGAAATATTATTGTCAAGAGAGTGAATATTTCTTGTACAATTTTATCATGAACTTTTTAGATGGACCGAAAGTTTTATTCCAAAAGATGAAATTCCATTTTTAGAAAATACTTAAGCTATTCATGATGCATGTAAGGACCCTCAAGCTCGTCGGCGCTATTAGACTAGTCAAGAGACGTATTAGCCGATAATGACTCGATTAGTTTAAGACGAACGTTAATTAATAGAAAGTAATCTAACAATGATCTAGGTACGAAACAAGTACCATTGGATATATCTCGAAAAGTTACGCGAAATAGACTACTCGAACGTGTCATTTAGATACCGGATGAAGAAGATTGTATTAGATTAGTAAGAAGGGAAAAAATAGTCATTTTTGGAGATTAACCGACCAGGCTTCCCTTAACGTTTGGGAGGGTGCATTTATCGTGGGCCGTTGGCCTTATCACCGAAACGTGTTGAGAGAAGATAAACTCGATTTCTCCTTCTTCTTCTTTCTTATTCCTCATTCTTTTTCTTTCTTTCTGTTTCTTCTTCAATTTCTTTTTTCCCCTGTTCTTCTTCTATGCGTGTGATTGGGAGTTGGTTAGAGAGATACAATCGATGCGTTAGAGAAGATCAACTAGAAGATGTTGATGAAGAGATGAGGGTGTTATTGATGTTTATTGAGTTCGGGAAGAGAATGTGATGAAGCTGTTATTATCAGAATTAGGGTTTATAGATTGGTTATTGTTCTGAAAGTTTAGAAGATGATGTATAGAGCTATTGTTAGATGAGGAAGCATGGGTAGACGTTTAATTGAGTTTTATAGTTGATTCGGTGGTAAATCAAAGAGCTAGGGTTTCTGGAAGAATTCAAACAAGAATTCGAAGATGAATTTGGGGTTTTAAGAGATTGATTAGAGATGGGGTTTTGATTGATTTGAAGATTTGAATGGAAGTATCGAGTTTGAATCAGAGAAGAGAAGATTAGATTTTGAATTAGGGTTTTGCTGTGAGTGGAAGATGGTGATAAATATTAGGAGTAAGAAATCGAGAAAAGAGAAGTAGAATTAATAACTGGTGGATGATGGTGTTTTCAATTCAGGCGTTGATTCAGATTCAAGAAGAATTGATCAAGGTAATTTAAGGTTTCTCCTATTTTGAATATGCTTCTATAGAATTGAGTATGAAATGATAAGTTCTAAAATGGGTATTGCTCAGATTGAAGTATGAATATATTTGATCTCTGTAGAATTTGGTTGTTGAAGGAAGATTGTGTGATTCTTATAGTCTCAGTTAAAGGTATTTAGAATTATTGGTGATTGGCAGTGGGTTTACTTTGATTGTTGTGTTGTTGAGATTTCAGGGAAATTTAGGAAGAAGATAGAATTGAGTTTATGTTATTGTTGTTGTTGATTGAGTTGCAGATTAGTGGTGGTGATTTCCGGAGATGGTGGTTTAATGAGCTACAAAACTTGGGAGATGGTGATGAAATTGAATGGATTGTTATACATGAAGTGTAGTTTTGGTACATGGTTTTGCTTGGGTTGGAACTATAGGTGGTAGTAATTTGAGAATGTATGAATTAGGGGACTATAAACTGTTACACTTGAAGTGAATGACTGATGCAGTGGTTTTTGGTTCTGAGATTTGATTATGAATGAGTTATTAGAATGGAAATGGTGATGTTTTGTTTGATTATGTTGAACTAAGATGTTGTTGAAGTTGCAGGGGATATAGGTGATGGCATTCTTATGATGAGATGTTGCAGGTGATGGTGATTAACTGAAGTGTATTGTGCAATAGCCGCGGATATTGGACTTGAACTGGAAATGGGAAAAGAACAACTGGGTTGAAGTTGGTTTGGGTGTATATGATGGTAGTTGTGTGTCTAAAGTGAAGTATGGATGGGTACTTAGAATTTTTTCAATGGTAATGTAGGGTTATTGATGGTCTCAATTGAGGCTTGTTTGGGACTACAAATTCAGGTAATTGTATTGCCTTTGTGAATTAATTTAGAGTTATAGATTGATATGAACGATTTCATAATGAAATAGATTGAAGTTGAACTAATGTTAGATTCAGAGTTGGGTAAGAACCTATGACTTGTCTGACTGAACTTAGTCATTCTGACTCGTTTTTTTGTTTAGATGACTGGTCAAGTTAACCCTATTGAATTGAGTTGATTCGGTTTGACTCAGTTGACCGTTTGACCGCGACTTGACCGTTGACCCTGGACTTTGACTTGATGTGGATTGTTAGTTGAACCATGTGATCGTTAGTTTGACCGTTGTAGACCGTTAACTGATCAGTTTGACCAGGCCTTAGTTTATGGAGATGGTTTGTTGGGCTTGGGCTTATAATTAGTTTTCTATTTTGATGTATTGGACCTTTATGGTCTAATTTAGCTTTCATTCCCTTCTACAAAGTTGTAAATACTCATAAGACTTAGCTAATGGGTTATAGAACCAACCTAATTGAGTTAGTAAACCTTGGTTGTGATAGAGATAGAGAATGAAAAGGTGGAAAGTTATAAATGGACTTGGAACCATTAGATAGACTTGTATGATTCTTGTGTGAGCCATTTTGGCTAGATTCTTAGACTTCTTGTATGATTAACAGGTAGTCTATATTAACAACGATCGATTCAAAGGATGAACCAGTGGATCGTGGATCTCAAGGTAGGGGTGGCTTGTCATCAAAAGAGGTGGGAATACATTTGACTCTTTGGTAACCGTTATTGTTTTCCTTTACAACAGTTTATGTTTAACAAACTCATGTATTTATGTTTGTGCGTTCTATGCATTGTTTAATTTGTTTTACGATAATTCTGTTGATTCTGTTAATCTTTCCATGGTTTGGAAAGGACCTGTAATGTGTTGTGGTCAATATGAATTGTTATGGGAAATAAGAATTTCCACGTTTGGTATATAGGATACGCTCCTTCACATTTATACCTAGATCTTTTATGATATATTGGTCGACAGTTTGCGAGTTTGGAATTGTCGACATCCATATTTACGATTAGGTGTGGATTTGCGAGTTCGGAATTGCACAACCATAGTATACATTGTTTGAAGAAGGAGTTTTTCCATATACATGTTTGTTTACTTCTGTGAGGATATGCTCTTTCACATTTATATCTACATGAATTCAGATTTTATGCTTATATCGGCCGACAGTTTACGAGTTCGGAATTGTCGACATCCATATTTACGATTAGGTGTGGATTTGCGAGTTCGGAATTGCACAACCATAGTACACGTTGTTTGAAGAAAGAGCTTGTCCATATTCGTGTTTATGTATCTCAGTGACTTGGTCACTATTTAACGTATGGGAAAAACATTATTGTTATTCTTAATCTTGTTTATGATTACTTAGAAGTTAAATATTAATTATTCTCACTTTCAGTTTTCAGAGACAGATCAGAGTTGCGCAGCGAAAGCCACAAGTGTTGACTCCGTTAATTAGTTAACTTCTGTTATGTTTATTATGTTGTTTATTGTATCTGCAAACCAATTGACTATTGTATATGTATCATTTGAGAGAAGTTCATGTATATTTATTCTGAGCGGGGTTAGTTTTCGGATAAGTTTTGTAGCATATTTCTTAATTGAATGCTTAAGTATTTGAATTAGATTCGTAGTGCCTCTTTATTTAGTTAATCTTTTGGATTAGTCAGCTGCTAGCTTAGGGGGCGTTACAGTGTTGGTATCAGAGCTCACTATTAGATCTTATATGGGTGACAATAGGAGTAGCCAGTGCCAGTTAGTGAACTATATTAGTTTAGAACTGGGTTGGGTTGTGAGATAAATCTTATTCACTAAAAACTATCTATAATTAAAAGAATAATTTGATTGATTGATTTGTTTGTAATGAAGTAAAAATTGTAGGGTACACCAATAAATTTAGCTGATGAAGATTTGAGAGTAATTGATCTAAATAGTATGAACACGTAGACAATCTAATACTATAAAAATAGTGAGATTAGTATTATTTATAAATCTTGGAAGTCACGTATAAACTTATTAAGCACCTTGACTTATACTTAGGGTCAATAATTTATAATCACATAAATGTTGATAATATTTTCGGGACTCGATAATAATTGAAAGAGTAGTTAGAATATTAGTTCGACCATCGATGTTAATAATAAAAGTATTATTATAGTAATTATAGATGATAATAACGGTAATAATAATTTTAATAAAGTAATGTTAGCATTTACGAATTACTACCATATTAAACTTAATTAAAATTTCAATAAGCAGATAATGTATAAAATAAAGAGACTCAACTTGCTAGTAATCTTGTACCAAAATTATCTTTCGGCTAACAAATGATTCAGTATATCTTTTAAATGAGACGGATATACATAAAGTAGTAACTCGGATGTTTAGTGTAATATTATAATTATAATTAAAAGAAAAATAAATTCGTATATTAATAGGATATTTTACATTAATAGCAAAATCTAAAGACTATTAGGATATACCATAATTTTATGCAGACTCATATTCAAATCATATCAAATTACCAATGTCAATATTTAACAAGATGTAATATACGAATTCAATATGAATAAGTAAAATTTGTTATATCAATCTTTACGTGAAAATAAAATAGTATTTACAAGATTAAGGCTTAGCGTACCAACCAGACTATCAACTTAAGAATAATGAGAATAATAACACAATTAATAATAGTATTTGAGTTAAAATTATAACAGGTTATATTTGAAAATTTTATACGTGGTATTATTGTAAAGTTAAAATTATCAAATTGTTATAAATTGACGTAAAATCGAATTGAGATTACTTATATTGTAAAATAAATAAATTCAGATGATAAAATTGTTTAAAATGATGTAAACTATTTATATATTTTACGAAGTAAATTTATCAGACTTACACCAATTACGATAAAAGTGTAGAGACTAATTAAGAACCTAATTAATAAATTAATACTTAGTTAACCCAGCACTGGGGAATAGTGAGGTTGGTAATTCTTATGTGTTCATGTGATACTTGTTACATAGGTAGGCATTGTCAGGCGTCGCGAACTTAGACAGGGCAACTGCATTCTTGTATCACTAGGCATAGAAGGAAAGCTTGCTTCTAATAGTGAACTTATAGATCCAGAATTTTTTTTAGAAGCTTATAGAATATTTCCCCTTGTAATTAGAACCAGTAACTTACTGAATAGAAGCTAGTGTAGAGAATTTAAATTTAAAAGTCATAGTTTCCGTTATAGAGTTTCATGTAAGAAATTTAGACTTCTTTCTTGGATAGAACTTAAATCAGTATAGTTGAACCTAGAGCTACAAATTTTAGTTGTAGAAATCCATATAGGTTTGTGATTTGTTTATGTTGTTGCGCTTAGACAAGAGATAGGATTATTCTATAAGGTGGGGAGTTTTTGAAGACCAGAAGTATGGTTTGATTTTCGAGGACGAAAATGTATAAGGTGGGGAGAATGTAAGGACCCTCAAGCTCGTCGGCGCTATTAGACTAGTCAAGAGACGTATTAGCCGATAATGACTCGATTAGTTTAAGACGAACGTTAATTAATAGAAAGTAATCTAACAATGATCTAGGTACGAAACAAGTACCATTGGATAGATCTCGAAAAGTTACGCGAAATGGGATATCCGAACGTATCATTTTGATACCGGATGAAGACCATTTTATTAGATTAGTAAGAAGGGCAAAAATAGTCATTTTTGGAGATTAACCGACCAGGCTTCCCTTAACGTTTGGGAGGGTGCATTTATCGTGGGTCGTTGGCCTTATCACCAAAACGTTTCGAGAGAAGATAAACTCGATTTCTCCTTCTTCTTTCTTATTCCTCATTCTCTTTCTTTTTTTCCCTGTTCTTCTTCTCTGTGTGTGATTGAGAGTTGGTTTAAGAGAGAGATACAATCGATGCGTTAGAGAAGATCAACTAGAAGATGTTGATGAAGAGATGAGGGTATTTTTGATGTTTATTGAGTTCGGAAAGAGAATGAGATGAAGCTGTTATTATCATAATTAGGGTTTATAGATTGGTTATTGTTCTGAAAGTTTAGAAGATGATGTATAGAGATACTGTTAGATGAGGAAGCATGGGTAGACGTTTAATTGAGTTTTTATAGTTGATTCGGTGGTAAATCAAAGATCTAGGGTTTCTGGAAGAATTCAAACAAGAATTCGAAGATGAATTTGGGGTTTTAAGAGATTGATTGGAGATGGGGTTTTGATTGATTTGAAGATTTGAATGGAAGTATCGAGTTTGAATCAGAGAAGAGAAGATTAGATATTGAATTAGGGTTTTGTTGTGAGTGGAAAATGGTGATGAATATTAGGAGTAAGAAATCGAGAAAAGAAAAGTAGAATTAATAACTGGTGGATGATGGTGTTTTCAATTCAGGCGTTGATTCAGATTCAAGAAGAATTGATCAAGGTAATTTAAGGTTTCTCCTATTTTGAATATGCTTCTATAGAATTGAGTATGAAATGATAAGTTCTAAAATGGGTATTGCTCAGATTGAAGTATGAATGTATTTGATGTCTGTGGAATTTGGTTGTTGAAGGAAGATTGTGTGATTCTTATAGTCTCAGTTAAAGGGATTTAGAATTATTGGTGATTGGCAGTGGGTTTACTTTGATTGTTGTGTTTTTGAGATTTCAGGGAAATTTAGGAAGAAGATATAATTGAGTTTATGTTATTGTTGTTGTTGATTGAGTTGCAGATTAGTGGTGGTGATTGCCAGAGATGGTGATTTAATGAGCTACAAAACTTGGGAGATGGTGATAAAATTGAATGGATTGTTATACATGAAGTGTAGTTTTGGTACATGGTTGTGCTTGGGTTGGAATTATAGGTGGTAGTAATTTGAGAATGTTTGAATTAGAGGATTATGAACTGTTACACTTGAAGTGAATGACTGATGCAGTGGTGTTGGTTATGAGATTTGATTATGAATGAGTTATTAGAATGAAAATGGTGATGTTTTGTTTGATTATGTTGAACTGAGATGTTGTTGAAGTTACAGGGGATATAGGTGATGGTATTCTTATGATGAGATGTTGCAGGTGATGGTGATTAACTGAAATGTACTGTGTAATAGCTGCAGATATTGGACTTGAACTGGAATTGGGAAAAGAACAACTGAGTTGAAGTTGGTTTGGGTGTATGTGATGGTGGTTGTGTGTCTGAAGTGAAGTATGGATGGGTACTTAGAATTTTTCCAGTGGTAATGTAGGGTTATTGATGGTCTCAATGGAGGCTTGTTTAGGACTACAAATTCATGTAACTTGTATTTCCTTTGTGAATTAATTTAGAGTTATAAATTGATATGAATGATTTCATAATGAAATAGATTGAAGTTGAACTGATGTTAGATTCACAGTTGGGTAAGAACCTTTGACTTGTTTGACTGAACTCGGTCAGTCTGACTCGTTTTTTTGTTTAGCTGACCGAGTCAAGTTAACCCTGTTGAATTGAGTTGAATCGGTTTGACTCAGTTGACCGTTTGACCGGGACTTGACCGCTCACCTTGGACTTTGACTTGACGTGGACTGTTAGTTGAACCCTGAGACCGTTAGTTTGACCGTTGTAGACCGTTAACTGATCAGTTTGACCAGGCCTTAGTTTATGGAGATGGTTTGTTGGGCTTGGGCTTATAGTTAGTTTTCTATTTTGATGTATTGGACCTTTATGGTCTAATTTAGATTTCATTCCCTTCTACAAAGTTGGAAATACTCATAAAACTTAGCTAATGGACTATAGAACCAACCTAATTGAGTTAGTAGACCTTGGTTGTGATAAAGATAGAGAATGAAAAGGTGGAAAATTGTAAATGGACTTAGAACCATTAGATAGACTTGTATGATTCTTGTGTGAGCCATTTTGGCTAGATTCTTAGACTTCTTGTGTGATTAACAGTTAGTCTATATTAACAACGATCGATTCAAAGGATGAACTAGTAGATCGTGGATCTCGAGGTAGGCGTGGCATGTCATCAAAAGAGGTGGGAATACATTTGACTCTTTGGTAACCATTATTGTTTTCCTTTACAACAGTTTATGTTTAACAAACTCATGTATTTATGTTTGTGCGTTCTATGCATTGTTTAACTTGTTTTACGATAATTCTGTTGATTCTGTTAATCTTTCGACGGTTTGGAAAGGACCTGTAATGTATTGTGGTCAATATGAATCGATGTGGGAAATAAGAATTTCCACGTGTGATATATAGGATACACTCCTTCGTATTTATACCTAGAGCTTTTATGATATATTGGTCGACAGTTTGCGAGTTCGGAATTGTCGGCATCCATATTTACGATCAAGTGTGGATTTGCGAGTTCGAAATTTCACAACCATAGTATACATTGTTTGAAGAAGGAGTTTGTCCATATACATGTTTGTTTACTTCTGTGAGGATATGCTCTTTCACATTTATATCTACATGAATTCAGCTTTTATGCTTATATCGGCCGACAGTTTGCAAGTTCGGAATTGCCGACATCCATATTTACGATTAGATGTGGATTTGCGAGTTCGGAATTGCACAACCATAGTATACATTGTTTGAAGAAAGAGCTTGTCCATATTCGTGTTTGTGTATCTCAGTGACTTGGTCACTATTTAATGTATGGGAAAAACATTATTGTTATTCTTAATCTTGTTTATGATTACTTAGAAGTTAAATGTTAATTATTACCACTTTCAGTTTTCAGAGACAGATCAGAGTTGCGCCGCGAAAGCCACAAGTGTTGACTCCGTTAATTAGTTAACTTCTGCCATGTTTATTATGTTGTTTATTGTATCTGTAAACCAATTGACTATTGTATATGTATCATTTGAGAGAAGTTCATGTATATATATTCTGAGCGGGGTTAGTTTTCGGATAAGTTTTGTAGCATATTTCTTAATTGAATGTTTAAGTATTTGAATTAGATTTGTAGTGCCTCTTTATTTAGTTAATCTCTTGGATTAGTCAGCTGCTAGCTTAGGGGGCGCTACAATGCAGATAGATCAAATATAGGTATATTCACACATATGTTCCTTGGTTCTCTTTTCAAGAACTTCCTCATTTATTTAAGTCGAGCACAAATTTGAGGAAGTTCCGATCAACATTCTTGACGTGAGCTCTCAATGGCTCACTATTACACAAGGAACAAGATCTATCTTGATGTTTTCAGACATCACCTTTTCTGGAAAATCCAAAAAATAGGTTTCACACTTCTTTAAATCACAACTTGAAAAATATGATTTAACAGACAGATCCATTCGAGTAGGAATAATATTGCAAGTGTTATTTGAAACCCTTTGAGTCATGAGTTGAGCAGAACTCTTAGATCGACCCATAATTTTCTTGGAATACGATAATATTATTTTGATGTGATTGTTTCTTTGATCCTGATTTGGACAATCGATCAACAACAAAATTGCATGATCTGAGATCATTAGTTTGCGCGCATTTAAGTTGATCATTATCAATGTAAGAAACGGTTCTTCTTGACCGAATATTAGTCAAAGGATCAGGACTCAAAACATATCTCTTTTGTTTCTTACAGGAGGATCGTCTGTTTGAATCAAGATGTTGATGTTGTTTATTAGTTAAGAGATTCTGAGAGACAGAATCACATATCCTTGTCTTAACTAATAAATCTTTTCTGACTTTAAGACAATTGTCAGAACTTTTAGATTCAGCTTCAAGAGGAAACAAGACTGTATTTTCATCTTGACATATACTAGATGTAATTATCATCATGTCAAGAGGTTCATGAATTTTAAGATTTTATTGAGACACAATTTCTTCATGAGACCTGGCTTTTATCAAAGCATCTTTGATAGTCCTTTTGACAGATGTATAATATATATTATCTTTCAGATTATATTTTTGAGCAACCTTTATGAAAGATTTAATCTCATCACAATCATCTGAATCTGACTCGTAGGTGTTTGTTTTCTTATTAACACATCATGGTTAATGTTCCCTTAATTGTGTTCAAACAGTGAACTAACAACGTTGAGCTGTTTATCAGGATCTAAAAACAAATTGACTTATTGAAGCATATTATCTTCTTGCTCTACGTTAACTGAACCATCCATTAGATTCAATTATTATAGGTTGGAGTGCACCAAACACAGATTGTTAGATATTTTCGTGTTTGCCTGCCCTGATACCAATTGAAAAGACAAGGGTACCCAAATACACCACAATCTTTTATTTATCAACCTATAAGTCCTCTACCTAATGTGATCGTCTATGGAGAGAGTCGAGAAAATACGACAATTCGGTTCACACTTCGTGTGATCGTCTATGGATACGAGATCGAGACAATACAACAATAAGATAACTTGTGTGATTGACTATGGATACAAGATCGACACAATACGACAACAAAGTGTATACTTGATAATAATTTCGGAAAACTGAAACTCTATAGGATAAATATCAAGTATTGCGGAGTTAAAGTAAAGTGCAATTTACTTTAATTATAGTAAAACAATTATAATGCGGAAAAGTAAATGATACAACAAGATTTTGTTAACGAGGAAACTACAAATTCAGAAAAACCTCGGGACCTAGTACAGTTTTGAACACTCTCAGAATTAAGACGTTATACAGAATCTAATACCAACTTCGTATAGTTGAGACCAAGCAGACTACCCCTAGCTACTTAGTACCCTCAGTATCCCTGTGCCTTCGACTTCTAGAGTCACACACGTGAATATCAAGTCCTTTGGATCGTATTCCAAATAGCAAAGGAAGAATCTGTTTGGTAACCACTCTAATTAATCTTGCTACAAGATATAGATGAGTCGTTGACAAAGGCTCTTCCGTTTAATATAATAAACTCCTTTGTATGGTTAGATCAATCTAAACTTTAACTACCAAAATAGTCAAGTATAGATTCGCACTCAATCAATATAGATCTCAAAGAAAAATATAGAGAATGCCGATCTCATGCAACTAATCAATCAGATCTATCAAAGATAAATCGATTCTAGTTGAATCCCAGCCGATCAAGGTTTGTGCACTAAATCCACAAGATACGAAAACTAATAAGAATTTTCTTCGTCTTCAAATCTTCTATTGCCTTCAAATACCTGCACAAAACCACTTAAATCTCTTGTGATCAATCACGCACAGAATGGAGTCTGTTAACAATGAATTATCGCAAGATGTCTTTAGATCTAACAACAGTTCTAAAGATCTCGTCGATACTTTGATCTAGTCTGAGTGAATCTTGTATCAGAAGAGAACATTCTCAAGAATAAACAAACTAGGTGCAATCAAAGTTTCAACAACGGTAAGTCAATCAAATCATATCGGAAACTTATAACACTATAATTATCTAGTTTCCCACCAACGATACTCGTAGAACTTCTTGATCCCACAAAAGTCTTTAAACGAGTGATCGTAAGAGATTTCACCTAATTAGGATACTTTCCTCTATGAATAGACGGCTCCACTAGACACAACAAGTAATGAAGTTTTCTTGTCTCTTAGGATAGTTTGATAGAAATGCAAACTTAGGTATTTATAGACCACAGATGTTTGGACACTAAGGAATTTCCAAAACTGAAAATATTCTCAAGATATGCAATGAATGCCCAAATTCGGTTTTCCTAATTCCAATAAATGCTTGTCCAATATTTCCAAAATCTCTCGATAAAAAATCTCTAATTATTAAATGTGGATTATTAATTTTTATTCTCTAGAGCTATGCATTAATTGTTGTTAATTAAACCATATAAAACCAAAAACCTTAATTAAATGATTCTTAATTTATTTCGGCACATGATCACCTTGAGTACCAAAGAATATCTTTGAACAATAAATGATAAGAGTTACTGCTCGTGTTCAAAGTAAGTTGACATCTTTTCACTGCAAATCCTTATTTCATATTTACATGGATTTGCTTCTTGGAATCGGTTTGTACCACACTTCCAAACAAGTTTAGAATTGGTATACCAGTATTCCAAGACTACTATGTGATTGGTCATACTAAATCACAATGGTTATTTGTGATCGGTCCTACTAAGTCACATACATGGGTTCAGATCGGTTATACCAATCACTAGGATCGGTTCTACCTAAATACGGTATCTACTTGTGACCGGTCACACCAGTCACTAGGATCGGTCACACCAATTACAAGGATCGGTCACACAACACTCATGATCGGTCACACCAATTACCAGAATCGGTCACACCAATTACAAGGATCGATCATACCATCTCATGGTGATTATTTAGGATTGGTTACACTAATTAATTACCAGGACAGATCATACCAGATCATAAGTCTAGGTATTGTGATCGGTTATACCAAGATACATAACCTGATTTAAGATCATTTCTACCAACTCACACATATTGGTCATCAATGAATATACAATGAATACCCGGACCAATAAACCTATTGATTTCCCTTTCAATTCACGAAACAAGTTCATGAATGTACTTCCTTTATATAAATTTAAAACATTGTTTCCTAGGATAAAATCTTCACCATACACCCATACACATAATCATAAAACTTTATACAAAATTATGTCGATGCCATATCTACGAAGTTCAAAGTGTTATACTTCGTAGTCTAATTCTTTAATAATATGATCATACTATTATGATCATGTCTCTACACTAGATTATTATACAATATGTACAGTATATACAGCTTCGCATGTTATGTTTTCAATATAGCACGACTTGAAAGATACGTTAGGAATGAAACAGTTCAAGTCAATATTACTAACCTCAAGTGGAAGGATGATGTCGTCGTTTTAGTTCGTTACTTATTCTCATTCTTCAGGTCTTCAGAGTAATACTTGTATGTCTCAACATTCCTAGAATTTCTAGTCGAACCTAAAAGAAGTTGACTCTAGTATTTAATCAAGCGACTCTAAATGAGTTTTGAAAATATGACAACCAAACTTGACATACCAATGCTTGGTGATTTCAACCGAGTTATGCTCTAACACACGTTGTCATTAGCCAGAAGTTTAATGACCTTGAGTTTTTCATGCTTCGACATAGTCAGTTTGGACACCCAAATTCTACTAAGAGGACTAGAACGATACAACATGCTCACGGACATCCTTTATAGAACCTGAAGCTTCTGGAAAATAAGGATGTAAAGTTGTGTTGTTTGTTCCTTGAGACATTCGGCTTTTTAACTGGTTAACAATAGCATTAAAGTAACTCGTTAAATCACCAACATTCCTACAGAGGTTTTCTGGTAGCACTTGTAGGGCTTATTCACCCTATATTATGGACAGTTTTCAATGCTTTATTGTATTGGTAGATGCACCTACTAGATGATCTCTTATTGATATTAACACGTAATGTTGTACTTGCCAACTGTTTGTGCAAATCTTATGGTTTCTTATCCATTATTGGAATTTCTTATTAATCCATTTATCTTGATGGCAAATTGACAGGCTTTTAATGCTTCATCTTCAGTTGGTATTATATCGAGCATAAATAGCACACGTGCATGCTCAACATGGTATAGTTGAGTTCTTTGTTTGAGCATCTTTAGTTGATTGCTCGACCAACTGTTACCATCAATATTGCTTTGGAAAGCGACCTCACACATCGCATTTATGTGTTTGGTCCATAGAGTCACCTAACTATATATGTTGGTATCGGTTTCATAAGATATTTTGTAATGACGTGTCCCTCCTACCGATATTGTCCTCACTTATCCACTGCGGTTATCCGGAAGTGTGGGGTTTTCAACGGGAATCTCTGCGGTAATCCAGTAGAAACTTCTCGGGAGGTCACTCATCCATGGATTACTCCCGCCCGAGCACGCTTACCTGCAGAGTTTTCTGCCAACTCTGCATACAATTGTGCTGAAAAGGCCTCGGTATAATGTAGATGTTCATTGTCTCTTGTGAGACCAGTATCTAGCTCGACGGCATGGGATACTCTCTCACCCGAGTACAAGCAACACTTCCTTAGTTGTATCCCAACTAATACCGATATTGTTCCCACTTACCCACTGCAGTTATCCAGCAGTGTGGGATTTTAAGCGGCACTACTGC